>NC_052399.1:4900584-5215072 GCF_009389715.1 Phoenix dactylifera
ATGCGCGGCCTGCTCTAGAATGTTCTAGAATAAAGTATCTATATATATTTTTATATAATAATGTCATACAATGCATCTGGAAGAGAAGGAGAAGAAGAAGAGAGAAGGAAGAGGGCAAGAAATTAAAAAAAAAAAGTGGCAGGAAAAAATGGGCACTATTCTAATGCGAAAGCTAGGGCTAGTAATAATATAAACTTTAAGCACTCAACTAAAAGTAAAACGTTCCATGAGAATATTTTCGTAGGCATTGTACGTACTACCCTGATTTAGTTTAGATGCACTGTGTGCATATTTATTTCCTTAAGCAAGAACCAGCTGCAATCTAGGAGACTAGGACTAACATGCCCATTTCTATTAGAGGAAGCACGGTTTCATCGGTCAACGTTGACGGGAAACTTTCGGGTTTTTGTTTTTTTTTATTTTAATGCTAACGTTTTCGAATAAAGAGGCCTCACCTACTCTTGCCTTACGTCGGATGTGCCTTGTGGCGACCACGCGCCTTCCCCCATTTTTTTTATGAAATGGGAGGTAGTGTTACCTCCCTTTATTTTATTGGATGTGAAGTTATTTACAGGATGGGTTCGTGAGTGCCCTTATTTTAGTAGTTGTTTCAAGGAGGGTTTTGCGAAGATAAAAAAAGAAGCAGAAGAGGAAGAGGGGAACCCAATCAAGCAGACGAGCATAATACGAATCTTTTATTTTGTGTGCCACGCGCCTACCATTTGAATAAGTTAAATATGTCTTCAACCAACATCAATTTGCTATCAGATTTCATGACTATTCTAATGAAATTCTAGAAGGGATTGTGGAATACGGGAGCACGAAAATATATAGTTTGCTCAACATAGTTCATATAGATTTCATGGAGTGAGGGAATAATGTAATACTCGAGTATGTCATTGCTTAGGTGGCCGGATGTACTCTGAGATATTAAAAACTTTAAAGCTGGACGTCCTTTAAATCATGTTCCCATGCGCGCGTATGTGCATTGGTGGTGGGGGTGCCACATAAAGAGGTCAGCCTTGTACGATTCTGTTAGCAAAACAATCGAGGAATACACATACCCTTGGCAACCTTGAAAGCTTAGGTGGTGTAGATTTATTTGTAAGTTGCCAGGCAACGATGGTTTCAGATCTTAAAAGCAAGAGTTTCTGCAGTCAAAATGCTTGGTCCTTCCTAGCTAGATCCTATGTCTCCTTTTGATTGGATAAAATGCATAAACAATAGTAACAGTGATTCAAATTGTATCAAGAAATATAAATGCTTGACTTTGTCGGGAGAGTTGGACATGTAGAGGGTATATTTTTTGTATTTGTTTTTTTTAAAAGGCACAGGTAAAATATTTAAGATCATTTCAAGTTTTCGGCAAAAAAAGAAAAAAAGAAAAAATCTCTGGTACTTAGTAGTACAGGTATGTGATTTAGGCGAAGTTTGCTATAATTTTCTTGTGCCCGGATAGAGAGAGCTTTTACAGTTTATGCCTAAGCTGTTTTTTATACATTTATGTTTCATGTATAAAACAATGATTGAGGATCGCCATTGTTTAATTAACTTACCGATGAAGGCTAAAACATGGAAGTTGGATTGTGAGTTAGATCCAATTAACTGCTTTATACAGTAAAATACTATGTTGTCATATATATTTAACGCTTACTCCTCAATTGGAATCTCTCCCTTTTTAACACAAAAGCTTTGGTGCATCACGCACTAGGCTAAAGAAAAGTTTTTCAATTAATTTAATACAATTTGTGGGACTAGTAGACGATTAACAGTTAATATAATGACAACATGAACTTATAATTGAATAAGAAATTATGTATTTCTTTAGGACATCATCTCTGATTTCTTTGTTAAGTAGTGACAGATCCTAAATGTTTAGCTGAAGTAGAATAGTCAAGTCTTGCACCCATGACATGGTCAAGATGGCTCTTTTATCAATATAGTAAGCAAACTCGAGAAACATAAATGAAGAATCATGACATTCCGAAATAATGACTGTAAGTATTGTCACCAGTCACCACTTGGTCCCAAGTTTAGATGGCAAAGTTGAAGATTGATGTTTGGTTGTAACTGAATGTTAGAAAAAAAAGGATCAGTTGTGAATTAATTTAAGATGCAACAAGGTTATGACAATAGACTACATAGTTTGATAGATCAAGATCAAACCTAAAAAAGGATCATTGTTTCTTAATCTTCAATGTATCAAATCTATCAAGAATTAAACTTCTTAAATTTTAATTAAAAACGCCTATAATTTAAGACAAGTTATTTGTCTAATCAAAAAGATTGCAAGTTATATTGGAAGAGGGGATCATCTACAATTTAATTATGATGAAACATGGTTGCAATGATAGAATGTCTAGTTTGATAGATCAAGATTGAACTAATAATGGTTCTTTTTCTTAGTCTTCAATATAACATATTTAATTTTAGTCAAAATAAAACAAGTAATTCATACAATAAAAGGATTTGTGCGTGTATTAGGTAATCAATCCCTTTTGAGAGTCTTTTTGTAAGCGATACAATGTATTCACATACAATGATTACTTATATATTCTTTAGTTACAGTTTAATTATATGCATGCAAAACTAATTGAATATTACTTAACAACTTTATTGTAGTAGAATGGTTGATTTCTTTTTTCAAGTATAGCATCTAGTACAACCAACTGGCTTTCACCTACAATGTATTAGTTGTAGTGCCTTATAATTGTGGTCGGTCAATAGAATCATCTCCTTTTATTACACTAAATAGCTCTTTTGAAGCAAGAAATATTTCAATTCTGACGTTAGCCATTAAGTTTGCAATTAAAAAAGTGTCAACATAATAATAATCATAAGTCGATCGTACACTTTAAATAAGTAAATGCGATATTATGCCCCATTCTATTAACATTGCAAAATTTGTCAGTCTAATATTGTTTTATCTAATCTTAAGAATGCAAAATATAAGTGCTATGTAAAAATGTATAGGTTATTAAAAAAAAAGTCATATTCTTGAATCTTAGGATCATTTTGTTTTTCAAAAATATGTTTTTATATGAAAGGTCATTTTCCAGATTAAGTTTGTAAACTTTCAGAAGACATGCCTTGCATATTGGAAGTTAAAGTTACTAAGCATGATTTTAGTTGTAAGACAAAACTTAACAAACGTGCAATGCGTGTGCCTTTCAAGAAAAGGTGGGGGGGGGGCAAACTTTTGGAGTAACAACTCTGCTCCTAAGTAAATAGTAGAGATGAACCTTTTCTTTAAACAACTTTGCACATGGAAATAGATTAGCGACACAAAAATCTCTTGCTAATTAAAAGTCGACTGGTGCAGGATTTTTCTTTGCTCATGTATGTAACATCCCAAACAATGCTAGAGCATCAGAGGGCAATTGGGATGATCCATATCAGCTCTGTAATCTATATAAAATTTCTAAATGATACAAGTGCTGCTTGCTTAAAAGCTAACTACTCTCTAACATGCATAGCGCCAGGACAAAAACAAATTTCTATGGCAATGTGCTTCTTATCTTATCTCCATGCCGACCGGTGATACCTAAATTTGTTTCTCAAGAAATCGAGTTCCTTGGACCTCCCTTTTTTTTTTCAGTTTCACAATTATAATTGAAACGATCTTCATTTTCACTAGCTTTTTTAGGTTACTAAATTCACTCCATCTCAATAATATAGATATAAAAAAAAAGAAAAACTTGAAAAGCGAGAAATTTTTCCTCATCCTTCCTATTGAAAAAGTTACTTTTAACTTAAAAAAATCTTAGACTTTATTCCCTATTCACCAAGCATATGCATGATTTGGAGGAGCACAAGAAGCCCTCGCCATAATCCCACATCAATTAATAAAAAGAGTGCCACAGTAGTTTATTAGCCTAGGCTGATTCTTCGCCCAACAACTTAAGCTTTTCGACTATAAGTTTATAACAAAAGGTGCTATTATCGGATCCAATATGTGTTATAAGTTTTATTAGTCATGTAGACCCCTTACTTGATACAAGAGCCGTGGAGGACTTGGTGGGTTCAATTGGGATCCAGGCTAAGGAAGAGCCAACTGTGATGAAAGCATCACAAAATTGAGTGCGGAAGGTTATCATAGTTTAATATCAACTAATTAAAAAAAAGTGCCATGTGAATTAATGAAATCTTTCATCGGACCCTTTGAATTTTTGGACAGTAAGTCCGCGATAACCTGCTGAGTTGCAAAGGAACAGAACCACACCTGGAGAATAGAACCAATTGTTACAATTTCAAGCATATCATTTTATCCCCATGGTCTTCCCCTCTATGGTCTTATCCTTCAGCATTTTTCTTGTTTCTTCTCCCGGAAAACAAAGAAGCCTGCTTCACTTGTCTCCCTCTTCATTATTAGGGCGGAAGCTTTTATATCGCTCCCATCCCAGAATCTTTGATGCTTGCTCGGAAAATCTTTCTCCAGCCGCACTGCCACACTTCATGGTATTATCGGAAAAAGCCTTTGTCCTGCCTTGGCTCTCCTCCCTCCCTCCCTCGTTCCTTTTCTGTGTTCCACGTCCTTCGCAGAGAATGACGGCGAGCTCTCCCCCAATAAAAGCAAATTCTAACGTTACTTTTGATAAATATACACAGTATAATTTATACAATAAGACTTTCTTTATTTCCACTTTCACCTCACATGGAGAAGTCAAGGAGCTTAAAAAATCATAGAAAATAACTGGCACGAACCAATTTCCGAAGAACCCAGCTATTTCGGTCATTCCCCGTTCATTCATAGTATCACACCGCACGTTATCGATAAATAAGTGGACGAGATGCACCGCGCCGCTAATAATAATAATACTTATAAATTTTAAAAAGAACAGTGATCACAATGATGGAAATATTTGGCAAATGTTGTTTTTTTGAAAATAACAACATAAAACACTATACAACGACGACAGAGTTGCAAGTTTAAAGCCGAGAAAAGTTCAAGAAAAGACTGTCACAGAGGAGAGAGAATAGAAGAGAACAAAGACCCTGTTACAGCGGATTTGTTTACAGATGCAAAAGAAAAGAAGAAAAATTGAGAAAGACAAAATTGCCACGCCCCGCGACACTACGAGCTATCGGCTTCTGGCTGTTGTATGGGTGCATGCAGCCATCATCAGTTCAAGAGAAGAGACCAAGCCCCAGCTCCACGCGACACGCGTCAGCTCCCGGAGAGGCCACCTCGACCCGCCTTTCCTCGGCCGGCCGGAGCCCCAGGGTCAGATCCAGCCCGACCACCTCCGCCTCGGCCCCGCTCTCGTGCGGCTCAGCCTGGCTCACGTGCGACCCCTCCACCGACTCCACCGAGAACACGCTCCCGTTCTCCCGGCTCTCCCCCCGTTCGCCGGCTGCTCGACCGCGCAGGTGCTCCCGGCCCAGACCACGGCCGGGTCGCCCCCGCCCGGCTCGGCGGCGATGAAGTCGGGCATGGCCTTGGGCTTGATGTCGTGGCCGGAGCGCTTGAAGCGGGGGCGGAGCTGGGCGACCTTGTGGAGCTCCGCGGCGGCATCGGCTTTCTTCGCCACGTGGCGGATGTCGTGGGCCTTGGTGGGCGGGACGGCAGCGGCGGAGTCAGAGGAGATCTGGACGATAGGCTCGCCCCGGAGGACGTTCTCCACGGCGGCCTGGCAGAGCGACCAGTTTCCGGACCAGAGCAGCCCGACCGAGCCGTAGATCGGGTTCACGATCCGGCCGCAGGCTTCGTACAGCAGCGAGCGGAATATAGCTGAGATAGATAAACCAAGGACAACCGCAAAAGCGCTGAGTCCAAATTGGATCCAAAATTTCACGAAAGAACAAAAAAAGAAGAGGAGGGAGAGATGAAGGGAATACGGACCAGGGCGGAGGTGGTCGGGGCCGGCGTTGATGAGGTTCATGAGGCCAGCGCGGCCGTAGAACTTGGCGAGGAAGACGGTGGCATTGGCCTGGGCCTCGGGGCTCTTGATCCACTGGAGGCAGGGTCGGATGGTGCAGCTGTCGTTGCATCCCTTCCGGAGTACCCGGCACCCGTTGCAGCTCATCCTCATGCCTGGCGGACGGACGGTGGCGATCCCCTCTCGACACCAAATGCAACAAGGGAATGGAAGAGGAAACCCTGGAGACCAGAATAGTTATCGGGATGGGACGTGGGGCGAGAGGTGGGGGGAATAGGGGGCGTTTATAAAGCATCGGGAGGCGGAGCCGTGGGTTTTGCTAAGTGGCCAGCGGTTTACGAAGGGTTGGAAAGCGGTTTAGTTCCAAAAAGAAAGTTGGGGTCCAAATCCCCCCCCTTTAATCCAAAATCACCCTTAACATTTGATACAATTACGGAATCTAATGCAACGGGGTGGAATTAAACTTAAAAGAGAGGCAGTGAAGGGTGAGAGGGGATGAGGGCGTGGAGAAATAGAAAGGCGGCGCGTGGCGCCCACACTGAGGTGGCGAGGGTCCGCCGAATCGCCACATCTCCAGGAGCGGAGAGCGGGGAGAAATCGGGCGCTGCGGGCGCCCGCAAAATGAGGCCCCCAAAAAACTCCCCGTTTTCTCGGATTCGTACAGGGGGTGCTGCCGCCCCCAAGGGCCGGTTTCCGGATACGTGGTTTTGCCCGGGACCGTGGGCGCCCGTCGGGACGGGCCGCTGGTTTTCTTACGCGCCTCCGTCACGCTCAAATCTCGTGTGCGGACAGGCCGCTGCTTCCGTCTATGCGGGATTTGGGTTGATCGCTTCTAGGGGATCGTGGACGGCGGGATCTATAAATCCTGCATGGAGATATCTATGCATAAGTTCTCTGGGCTACCGAGATGGCGGGCCCACTTGGAGGATGCCAGCTGACACTTGCTGTCGCATGGAGATATCCTCCATTTACTCTCGTTGCCTTTGCCTTTCCTTTTTTGTTTTTTCGCTTTATGTTGTTTGTGCAGCCACGTGGATATGGACTTCTGTTTTCCTCCTTGGTATAGCAATATTAATAGGCATGTCTGAAATGGATAGATACAACCACAAGTACATGGACGGTAACTGCGTGGACTCTAAATCTATTGCTGTAAATAACTCGAGACGTGAAAGATTTATTTGCGACCAGACCATTTTTCATTGATTATTATATATTTGCAAGACGTCAATTTTTACAGCAACTATCACAGAAAAATAGAAATACTTAACAAAATAGAATGGTTCGTAACCAATACTTTCTACATCATTATTATTTTTTTCTGATAAAATGCACACTTGTCTCTCTGTCATATGCAGGCGTATATTCGTGTGCATGCACCTTATTGTAACATTCTTTATGTCTCAATGCAGAATTACAATCTAAGTAATGCCATCATAAACACTCTTTTATGTTTAAATGCAGTAATACAACAATCCAGCTCGATGAGACCATAAACACTCATGACATCTATTTATTATAAGTTAAGATCACTGATTTTCTTCCTATTCCTTCATTAAATTCTTATGTTCCATAGAATAACATAAAAATCAATTTCTAATTCTGTATGTTTTTACGTGCATTGGTCTTTTTCCCAAATTAAAAAAAACCAAACTTTAAGTGGAAATATGAATAAAACTATAAAGATTACTATTTTCTATTTTTTATTTTTTTTATTTTACTGAAAATATTTTAGATATAAAGCTCCATTTGTGTTTTCATGTGCTTGTAATTTAGTAATCACAAATTTAAATTAAAAGAATCAATTATTATATATCAAACCTCGTAGATATATGTTTCACCCCATATTGTATCATGTATCACTAGTATATCTCAACAAATAATTTATAAAAAAACTCAAAAAAATAGTTAATGATCTATGGTCTACTCAGGACAGATTGGATGCATACTAGATTATAATTTATTTCATTTTTTACATAATTGTAATCACAAAGATCTCTTCCATTTGATTTAAACTCGGTAAGATTCAAGGATTCTTGCACCAAGTAATGATGACATATGACCAATATAGACCAACTAATTTCAATCTCAATTGAAATAAAAATACAAATAATCTATTATACCAAAATACTGAATCATGATGTATTATAATAGAACAAATTTAATTTATTTGATATGAATTGAAGACAAGTGCTCTCGTCACATTTATGATATATATTGCTAAAATTCGTTCCGTAAGATTTATAAAATACAATTAAACACAAATCTGTTAGAGCAAAAAAAAGGGTTGTGTCCCGACGAGAAATATTGTCCGCTTTGGAGAAGGGCACATGTATGCCGCCTTTGAAGACAATATTCTTCTCGCGGCTTTGCCTTTTAAAATGCGCCTCTCTAAGGAAGGGGGTGTGCCCCTCCTTATAAGGCATAATTCTTTCTACTACTCAATCGATGACGGACTAAGTCTGGGACCCCCTCTTCTCCCCAACACTAGCACCAAATGTTGTGGTTGAAATCTAGCCTGAGGGTGAGCACCCGGAGGAGTCGGAGGAGCCGCTAGTCGGGATGGAGAAAGGGCGTCACCTCCTGTGCGATGGTGTACCTACACGAAGCCTCATCGGTGGATTCCGGTGAGAGCCCTCCGATGCTTAAGTTAGGGTGGATCTTAGTTGGTCCAAAAAAAGATCCCAGGCATTACCTGATATGGGCTATTTATAGTCCTCGCAGAAGTGCCCAGATGGCGGGGTATGGTCCATCCTCATCATGGGAGGAGATGGCTTTAGCCAGGTGATGTGTAGGCAGGGCTTGCTTGAGGCACACAGTGTAGGCCGTTTTTGTGAACGACATGGTATTGACAGAGATGACAAGGTATGACCCTTGGCAGTAAGTGTTGGAAATTGTATCCTAAATGTCAATCGTCAGCATGTTGATGATTGAATTTTGTAAATGAATTGACAAATTAATAAAGTGTTATTTGGCATTATTCATCATTTTATTGTACATTTTCAAATGAACTTTTATATGATGAAGTCCTTAGGACTTGTTTTATGATAAAGGAGCATTTATCTTCAAGTCTTTAAAACTATTCACGATCAAATGATATGCTGTTACTAGGACGTCAAAATTATCGAGATTAGGTCATTGTGTGATATATACGTTGGTTGTCCTCTTAACCAAGGAGTGTGGAGACACTGATATATCACACAGGTGAAGTGTAGGAGTATATTTCACTGAACGTGACTAATTCCGGAACGCTCTACTGTCTAGAGATGTTTCGAGTGGATATGTGTATAAGTTTGGCCCTCTGACCTGAGACCGCAATCTGTGACTAGCAAGCAACTCACTGTACTTTGGTACCGGACTACCTGAATTTTTAATTCAGTGACGGAAGATCACTGGGTACAGTCAAGTACTTGCGTAGTCAGTTGTGAGTAAAGATGGAATTGACCCCTCCTGCAAACAGGAGATAATGCCTTGTGTTCAATTTAGCAAAATCTTGGCCAGGGTAATCCTTGTGAGGAGTCACAGGATTTCTAAAGTTGAATCACATCATGGATGCACTTATTACAGAGTTGACAGAATTCTGAAGTCATCCTGGCATTTAGGAGTCAAGGGATAAATTATACGGTAACCATAGTCCAAGGGTTCTTGAATGTTGCTTTGCAATCATTCGGCTTATCCGGATGTCGGGTACCATTGCTAGATGGTCATTTCGATTAGTACAAGAAGTTGTTCTTGTGCTACTGGCTTAGGTTCGAACCTATGGGGTCACACGCATGAAGTTTCTAGGTTGATCAAATGGCTGATTGATGATTAAGAATCATTCAGGGATAATTTGGTCAATTCGATTGACAAATTATCCTAAGCAAAAGTTGTATTAAAATAATTATTGAATTATTGGAGGATTAATTAGTAATTGAATTACTAATAAATTCAATTTGATTGAATTATTGGACTTTAATTTAGCCAAATTGAATTAGATTCAATTTGGGCTAAATTAGGATTTGACCTAATTCGATCGGGTTCGACCCGAGCCGATTGGACATAACCTAATTGATCGGACTTGACCCAATTGGATTGGGATTGACTCAAGTCAATTAAGAGTCCTTATTTGATGAGGATTAAGAGTCCAAATAATCAGAATTTATTATGGAGAAGAATTCCTAAAATTTAGGGCCCTAACTTTCTTTCTTGGAGAAGAAAGACACCTCATCCTTATCCCTAAAAGCAGTGGTGCCTATCCTCTTTATTTTTGGCCAATTTTTGGCGTGAGGAAAGAGGAGGCGTGGGGCTATTTTTCAGAAAAATATGGCGCCTCAAATATTCCTAAAAAGATAGGAATCAAATCCCTAATTTGTAGGGACTGCATGACGCATCAAGCAGGGTGGCGTGTAGCTGAAGTTTGGGGCGCAATAACCCCAGATTTTTAGGGATTCTTGGCATAAGATTAAAAAGAGAATTTGTTCATCTCTTAGCTGCCGATTCGCCAAAATTTTTTGAAAATTTTATCAGCCAAATTCGTTGGCCAAAAGAGATGTGAGGCGTGGGGGATCTTTTGGCTATAAAAGGACCCCCACACTTAGGGTTTGCAGAGATGGTCTTTAGAAAGGGTTCTAAATTCTGAAAAAATTCTAAGAGCCAGCCACCTTCTCTCCTCCTTCTTCTCCTTCATCTCCATCCTTCATCCTCTCGAAAAAGAATCAAAAGTTGAGTGCTTCAAGGGAGAAAAGTTCAGCCACTGCAGCACGTCTGCACGAGCTAGCACTCCTGCAGTTGTGGATCTTTCTAGAGCTTCGTGTTGACTATCCGTAGAGGCCGGACACGTATGCGGCTATACAAGGTGATCAAGGCATCATCAAAGTTCTCAAAGCAAAAAGGTATGAGATCTAATCTCATTAAAAATTAAAATTAGAAATCAACTAGGTTGCTGAAATTCTGCATGACTACATGTTAGACATAGGATCATGCCTACTTGTTTAGGATAAATGTTTAAAGCTCTGGATCTATTTTTGTTGTAGAGATATGATCTCTAGCATGCATAGAAATTAAATAGTTTAATTCATGCTTCTGCTGTAAAATTTTTAAAAATATATGCGTGCGACCCCCTGGGTCTCCAACAGTAAGGTATGACCTCTGGTTGACATATCGTGGAGTAGCCAGCAAGTAAAGCATGACGCGATGAGGTGGTAATGTACGACCACATATGCGGGCATAGGGGCGCTCATGGGCGAGGTCGGGCTTGCTTGGAGGCCGTAGCGTATACTTGGCGAAGTCAGCTTGGTGAGTACTGAGGATGAGCTGACTTGGGGGCCGCGATATATATTTGGTGAGATCGACTCGGTGGACTCTGAGGTCAGCCCAGCCTCCTCGACTCTTAGTTGACTCTGCAGGGCGCTCCCACTCAGATCGGGGTGCCATTACCTGCGGTCGATGGGGCCTCTTCGGCTCTTAATTGACTCCACTGGGCATCCCCACTCAGATCGGGATGCCATTACCTGCGGTCGATGGGGCCTCTTCGGCTATTAATTGACTCTATAAGGCACCCCCACTCAGATCGGGGGGCCATTGCCTGCGGTCGATGGTGTCGTCGTAGATATCTCGCACCCCAAGCTTGGGTCGGGGCGTGTCGTCGAAGATACTTGGTGCCTCGATCTCGGGTCGGGGCGCGTCGTCAAAGATACCTGCGAACGGTCGACGGGGCCTCTTGGTCGATACTGCAGGTCGCCCCGATTTTAGGTTTGGGACGTCATTATGTCATCAGAGAAGATTTCTGCAAGTCGTGGTAGCGACTTGATTTATGGGAAGGGGTCGAGGTCAGCTCAGCCTTCGGCGAGGTCCGGCCTGCTCGGCGCTAAGATCTGCTTGGTCGGAATGGGATGATCCCACGCTAGGGTAGGACAATCCGTTTTGCCCCCATCAAAATCTAATATGGAAGAGTTGCCTTTCATATGGATAAATCATGCTTGAAGCTAAGAATGAACTGCGTTGGCAATGAGAATCAACCATATAACCCCACACAATCTCAAAAATCAGGTATTGAAACCATGTCATGCTTAAATAGATGGACATGCGGATCCCTATGCAAGTGAACTCTTCACCAGTCCAAGCGGAAATATTTCTAGAAAAGTTTCAAATTTTGATAGATTGTCAGTCAAAGATTTTCATAACTATGAAGATTGCCATGCACCGCTTATGCTAACTTTCTAGACCAATAAGAAGTATTATGAACCTAAAAACCAATAGTCAAATGGAGAGTTTATAATCTATTCCAAGGAGAGAGGTCTAATCATTTCACATAATTAGTGACGAATAGATGTCCCCCTTAACTTAAATCATAAAAATGAGTAGATTAAAATTATTTGGGAGACAAAAGGGTGCTCAGTGAATATTAAGCTCCTGTTGGTTTTTTGCTTTCCTTTTAAGCACCTAACCAAACCAATCGCTATACCCTCAAATGGTTGCAACTTGCTCCGTCGTTCGCATTGGACCCAGTGACCGTGCCTAAACTAATCGTTTGGGAAAAAACAGTACTTCTCCTGCAAACCTTTTAAGATAAATTGAGGTATATTATTTTATTTGTACTGCTTTCATCTCTCACTTGTACCACCACGGTACGTCCTCCGCGGGCCAGCCAATGGATTCGGACTTTGGGACTCCGGACCAAATGTTTTCCTCAAACCACGGAAGGCGAAGGCCACCGGGCAGGTGCAATGCGTACGACCTCAAAAACCGTGTCGCTTTTTTTTTTTTTCACGAAGTCGGCGGTCAATTGCAGAGGATCACAAGAACTCTGGTGTGATGAGAGAACTCCAGCGGTTGGTTCCGGGAAAAGGCCTTCTTATGGACTTCAGACTCTATCCCCCCCGGTTACGTAGATCGTCGCGTACGACGAAGTTTAGCGTCGAGTCTCAACACAGTCTTTGGGTTTTTTTAAGACTAAGAATAAGATATCTACCAACGTTATAATTATCTATATTGTAATATTTTTAAGATAATAAATTTTAATATTCAAAAATGTACTGTCCAAGAACGTAATCTAGAGTTGTTGCTGCTGATTTTTGGATTGCCACTATGATCGTATCTATTAATCTATAAAATAATAATCAAGGTCGGCGGAACCGGTACCGGACCGATTCTCCGGTAGCACGAATCGGTGCGGGCCGTGTCGAGCCTGTACCAACGAAGGAGACAACACGTAGATTGTGGAAGAGAGAAAAGAGAGAGATAGGAGAGAGAAGGAGGGAGCATGATGGAGGGTGGCAAATGTTGGCGGAGGTCGGCCTCTATCGCGGCCTGCGGCTAGATCTCGATTTGTCTACTTCACTTAAAAATCGTAAATTTTTTTAAGGTCGCGGCTGAACCCTGTTTCGTTTGAAACAGGAAAAGCGACCGCGGCCTCATTTCCCGCGGCCGAGTTCGGCCTCCGACGGCCTATGCTGGCATCCTGCCCTCTTTCTCTCCCTTCCTTGCATGCTCTCTCTCTTTTCTTCTCCTTGTTCGACTCTGTTAAACGGGTTTTGTTTCCATTGCTAGAACCATATTGCTGAACTACCGATACGGTTTGGGATGGCTGGAACCGTCCAGTTCGGGACGGTTTCACCGATCCTGCTAATGACAGATCATAGAACTCGTAGGAGTTGGTTTTGGTCGAACTCTCCGGTCCTTGAGTGAGAGATACTTTGAATAATGGCGTGGAAGAAGAAAGACGATAAAAGTCTCAACGTATGAGTTTTTCTCATGCCCTCATGAATTTTTCTTTTCTATGAAATATAAAAATTTTATTTTTATGAGAATGCTACCTTTGTATTTTTTTTTTTTTGAAAACTCTAATTAAATAGAGGTCTTCCTTTATTTTTTTCGTTAACTACACTTTTCTTTCTTTTTTTGCGAGCTAAACGAGATCTTAGTCTTTGTTTCAATGACTGCTTGTGCCTTGTTAGGTACTAAGTACCAACGATGTATGCAATACGAGAAATGCATATCTTTTGCGGAATGTTTTTTTCTCTGGGATTCCTGCGCTGTGTTAGAATTGCTATGTCAAAATAAATCAAATAGGACCAGTTATGGTATTCCAATTGTGGTAGATAATCTCGGAATGTTGTTGGAAGGCCACTTAGAAGCCAGCAATAGCCTCATTCATGGTCCCCTATAACATGAGGTCCTTATTGTGCACCAAAACCAATCCCTCTGTGACCACATAGAAGTCTACACATCTCGACCAGAGGGGATCCAGAATAACTAAATTAGGGATATTATATCGTACTTTCACCGCACGTTACCTAATAATTCGGCAAACACGGTGACAGGCTAGCTATATGATGCCTGGGAGCAAGATGAGGATGCACCTCCTATCCCATATGATGCCCTCACAGTCAAGGTGAATCGCCCATGGTTGCTCTATTTGGATTTGAAGATGCAAGGCAGGCATGGCGCAAGCAGGAGCGGCTCAATGTATTTGGAGGTCTAAGCCCATTTTGTGTTTGAGACCTTTTCTGCAGTGGGCCTGTCTAAGGCGAACTCACAGAGGGGCCTTTTTTCTTTTCCATTTTATCTTTGAGACTTTTCTTGCGGTGGGTCTTCTTTGGGCCGGAGCTTTAGGCGACCGCCTAAGTTGCTTAAAGGTTGGGCCTGCCGTGGATGTAAATCCGCTAGAAAACTCTAGCTATGTGCCACCTGACTTTGAGAGGCGTGTGTATAAGGTGATGCGAGCAAGGCAGTTGAGGGCCATGCAAAAGTAGTCTTCTGCCATCCACGGTTCTTAAAGCCAGAAGAGAAACCATTAATGGAATTTTTTTTTTGTTTTTTTGGGAACAAGAATCCAATATTGGATTTAAAGGATGTATTTACTTTTGTTGTCGTTAATAGAGTTCATGTTGCAAGAACTAAGGACTCGTTTGGTTCGTGGGAAGAATTTTTTCTCACTAGAATATTTTTTGAAAAGATGATGCTTCGATATATGATGCATGAAAAAAAAATTTTTGTAGGTTTAGTTGACCATGAAAAAGTAACATATTTTAGAGTGGCTTATTTTGGGTGAGCATCTAGTTTCCTGTAAAATTATGTAAAATACTCGTTATACTCTTAATAAAAAAAATTTCTTACATTATTCTACCCAAAATCTTAATTTCTAACCGGTGAAAATTGGATGGTTCCATGTATCACACGGGATTTTTTTTCTATAAAATTTAAGAATGTTAGTTTTTTTTGAAAGTTCTAGCCAAATGTAAAGTATTTCCGTACTGTACTTTTCTCTCTCCCCTTTTAACAAGCCAAATATGTCGTAAGAGGTTAGCCGATGTGGCTAGCTCGGAATTAGAGGGAGAGAGAGAGAGAGCGATAGAGAGGTTCTCTTTTTTTTTTTTTTTTTCTCAAAACGGTATTTCATTCATATACCTCTAACGTGAGTACAGCCAGACATATCAAAGAAAAGCAAACAAAATAAGGCGTGTGGAACGCCATCTAAACTAGACCAAAAGACCTCCCCAGAGTGCCGGGCAACATAAGAGGCGACCCAGTCTGCTGCACTGTTCGCCTCTCGGTAAGCATGGGCAACCTGACAGGAGATCAGCTCCTGCACCAAACTCCGAGTGTCCCGTATAAAAGGGTGATCATCACCATATATGTCCACACCACGCATCCAGTCAATCACCGTAGATCAGTCACCCTCGAGAACGAGTCTCTCGGCCCCCAGGACTCGTCTCACAAACCAAACACCCTCCCAAGCAGCCTGCAGCTCTGCTCCCACCGCCGAAACACCGAAGGTACTCCGTCCCCAGCAGCAATAAAAGTGCCCCGGTGGTCCCTGATAACGAAACCCACGCCCCCAGAGGCACCATCCTCCGCCATACCACCGTCAAAGTTCACCTTAAGATAACCAGGGGGTGGGGGTACCCAAGAAAAGAAACTGAACCTGGACGCTGAAACAGCAGTATAGGTACCCCAGGTGTCCCTAGTCCTCCCAGGTGGATCCGACGTGGTCATCATAGATATCTCTGCTGCCTGCCTCAGAGCTCTCTCCATCACAACCCGTGGGGTCGACCGCCCACCCTCGAATAGACGGTCATTCCTGGCTAGCTATATGTGGTAGGCTAGATACGCCACAATAGAACCAGTCTCAGCATCACTCGGCCTCTGAATAGACTCACTCAGGAACCGGAGCATGTCCTCCACCGACTCCCATATGGGCGGCAGTAGCGCCGAGGCCTCTCTCCAACACTGCACAGCTGTAGGACATCGAAGAAGAACATAGAGAGGTTCTTTTCACTCATTTAAAATTGCCCTGGCCGTCTCGACTTGGTTTTATCCAAAAAGTGGAAATTTCTTTCTACCGCGCAAAAAGCCGAAATTTCTTGGAGGGCTCCGGAGTGTGATCCGAAGGGTGTGGCAGCTTTGCAGCGTTCCAAGCCGAACGAGGACTTACTTTTGTGGCCAGAACGGATCAGACATACCAGCCCGTAGAAAAAAGCGACGTGCTAGCTTCAGCAATCAAGATTGCGAAAACCATCAAAAACTAAAACCTCGATCCAATCAATCATTCATTTGAGAGGAGAAACAGTTTCAGCTCTCGCTGGCAATCGTGACTCGGTTACGTCGTTGGTTTAGCAGCAATCAGGACAGATCAGGTTAGGGTCTGGCGAACCAATTAAAGTCTAACCTGGTTCTAATGTAGCTTAGGTGATTTGGTATTTTGGATCAAGCCTGGAAAGACAGAGGTGATTTAGAAGGGGTTTAAATTGGATCAGGCTAATATGAAAAAGAATTTTATATCAACTTGTTATTGTCCAACTTGGATCCTTGCCTCAATTACATGGCTCAAAAATTTGACACGGTTTACTTTGCTAGTCCTGCATTAATGCGAACCGACAATGCTCACCATTGAGCTGGCCACGCAACACCATGCGATGTCCCTTTGGAAGCACGAGTCATCCACTCTCACATCTGGCTCGAGAGGCTTAAAAGGCACTCATGGACCACTTATTTGGCATGTACCCAGCACGCCCTTCTAATGAACTCTAGCACCTGGATAAAAAAGCCAAGTGCAAAACCATACAGTGGGCTAACATGGTCTGATTCATCGCAGCATCTTTTAGAAATATCGCAAACCCTAAATGGCCCTGAAGCAAAAATTCCAATCAATTGCCTTCATATTTGTAGGTCTCCACGAAGGGGACACTGGAAAAGGAATGTTAGAAGTTGAAACATTAGACAACGAACACTTGGTATTGCGCTTTGGGAGTAATCATAATGAGTTGTCTCTTCTTCCTGTGACAAACTCTACAACTGCATGTATGTGCAGTCTCTCTCTCTCTCTCTCTCTCTCTCTCTCTCTATTACAACAGGATGTGGAGAAGTTATTCTCTTGATCCTTCAAGCAAACATCACCTTGGCAACAAGTCAAGGACTTCTTGTCCCATCTTCTTGTTTCTTTTTCCCGAGAAAAGGAGGGAAGCCCCAACGGTGAAGCAAATGCAAGCCCAACCATGAGGCCTACCAAATAAAGGAACAGACGAGCAAGCTAGGAGATCAGCATCAGCACTCTTTGTTCCTGAAAAATCCGAGGGGCCGAGGCCCCGGACCGAGAATGGCCTTCTCGTCCATTTATCTGGAGGCCACTTTAGCTCTGGCACCTCGTCTTGTGTACCTGCATGAACAAAACAACCTGAAGCTATCATACTTCCATCTCGGTTTTTCCGAGCCATGAACAAAACATGTAGGACCAGGACAGTCATCAGGAAAACATCACTAAAAAATAAAAAAAAAGGGGCTAAAAGGAAACAAAAAGTGAAGAAAAACCAAATCAAAAAGAGCGGTGAATGGATATGGAGCTCCCTTCAGTCCAATCAGCGGGCCAAGAGAGCGGCAGGAGTTGCTCCCACACCATGCACTGGCAAAAGCTTATACTCTTTTTTTAAATTTGACTCTCATATGCTCTCCATTGCGATATCATGAGGATAAGGCTTGGCCTAATCCATGGGGCGGCAGCTCTAACCTCTCCTCAGCCCCTTTATTGGACTGAATGGAGCTCCTCTACCCCACCACCCGCACAAAACAAAAGGAGAGGAGAAAACCCACTGCTTTCCAATGTGAACGAATGCTCCCTCCTCCCGTCCCTTCTCTTATATTTCCTCTTCCTCTACTCCCCCTTCTCTCTTCCACCATAAAATAGTAGAAAAATTCACAAACAAAGATATGCTGCCAAAGGGAAGCAGCTTCTTTTGCAGTGGAGTTCAGGAAAAGAGAGGATCCTAAAGATTAATATAGCCTGCCCTTTTCATGGTTCTATGGTACTACACTTTGGTGTGCCTTGTCACGTTATCGACTACAGCCACCTCTGTTGCTCCTCCGGACGCTGCGACTCGTCCATGTCTCTGTATTTCGTGGACCAGGGTCTTTTGTTTGTCTTCTGAGGCACGGTGGGTTCCAGTGTGCAGGACTACGTTAACTAATATGCAACTTGGGGAACACTGCAAGCAACCTCGTATAGTTTGTCTGTATCCGTCCTGTACTTCGCCTGCCGGATTCCCGTCAGCCCGGGATTTGGCGTTTCCGGGAAGAGGAAATAGTCTATTAGACTAAAATACCCTCGCATTGAATTCTTTTTCGTGGGCTCCCATTGCATTTAGTACGTGCTTTCTACAAATTAATATTACGGGTATTAATTGGACGGGGGCATCCTGAGTCTGATAATAAGGACAAACACTCCTCCTGGATACGGAGAAATCCTAAAAGCGTCCACATGAGATACGTACGAGATCACATGCTTTTGGACTGTTTTACAGCTCACACGCGAAGGCGTAAAAGCGAGAGATGAGAGGGAGCTCTCTCTTTCGTCTTTTTCCTGTTTCACTGAACTCAGATCTATGTAACCTTGTGCTTACTACAGGGCTAGGTCCAAGATACAAAAAATTGGGTCTGGTCTAAGCTATATGAGCTGCGCTTGGCATGGTTTCGGTTCAGTACTTGGCGTCTTGTGCGTGTAGAATCCTGGCGCGTCTTTACGGTGGCAACTCATGGAGGTAATAAGTGTTTCGGCGATGACTCTGGGTTGAGATCGGTCTCCCGAAGTATGCTGAGGTCGGCTAGAATCAAGATATGTTAAGATCGGCTGGAACCGAAGAGGAAAATAGAATTGACCAGCAAAAAAGTCCGCTTACTATCGGGGTGCATCTGGTGGCCTGGGAGCAGATCTACCTCCCCACCAATAACGGTAGTCTAGGGATGCAGTCCCTCCTGGAGAGGCACGAGGCTTTCATTGCTCAACACGCAGTTCGGTTCATGTTAGAGCCACACGGGCTCTGGCGTCAGGTTATGGCAGCTAGATATAGTCGAGGAGGATCAGAGGTGACACAGAGTAGCCATCGAGTTTCTTCATGTGGCGCGAGATCAGGAGGTACTTGCCGACTACGTCGGCAAACACTAGGTGGCTGATAGGCGATGGACGGAGCATCGATGTGACTGGTGATCCATGAGTGCATGGTACCCTTTTTCTGAGGTGTTGGCCGGCCATGGTTGATACTGAAGCAGTGGAGGGGCTACGAGTGTACGACCTTCTAGCACCAGGAGGGGCAGAGTGAGATGAGGCCAGACTACGATGGTTGTCGAGGTACACCTAGCTAAGAGGATTCGGTCCCTTCCGGTACCAGGGTATACAGGGCCAGTGTCAGGATTTGGGGTACCTCGTGCCGGACCAGTGTTAGATTGGGAGATCTCTCCCGTGTTATCCAGCCGGTGCTTGAGCCGGAGCCGGATTGTACTTGGATTTGAAGGTCCGGGCTTCATCCGAGGGCAACACTCTTCTTATGAAAGGTGATGTAGGACCTCCTTCCGACGAAAGCAGTGCTAAGCAGGCGTGGCTGGGGGATCCCCGTAGAGTGCGGAACATGTGGTGTTGAGGAGTCGGTGGACCATGTGCTTTCCAGTGTACATGGCGAGGTCGATATAGCAGTGGGCAGGGTTGTCGCAGGAGGCTCGGAGTGAGAGGTTACAATTTCTACAGGTGATACGACAATGGTTGGCCAGTTCGTGGACATGTTAGGAGGCCATCAGAGCGATTTGCACAACACATCAGATCTAGCTGGCAAGGAACGCTCGTACTTTCGAAGAGCGCAGGGTGTCACCAAGGTTGTTGCGGAGTTTGCTCGAATACAAGCTACGGAGATCAAGCCCACCCCCTCTTCAGATAGACCTTTGACAGCTCGAAATACCTAGGGTTCCCTCTCTGCTCAGGCAGCTCCTCAGACGGTATTTTTCACCTGGAAGCCCCCACCTTCGAGCTTCTCAAGGTCAACTTTGATGGGTTGGTGCTGGATGGAGGTACGCGGAGTGGTGCAGATTTTGCTATACGAGGCCCGCACTCCAGGGTGGTGGCAGCAGGTGGCTGCCAATTGTTTGATAAGTCGGTTCCGAGGGTAGAGTTGCGAGCTGTCTGCGCTGGTTTTCGACATACGCGGGTGGTGCTGCAGGCCAGTTCGATTATTCTGGAGCGTGACTCGGCCACGATTATCGGATGGATTCAGGGGGGCCGAGGGGTGAGAGCACGGACCACCTCTTGATCCGGGACATAGAGATGATGATGAGGGATGGGGTGGCCTTTTAGGCTAAGCATATATTCAGAGAAGCCAATGAGGCGGCTGACTTGATGGCTGCCTACGCAGCCCACCACTCAGGGAACATCCTTTGGTCAGGAGAGGAAAAGTTGTCACTGACACTCCGCGAGCTATTGTATTTTGATTTTATTAGGTGTATTCGTACACATACTGTATGAAGAACCCGCTTAAGCAAAAAAAAAAAGAAAAAAGAAGTCCACTTACCTTAAGGTTTCCAGTGGAGAACGTTCCAATGCTTAAGTTAGATATTTAGAGTAACAGTGAAAAAGAGAGAAGAATGAATGTAAAGGAGCGCAGTATTATTTACCTAAGGATCCCCTTGTCATCCCTATGTATAAGATGAGAGCGGTGTCAGTACATGGTCTATTAGGCATTTACCGCATGGCAATGCCTATTCATGATAAATAGGTAGCGATAATCGCATTGATCGTGTTTTTACTATTGTAACCGTTACCAAGACCATGATCGCAGCCCATTCAATACCCTTTGGCATTACTCCTAGACAAAATGATTAGAATGGCATGTCGGCCAATACCGAGGTCATTCACTTCAATCAAGACCGAGGCTAAGAAGGTCGGAGCAACCTAAGGGTCAGAATGACCAATATTCTCTCCATCAGTAAAAATTTGCGTCCAAATTTCAGCTAGCATGGATGTTGATGATGTTAAGAAAGAAAATCTACAGCAAGAGTTAGTCAAACATGCCCCATATTAAAATCCACAGATATGTTTTGAGTATCATCCTTGGCTCGTCTTGGTTTTATCTGGCCATCGTGCATTACTTTGTTGCTACTCTTAATTAATTTGTACTACGATCGGAGGATAAGAAGGAAACTTCAATCATACCAGCGTGGATGTATAATTGATTTACAGCTGTTCTCTCTCATGTTTCAATGCTTTTCTGCACTTTCATTTATTAATTGCGAGTGTTATTAACTTTTCAATAATGCCAATGATGGAGAAAGTTTGGTTTAGTGTAAGTAGGGTGAGTAGGAGCCCACTTCGTTTAAGTGGCTTTGACTGCTCGGCTGAAGTTATTTTGAGTCAAATTTTTGCTTCATGGATATTCAGGATATCCATTTCAAGCCTACCTCGGCCAATCAAACATCCGAAATAGGCTATTGATGAGTCCATTTTGAATATATGGCCTAGTGTCATGGTCCCAAATTAACTAATAAAAAGAACTGCCATATAGATTTATTAGCATGCTCCACCTAAAACCTTAAGCTTTTAGATTGTGAGTACGTGCCAAGTGATATTAGAGACAGATCCATTAAATGCACCACCTTATTAGTTATGTGGGCGCCCCTCATTAAAGGATACTAGGGTTTAGGGCTGGAAGTGGGCCGAGCTGGGTCGGGCCAAACCCCTACCCAAGCCCGGCCCGAAATTTTTTTCCGGGCTTCGGGCCGGGCCGGGGCCCGAACAATTTTAAAGGAACGAGGCCCGAGCCCGGCCCGAGCCCATTTGGGCCGGCCCAGTTGGGCCCTAACCTGGGCCGGCCCGTTTGGGCCAGCTCGTTTGGGCCAGCCCGATCCCGAGCCCGGCCAGCCCGTTTGGGCCAGCTCGTTTGCTGCAATTCACATGCTTATTTTTATCAGTTCCATATATTATTTATGCTTGTCTTACATGCTTTCTCCATTCGAATTACAGGTTGGCGTCATGTTTCAAAAGCTGGTATCTGATGATCATACTCTAAAAGTGACAGATATTTTGATAAGAAGAAGGAAAGGGATTACTTCCAAATAGAGAGAGCATTAGAGACTATTCTTATATAGCAGAAAAATGATTATTGTGCTCTGGTTCAAGAAAGTGTAGACATTGTACATCTCAGCACAAGCATAAATAATGTGTGGAGGCGTGGATACACATGCTTCGACAAATGTGTAGTAGTATTGTAGTAAGGAGCCCATACCTTTGGATTGCATTGCTGAGGTAAAGTTAATACGCTCAAATGACAGATCACCTGCACGGCTGCACAGAGGACAATTTCATAGAGGTGTATGTGCAAATACAAGTACATGAAAACATACAAGCAAAATGTCGACAAGCAAACAACCTATTCAACTTAAATCAAATATAAGATGGACCAAGTAGGCAATCAGACAGATCATTAACAAAATAGCATCTGATGGTTTGAAGATAACTTGCAAAAAAATTCATTCCATGCAACCAACTGCAACGATACAACTGAAACCAAACAAAAGGATTCCATCAAAACAGGAGGATAAAAAAATCATCGGCCTGAAGTCGTTGTTCCCTGCACAATAATATATTCATCATATCCATGTAATAGAGAAACCCCCTGAAGTCAGCTTCAAGCCTGCAGTTCAAAAACATACAACTCTCATAAAATTTTGCAACAAATAACCATGATCCACATGAAAATACTCCATCAACAAACATACTTCATACTTGATACTTTAGGTATGAACTAGATCTGATGAGGGTATCGTCATTCAGTTCTCCCAAATTGCCCACTCCAGTAGTCCAGGGTGTCGTCATCTACATTCAAACGTTACAGAACTCGAGCAATTTGCAATTGTTAACACACAAATCAATCATAAATGTTTAAATTATAAGTACAATAAGCAAATAAAAAATATTAGATAAATTTAAAAGATTTATATATCTTCATCATATTGTTCACGAAGCCAATCTTGGGTACATACTAAGGCTTCTACGGTAGAAGGGCTCAAAGAGCTTCGATACTGATCCACAACTCTACCACCAGTGCTGAATGCTGACTCAGATGAAACAGTGGAGACTGGAATAGCTTAGAACATCTCGAGCCATTCTTGATAGTATAGGATAGACTGCTGCATTGCTCTTCCACCAAGCCAAGATGTCAAACTCCTTATTCTCCAAATCAGGAAGTACATCATCATCCAAATAACTATCCAACTCGGATCTCTTAGGGCGTTTTGAAGAACTCTGACTTCTAAATTGAGCAAAATCCATACCAAATTTTTTTTGGAAGAAAACTGAACTTATATCACAATGTCCACCAAAATTAGATGTTCGCTCACTTGAAACTCATAGAGGGATGCATTCTTGTTGCATCTACATACTCATTATACAATTGAAAAAGACAAGCACGAATATCATCAATCTTTTTCTTGCACTCCTCCAACTCAAATGCCTTTTGATAATAAAATTCTACAAATATCAACTTTGATCTGAGATCCAAAATAGAAGCAATTACCAACAAATTATTGCACTGAGACCAATATTTGTTAAACTTCTTTAGCATCTCATTTGTTAATTGCTTCACTGTTTCATCAGTATCGATACTTTCATCCATCAACAAAGCCCTAATTCCCCAAACTTCTTTTAGGTATAAATTGGATGTGGGGATACTTACAACCAGAAAATACTTTAGTGGCATCAAGAAAGGCTTCTAAAAATTTAGGAATTATAGAAGCCTTTTCCATTCATCATTGGTGGGGCATACACATAAATGCTCAGTTGCATATCTAATAAGAGCATCTTTATAACCAAGTGCATCATGCCAACATTTCATAAGTAGAATTCCATCTTGTAGGAACATCCAAAGTGAGTCCTTTTCTAGCAGGAAGTCTCATATGCTGTAGAATTTCATTAAATGCTTGCATTCGAGATGGGGATGCAGAGACATATCTAACAATTTCTCTTATACATTCAATAGCTTCATGAATGATTTTCATTCCATCCTGAACCATAATATTTAATATATGTGCACAACATCTAATATGACTGTATCCCCACTAAACAACATTGAATAACAAAAATGATCTCGGAGCCTTCTCATTACAGCATCATTTGTGCTGCAATTATCCAAAGTGATGACCCAAGGATTGATTTAAAGATTGATTTTGATGATCACAAAACCTTGAAGTATAATTACTAATGTTTGTGTTGTAAGAAGAAAGATATTTATTTTGCTAGAAACATAACAAGTTGGAAGAACACAAGAAGGCCTCCAAAGCTCTCAAGAAAAGTTGGAAGAAAGCTACAATTTATTGGCCCAAGTCTCAAGTTCAAAGGACTCAATTTAGAAGAGCAAGTTTTAAGAAAATTCAAAGGAAAGGCACTCGAGTCGACTCCTACAGTTCCGAGTCGACTCCAAGGAGCAACAGACAGCCGGACAGAAAGATTCATCTCAGAACCTGTCAACGAGTCGACTCCCTGAAGAGCGCGAGTCGACTCCAATGCTTGCCGAGTCGACTCCAGAGTAGAACGAGTCGACTCCAGGGAGTAACAGACAGAAAGACAGAAAAGATATTTTGGACCCTGAGAGGCGAGTCGACTCCTAAAGAACTCGAGTCGACTCCAATAGCTGGCAAGTCGACTCTCAGTGGTACACAAAGAAAAAAATCAGAGAGCAGTTTTTCGGACTCTGAGATCCGAGTCGACTCCCAGACAGCTCGAGTCGACTCCAATGGCAGCGCTACACCAAAATGGCAGAAGGCTGTGTTTCGGAAACTGAGAGCCGAGTCGACTCCGGAACAGTTCGAGTCGACTCCAAGACTAGACGAGCCAAAATACAGAGGATCAGTTTGCGGGCTCTGAGAGCCGAGTCGACTCGAAGAAAATCCGAGTCGACTCGAGGAAGAAAATCAGAAAGTATGTCCTCTGGATTCCTGAGAATGAGCCGACCCCCAAGTGGCCGAGTCGTCTCCAGCTATTGGCGAGTTGACTCCAGTTTGGTCCGAGTCGACCCGAGGAAAAGGCATGCACTTTAATTCAAATTTGGAACAGTGGCCGAGTCGTCTCCAGTGAAGCACGAGTCGACTCCTGCAACAGGCGAGTCGACTCCTGATCGCGCGAGTCGACTCCGATCCCACGGTAATATTGTCAGGAGGTGCAGACTGTGTCCAACGGCTCTATTTTTGTCTCTAACGGCTAGATTCTTGTTTCTACGTCATCTAAAGCTATAAAAACAAGAGGAGAGCTAGAGGAGAAGGGATGGAAGTGGGAGAGAACACTTAGGAAAGAGATTTCAAAGAGATTACTTGGGAAATCTCCCATATGCACAAAAGGGCCATTCAAAGTAAAATAGAGAGAAGAAGAGCATCCAAGTGAATCCCAAAGCTTCCTCTCCATCCGTGTGTTGCCTTGGAGATTCCTCTACTTCATGCAAAATCAGAAGAGGGTCAAGTAAAGAAGAAGCCGAGCTCCTTCATCTTCAAAACTCGTTTGAAGGCTTCTCTTTACTCTATTTGTTTATATTGTTATATTTGCTTATTTAAGAAGCTTTGATTTGTTTTAAACCTTTATTTTAATATCTTGTAACTTGATTCAATCAAGGGATTGAATCAAGGGGTTAAGGTTTGTTGGTGAGCTAAAGGAAAAACCAACGGTGTTAGGTTTGTTGGTGAGCCGAGGGTAAAACCAACGTGTAAGGGTTTGATTGTGATCCCGGAAAAACAATCGGGGTGGTTCTAGTCGGTGACCCTGGGAAAACCGACCGAGTTCGTTGTGCGCTCGTAAAACAACAAGTTGGGTTGTGAGCTTGTAAAACAACCGGCTGTAATCTGTAGGATTATAGTGAAATTCCCAAGAGGTCTTGGGGAGTGGATGTAGGTGCTGGGGTGCACCGAACCACTATATGTTTGTTGTGTTTGTAATGCTTCTTGTCATTGTCTAACTTACACACTTACTCACTTAGATAAATTGCTTGCTTAACTATTATCCGCAATTCTTTAGTTGCAAGCATATTCAATCAAGTCACAATCTATACATCAAACTGTTGCTAAGTTTAACTTTCACTGTACATCTATACAACTTAGCATAATTAATCAAAAACTTTCAGAAGTAGGTTAAAAGATTTAAAAGACCCAATTCACCCCCCCTCTTGGGTTGTATCTACTGGGCAACAAGTGGTATCAGAGCAGGTGCTCTAAGTTTAATTATTGATCTCACGATCAAGAGCCAAAGATCATGACAATTCAAATAGTTAGTTTTCTAGGAGAAGGACAATCAATTGATACACCTCCACTATTTTAATGGCATAAACTATACACATTGGAAAATACGCATGCGCATTTTTATTCAATCACAAACTATTATTTATGAAAAATCATAATAAATGACCTTCACACACTCTCTCAAACTATGAATGAAAAGGACTTAGCACAATTAAATGCTAATGCTATGAACATATTATATTGTGCTATTCAAGAAACAAAGTTTAATGAAATTTCTGCATGCTTATCTGCTAAGGAGATCTGGGATACTTTAGAAAATTTTATGATAAATCTCAGATTAGCTCACATGTGCTTCAATTACATACTAACAATGAGACTGCAGAAAAAGATGTTGAATCTCCCACCTCAGTCGAGTCGACTCCAAGTATTTCAGAGTCGACCTCAAGTTAACCGAGTCGACTCCAATAAGGTCCGAGTCGACTCCGAGGCAAATCAGCTTCCTAAAGACAAAGAAGAAGAGGAAGCAAGAAGAAAGGAAGAAAGAGGTAAAACGCAAGAAAGCCCTGACCAAGAGAAAGTCATACAAGGAATTGAAAGTTAGGAGCAACAATGAACTACAAGAGGTAACTAATTTATGTCTTATGGTACAAGAAGATAAAGTAGAATCTGAATCTAATCTTACACCAAATGAATTTCATGAAGAATATTCTTATGATGAACTTTTTAAATGCTTTTCATGATTTGTATGGTGAATGTAGAAAATTAGCTATGAAGAATAAAAATCTTAAGAAACTAAATTCAGAAAATGAAAGCTTAAGGTCAAATTCAGAACAATTGATCCAGAAAAATCAGAATTTAATTAAAGAAAATCAAAACTTAAGCGAAGAAATTAACCAATTAAGATCTTTTATTAACAAATTCACTGTAAGTTCAGAAAGATTAAAATGATGTTTGAAAGCCAACATGCTGATTTTGATAAATCAAAATTTAGCTTGACTCCTTCACTTAGCCATAAATCTCTAGGGAAAAAGGTTATCAATTCACCAAACAAACCATTAAATAAGATAACCTATTTCAAAAATGAAAAGAATGGGCATAACAACTTTACCTATCGTTCTAACACTATTAAATCAAATGGTAAAGTTATTACTATCAAACAGATTTGGATTCCAAAAGGAACCATATGTCCTAACTCTCAAGGACCCAAGCAAGCTTGGGTACCCAAAATGAAATTATGAGGATGCAGACATAGGTGTGTCAAGATACCCATGGAACAAATAGAACTTTCATACAAATGGGTGCTCTAGACACATGTCAAAATGAAACTTAAAATATACTTATGAAAAGTAATTTTAAATAAAATAATAATAATAATGAAATCAGTAATATTTGCATCTCATCATTATTTTGTTTTAGTATTTGATTAAAATATGAAGTGCATGTATTGATCAATATTGTGATACAGAAAATACTTTTGAAAATATAATCAAATCACTTCATTTTATAGTATACTTTACTCACTATTGGGTAAGTTGCTAAATGATTAATCAATTTATTAAGAATAACTCTATGAATTCTCTATATGCTTGATTGAGAGTTTTTATCCTTGGCATTATTGTTTATTGATCATAGATATGATAATGTGTACTTGGTGTGCTTTTGAATATATGCACTATGAATACCAAGATTAAAGAAACCGTCTTTGGCATATGAAATCAGCTCATGCTAGTATGTACTTAATCTCAAAAGACCTTGCCATAAGCTTACTTAGATTATCTTCTTAAAGGTCAAAGTTTTGCTATGCAAGCTAACTAAGGAAACAAACAAAAATCATTTCTAAATCTAAAGATGTTGTTTCCATCTCTAAGTTTTCAAAAGCTTACATTAGATTTGTTCTTGGCAAATAAAACTGAAGTGTTTTTCTGTATTTGCTAAAATCTTGTAAAAGTGTTTCAAATGAAAAGGTTTTCAAACTGTGAAGATCATGGCACAGTGTTGAAAACCAAAATCCTGATAAAGGTTATACAGAAAACAATATTAAATTCGATTATTTCAGCTCCAAGGACATCATAAGTAAAATAGGGTTAATAGAATTGTTGAAGAAATGAAAAAGACAATTGTGTATGATAGTTATCTACTCAAATGAGTTTTAAAAGCTATCATCACTGCTTGTCATACAAATGGTTTCTATTAAATCTATTTTTGATGAAAACTCCTTTTGATCTTCTGAAAAATTGAAAATGAACCATTGCATATCTTTCATATTTTTCAGTCGTACATGTTATGCTTGATATGTTCTTATGAAAATAATGCCAAATCTGATAGAGATATGTCTATCCTTGGATATCATTCATCAAGCAATGCATATAGAATATTCAATGAAAAGATTTTAGTTGCAGAAATATCAAGTCATTTTATTCTTTATGAGACTAATGATTTATTATCAAGATACTAAGATCAAATTATATATGTATATGGTTAATCTTTTACATATAACAATCTAAAAACATGTTAATAATTAGAACCAAATTGAGTTTCTCAGTAATGCACTTAATGAAGAAAAATTGATGACTACTAAAAGACTAAATCACGAAAAGATGAAATAGATCTTGATGAAATTTTTGCATGATTAGAAGTAAAGATCACCATCATCATTTGCTTGCTTTATGAGCTTTATATTCTGTCAAATGAATGTGTAGAATGCACTCCTATGTGGTTATTTCATTAAAAAGGAGATCTATGTTAAATAACCACCATATTTGAAAACACTCATTACAAATATGTTAAAGCAATATATAATTTGGAACAAGCATCAAAAGCATGATACAAAAGCTTAAGCAACCTTTTTGATAGAAAGTAATAGTGATAAATCTTTGCATCAAAAAGAAGAATTTGTGATATCTTACTTGCTCAAAGTATACATTGATGACATCATTTTTGGTTCTACTAATGAAGAGTTATATGAAGACTTTACTTAGCTCATGCAAGGAGAGTTTGAAATACGTATGATGAATGAATTAACATCTTCTCTCAAACTCCAAATTAAGACAAACAGGAAAGGGATCTTCATTGACCAACGTTAGTCCACAAGAAAACTCTTATAGAAGATTGGCATGAAGAAGGTATATCTATGACCCCATCCTGTGGAATTTGAAAAGGATGAGCAAAGTAGATCTATTGTTTAAAGCTGTATTGAAGCATGATAGAATAATTATTTTATTATACAGCTAGTAGACCAGAATGTATGCTTATTATGTGCCCTTATGCAAGACTTCAATCCAACTTTAATGAATCATATTTCATTGATAACAAATAAATCATAATCTGAATTTTGATAGAAACAACCGTTTAAGATAAGTTGATTAAAACTTAACTAACATATCTTATTGATAATTATCTTAAGCAAATAGAATCTAAACTAAATTGATTTTGGAAATAAGAAATTGATTTGACCTTGATAAATCTTCTTATTGCCTCACATGATTGTCCTTGAACTATCTTGATTAATGAAACTATCTCTTTTAGTTCAAGTGATATGTGCTTGCTTATATTTAGGCAATCTCTTGAGTAAAGTGACTCAATATTCAACTATTGTCTTATCTTATATTGAGTCATCTAGTTAGAAATATGTTGGATGAATGGTTTATATCTTAAAGAAACTAAAGACTTTCTTTCAAGAAAGAAAAGGAGTTTGTTAATAATGCAGAATCCTTGAGCAAGAAAATGAGTGATTTCAGCTTGAAGGACATCTCCACATAAGATACAATAAACATTCACATGCAAACAAGAGAGAGGATCTTCTTCAGCCAAAAGTTCACACATAAGAAATCTAGTTTGGCTTGAAGAATATATAATGAATAAGTAATTCTAGATATCTCTCTCATAAATTAGCTGAGCAAAGTCAATAACTTTAAATCTTATTATGACATGATTAATTGTTAATCTTTTGATATCATGTCCATATATGTATTAATTGACTTATGCTTTTGGAAATTGTTTCATGGTTTGCTCAAACTAAAATATTTCTATGGCTATATTATAACCATGAAATACACAAGTATATGATTAAAACTTTGATTTAGAATGACTTGTGAGAAGCTACGAATTCTTGGGCATAATGAAAATGTTGTTTGCATGATATACCTCTATATGATACATTTGATTATTTCTTTATTCTGCTCTTTCATGTAAATTACTTGAGAATAACAAAATGAAAGAGAGATAAAGAAAAGAAAATGAACATTATTCAAGAGAAGTAAAGATCTAAGTAAAAGGCAAATACTTCAATCTTAAGGAAAAGCAAAACAAGCATAATATATTCGGCACATTTGGAAGGGATAAAATCCATAATTAATTACACTTAAACAGGGAGAATTTGAAGTAAACATTTTAACCTTTCTATATTGCTCATCAGAGGGATGATGCCAATGGGGAGGCTAGTGGTAGTACCCGGCACTATTTGACCCAACTATTCGGTGTAGGGCATATTAGGGACGGCACAAGAGGGAGGCTAGTGGTAGTACCTCGTGCCCCTTCCCAACTCCACCGGATAGGGAGCAAATAGAGTATAGAGCATAAGAAAGTAAAGATGAAAGACAAAGTTAATGAAAGTATATAAGAAGAATCAAGTCAAATTTTTGATCACTTGAAAACACACTTTAAGGATGAAATCATTGCAAGATAATATTTAAATAGGGGGAGTTTATTTGAAAAGAATTGATTTTGATCCTTGACATGCTTGTTCTTATTATTTTAATGCATGACTTAACACTTAATATAGTGTGCATATGGTATGATGTCTTGATTTATGGGTTCTCAATGTTTTACAATGCTTCATGCTTGGATAATTTGATTGAATATTTGGAATACTATATAAAATTTTTTTTTTTGGTATTATTAAAAAGAAATTTCAGATTTGTCATTCACAATCATCGTTAAAATCTGAAAGGTGAATAAATTTGTAAAAAGGAGAAGAGAAGGATATTTCTATTTAGGCAAAATGAATTGAGTTTGTTCTATCCTTCAACTTTCTTAACTTTGGTATATAATGTGCTAAACATAAATACAAATATTCTGAATATCCTCTTATATGTGTGAAATATGTGTCTTCAATCATAATGATTTAAGATGAGCTACTGTTGACCCCCTAATGGATTTTGATGAATACAAAACACTAGAGCATAATTCCATTATATCTTAACAATTTAATTAAGGAATTCATGCGTTTTATCTAGAATATTGTTGAGAAATGTCTAGGCAAGTTCCCATAATTTTTATGAATTCATTGAAGAACATTTTGAGTTAATGAAAAAGTTCAGGGACAGCCGAGACGTCTCCTGATAGTTTCAGAGACGTCTCTGGCACAAACAGGAAGAACTGGCACACTTGGAGACGTCCCCGGCACCTGCCGAGTCGTCCCCGCGTTAGCGGAGTCGACTCTCTCAGTAGCGGAGTCGACTCTCTCAGTGGCGGCAGAAAGGCAGTTTTCAAGAGATATGCGCGAGACGTCCCCTGAAAGAGCGGAGTCGACTCTCTCAGGGAATTCCAGAGGACATGTCTTTCGGAGATAAAGAAGCGGAGTCGTCCCCAAGGCAGCGGAGTCGTCCCCACTCAAAAAGTGCAGACAAGCCGAGACGTCCCCGTAAAGTGCCGAGTCGACCCCAGACAACATAAAAAGTAAAATCCTGTAGGCGAGACGTCCCTCGTTGTAGCGGAGACGTCCCCGGAGCGCCTGGGACGCGACTGACAGCTTTTCAGGTTTGGTTTGAATTTCAAATCCTTCTCTTTTTGTTTCTAACGGCTATATTTGCTTTTTGGGCTATAAAAAGGGACCTCTTAAGTGGTTCTCAACAACTCTTCACCAACCAAAAAGCTAGATCATTCAAGAGAGAAGTTAGAAAGAAAAGCTCAAGGGAGTGAGTGCATTCAAGGAAGGAAATCAAGTATTCTCAAGTCTCCCAAGCGATTTCAAGCTCAACCACTCTTGTGCGCTCGGGATTCGAAGCTCACACTCAACCCTACGCGCTCCACCTCGGAAGAATCAACATTTCCCACGCTTCCAACGGCAAAAGGATTCTTCCGGGTTACATTATTCATAATTGTTATATTTGCTTCTTAGAGCTTTTATTTCCTTTTGTAAACTCTTTTATTGTGGTGCTTGTTCCAGTCAAGGGACTTGGAACAAGGGAAAGGCGTCCCAAGCCTAAGAGAAATTGGGGGTTTTAGGGTTTGCTGTGAGCCCGGTGTAAAACAACGAGTTGGGTAGTGAACTCGCAAAACTACCGTACTGTAATCTTGGATTATAGTGGAAATTCCCAAAGGCGCTTTGGGGAGTGGATGTAGGAGCGGTGAAGGCTCCGAACCACTATAAAACCGTGTGTTTGTGGTTGTCTCTTTTTATCTCTTTATCTTTATTTTAGTTCTTATATTTGTGTGTTTTATTTTTAATTAGGCAAAAAGTTTTTAAAACACCCAATTCACCCCCCTCTTGGGTGACCATCTCTGGGCAACAAGTGGTATCAGAGCGGGTGCTCTGTATATTTCTTGAAAGACCTAACCGTCTTAGCCAAAGATCTAGATGGCAACACCCTTTAACAATGTTCCTGCCGAGGGGCAAGCAACCAATAGACCTCCACTCTTCAATGGGACAAATTATACCTATTGGAAGACGAGAATGAGAATTTTCATTCAAGCACAAGACTATGCCTTGTGGAGGGTTATAGTCAAGGGACCACAAGAACCATCACACGTGGTGAATGGCATTCGAGTTCCCAAACCTGAGGAGGATTGGGATGAGAATGATGATAGGATGGCTCAACTCAATTCTAGAGCCATGAACTCATTATTTTGTTCTCTAGATGTAAATGAGTTCAATAGAGTCTCTACATGCAGTTCCGCTAAGGAAATATGGGATAGGCTTGAAGTTACCCACGAGGGTACAAATCAAGTCAAAGAGTCCAAAGTGAACATTCTAGTTCACAAGTATGAATTGTTTAAGATGGAACCTAATGAAACCATCACATGCATGTTTACACGTTTTACCGAAATTATTAATGGTCTAAAAAGCTTGGGCAAATCTTACACTAACCCCGAACTTGTGAGTAAAATTCTCAGGTCACTGCCAAAAGCATGGGAAGCAAAGGTCACGGCGATTGTAGAAGCCAAAGACCTCAACACCTTGGGGCTAGAACAACTCTTGGGCTCATTGATGACGCATGAGCTCACGATGAAGCAGCATGAAGAAGAGTTGCCAAAGAAAAAGACAATCGCACTCAAGGCTACCTCAAGTGTATGTGAAGAAGAGAGCAGTGAGAGTGAAGAAGAAAGTCAAGATGAGGACTTGGGTTTGATAGTAAGGAAATTTAAAAAGTTCATGAGAAGAAAGAAACCATTCCCAAGAAAGAAATTTGGAGGGAGAAATGATTGGAAAAAAGAAAAAGAAAAAGAAAGAGACCCAATCGTATGCTATGACTGCAAGAGACCGGGATATATTCGTTCCGAATGCCCACAACAAAAGAAGCATTTTGGAAAGAAGAAGAAAAAGGCATTGAAGGCAACATGGGATGACAGTGACACATCATCCTCCGAGGAAGAGAAGGAAGAGACCGCCAATCTATGCTTCATGGCGCTCGAAGATGACGAGGTATGTCAAAACGCAACTATAAATTTTACTTTAGAAGAATTATATGATGCTTTTCAAGAACTTATGGGTGATTGTAGTATGTTAGGAACAAAGAATAAAGAATTAAAAGCCTCAAATCAAAAACTAAAGGAAAATATTGAAAACCTATTAATTGAAAAGGAGAGCGTTAAAAATATGAACACTACTAACCTAAAAATCGAAAATTCAAGACTTAGCACTGAAAATGAAAAGGCAAAAACACTAATCAAGGAATTAAATCTAAAAGTAAATTCCCTACTCAATAGTAATACCTCACTTGCGCAAACTGTTGAATCTCTTAAAAAGGATATGAAAGAACTAGTTAAAGAAAATTTGAATCTTAAGAATGAGGTACATAAGTACAAGCCAATTGTTGAAAAATTCACACAAAGCTCTGAAAAATTAAATCTTATTCTTTCAAATCAAAGAGCTGTTTTCAATAAAGCTGGATTAGGATATAAAACTAATAAGCAACAAAAGTATCTAAAGAATTTCTTTGTAAAAGCAAAAGACGTAAAAACTGAAAAACCAACATGCTTTCTTTGTGGAAAGAACGGACATAAAGCCTACTCTTGTATTCAAAGAAAAATCCAAACTAACAAGGGTACATTTGTAAAAGCTAAAAACATAACTAAAGTATGGGTGCCTAAGGGAGTCAACTACACTAACCACGAAGGACCCAAGAAAACTTGGGTACCTAAGAGCTTCACATGATCATTTTGCAGATATGCCTTGCAGCCGGAAATAAAAAGAGAATGTGGTATCTTGATAGTGGTTGCTCAAGGCATATGACCGGTGACAAGAGTCTCTTCGTCACCTTGGAATCAAAAGAAGGAGGAGTAGTCACATTTGGAGACAATGCTAAAGGTCGAATTATTGGTGTTGGTAAAATCTCCATATCACCCTCCTCATTTATAGATAATGTATTGTTAGTTAATGGACTAAAACATAATTTATTAAGTATAAGTCAATTTTGTGACAAGGGCTTTAAAGTGTCATTTGAATCATCACTATGCATAATTAATAATCCAATTGATAATGAGATCATACTCACAGGACATAGGCATGGAAACGTTTACATGGTAGATCTTGATGATCTCACCATGAGGGATGGCCAATGTCTTGTAGCCATGAATCCCAAAGTCAATGAGACTAGTTGGTTATGGCATCGTAGGTTAGGGCATGCTAGCATGGATTTAATCTCTAAATTGATCACAAAGGATCTAGTCAAAGGACTACCAAAAATAGACTTTGAAAAGAATAAAATTTGTGCGGCATGTCAATTAGGGAAACAAACAAGAAGTTCTTTCAAGTCTAAGAACATAGTCTCAACATCAAAACCCTTAGAACTAATTCACATGGATTTGTTTGGACCCACTAGAACTGCTAGTTTAGGGGGTAAGAAATTTGGTCTTGTCATTGTTGATGATTTTTCACGTTTTACATGGGTTTCATTTCTTGCACACAAAGATGAGTCCTTTCTCGCTTTTGTCAAGTTTCATAATAAGGTTTCGAATGAACTCAATCTTAAACTAAAAGCAATTAGGAGTGATCATGGTACCGAGTTTGAAAATCAACACTTTGAAAAGTTTTGTGACGAAAATGGTATCAATCACAATTTCTCGGCACCTAGGACACCCCAACAAAATGGGGTGGTAGAAAGGAAGAATCGCACACTAGCAGATATGGCTCGTACCATGTTGTGCGAATCGGATCTACCAAAGTATTTCTGGGCTGAAGCAATAAATACCTCATGTTATATCTTAAATCGTGCTTTAGTTAGATCCATCTTAAAGAAAACACCGTATGAATTGATAAAAGGTAAGAAACCAAATATAAGTTATTTTCATGTTTTCGGTTGTCGATGCTTTATTTTGAATAATGGAAAGGACAATCTCAGTAAATTTAGTGCTAAATCAGATGAGGGGATCTTCTTAGGTTATTCCTCATCTAGTAGAGCATACAGGGTCTTCAACAAGAGAACTCTCGTTGTTGAAGAATCCATTCATGTTGTTTTTGATGAAACTAATGGAGATTCTTCTAGAAAAGAAGAAGATGGTGATGCAGGTATACTTGAAGACCGAATAAAGGAATTCTCCATACAAGACAAACAACATGAGGATGAGGTCAAGGAAGATACAAATCAGCAAGATGAAGAAGGTCAACCTCCATCAAAAATTCAAGATTTTCCTAAAGAATGGAGGTATGCACATGGTCATCCAAAGGATCTAATCCTTGGTGATCCTTCACAAGGTATAAGAACTAGATCCTCTTTAAGAAACACTAGTAATTACCTTGCTTTCGTATCACAAATAGAGCCTAAATCACTAGAAGAAGCTGAAAAAGATGATAATTGGATGAATGCTATGCAAGAGGAATTAAATCAATTCGAAAGAAATGAAGTTTGGACTCTAATGAAAAGATCCCCTAATGTTTCAATTATAGGTACCAAGTGGGTGTATAGAAATAAACTAGATGAAGATGGAATAGTAATAAGAAACAAAGCTAGGCTAGTGGCCAAAGGATATAATCAGGAGGAAGGAATAGATTTTGACGAAACTTTTGCTCCTGTTGCTAGATTAGAGGCTATTAGACTACTTTTAGCATATGCATGCTTCATGGATTTTAAACTTTATCAAATGGATGTAAAAAGTGCATTTTTAAATGGCTATATAATGGAGGAAGTTTATGTAGGACAACCTCCAGGTTTTGAAAATCACTTACATCCAGATTATGTTTATAAATTGCATAAAGCATTGTATGGACTTAAGCAAGCCCCTAGGGCATGGTATGAAAGGTTAAGTAATTTCCTAATTGAGAACAAATTCAAGAGAGGAAATGTAGACAAAACCCTCTTTATTAAAAGAAAAGGAAATGACTTATTGCTTGTACAAATTTATGTGGATGATATAATTTTTGGTGCTACTAATGATAGTCTTTGTCAAGAGTTTGCCAAGCTTATGCAGGGAGAATTTGAAATGAGCATGATGGGTGAGCTCAACTTCTTCCTTGGGTTACAAATAAAACAATCAGAGGAAGGCATCTTCATCAGTCAGTCCAAATACATCAAGGAAATGCTGGAAAAATTCAAGATGAAGGATGCAAAGGAAATCAGCACACCCATGGGCTCAAGTTGCAAACTAGACAAAGATGAAAAAGGTAAAAGTATAGACTGCAAATTATACAGAGGTATGATAGGCTCTCTACTTTATCTTACTGCTAGTAGACCAGATATATTATTCAGTGTTTGTATGTGTGCTAGATACCAAGCATGTCCTAAGGAATCACACTTGCAAGCTGTTAAGAGAATTTTTAGATATCTAGTAGGGACATCTAATGTAGGCTTATGGTATTCTAAACAATCTGACATAAACTTAATTGCTTATTCCGATGCTGATTTTGCCGGGTGCAAACTCGACAGAAAAAGCACAAGTGGCACATGTCAATTCTTGGGTGCCAATTTGGTTTCTTGGTTTAGCAAGAAACAAAATTCAGTTGCTTTGTCCACAGCTGAGGCTGAGTACATTGCAGCTGGAAGCTGTTGTGCCCAAGTTCTTTGGATTAAGCAACAACTTGAAGACTTCGGTATCAAAATGGATAATATACCAATTAAATGTGATAATACAAGTGCAATTAATTTAACAAAAAATCCTGTCCAACACTCTAAGTCAAAGCATATAGAGATTAGGCATCATTTTATTAGGGATCATGTGCTGAAAAATGATGTGATGATTGAATATGTATGTACAGAAAATCAATTAGCTGATATCTTTACAAAGCCCCTTTGTAAAGAAAGATTCAATTTCTTAAGGAATGCCTTGAGCTTGTATGATCCTAGCAAATGAGTTGAATTTGTATTGGATTACTTTGCTACTCAAACTAGTAATCAACCTCAAGGTAGACATAAGTGAAAACATGAATTCATCTAAGCTAAATGACGAACTGTTTGACTTTCCGGAGGATGGTTACCCTCCCTTGGACTCTTCATGGAGATATTTTCAGAACCTATTTCATAGGTATTCGAAATTTGGTCAAACATTCCTCATTTCAATATTAATAATTCAAAAAAAAAATTATTATCAAATTATTATAGGTTGTATCATTAAGGGGGAGGATCACAAACAAATTCACTCTAAGTTTATCAAAAGAGATCATATTGATTAGGGTAATTAAACAAAATTGGGAGAAGATAGAATACAGTCTGAAATTTTTCAGTGCCGGAGACGTCTCTGGCAAATCGCAGAGACGTCCCCCCAAGGGGAGACGTCTCGCCTTAGTCGCGGAGACGTCTCGGGGACCGAATGAGGGCTTTTTAAATAGGTCGAAATCGCTCGAGCCGACTCGAGCTTTCTCCCTCATTCCCGACCAAAACGGAAAACCCTAGCCTCCATTTGCTCTCCACCTCAAATCCCAGCCTCCGTTTGCTCTAAATCACAAACCCTAGCATCCATGGCACCAAAGAAAGCTAGGACAACCCGTGGGAGGCGACCTAGAGTAGCGGCCGACGGTGAGGAACGACGGGAAGAACCCTCCGCGCCTTCTCCTCCGGTTGCTCCGCCGACCACGACGATTTCCTGTGCAAATCGCACAGTCACGACTGGTAGGTACATCGATTTCTCCTTTTTAGATCATGAGGGGTTCTCTATTGGAGAGAGACTCCGAGCTCAAGGGTGGGAGCACCTTTGCACACTAAATACCTCGACCTATCCCGGCCTAGTTAGAGAGTTTTTTAGCAATATGGCATTAGGGGACCAAGGGTACACTGGATGTGTCCGGGGGACATTAGTGGAAGTAAATGAAGATGTCCTATCCACTGTCCTACAAATCCCTAAGGACGGTGAGGCTCCAACCTCACTTCCCCAAAGGGAATTAGCCCTAAATCTGCTGTTAGGACAAGAGGACTGCGGCCCTCTTGATGTTATCAACTCCCAAGACCTAAACGCCGAAATGAGATTACTTTTAAGTATTGTCAACCGGGTCTTGTTTCCCAAAACCGGTCGCTTCGATTTTGTTTCGGAGCGAGACTTAGCTATTATGCATCATATCCTACAAGGGATCCCTCTAAACCTTCCTAGACTCATGCTAAATTACATTGCCCTATGTCATAGGTATTCTAGGTTTAGTATACCCTATGGCATGATCTTTACCTTAATCTTTAAACACTTCAAGGTTCCCATTCCAACAAATGAACCTGCAAAGGCCTTGAGAAACACCGACTACTATAATGAGGGCACAATGAGAAGAATGGAGTTTCATAAGATAGATGGGTCGTGGGTCAAGGTTCCAAAAAGAAAAGCACAAACCATAGAGCCTGAAATCCCACATCATGAGTCTGACCATCACTCTCCTCCACCTAGCCACATGAACATCCCTGATATTCCCTCCAGCTCAGCTGGACCTTCCACGTCCATGCCACCACCTCCTCCAGTCAGTGGGCCCTCCTTCCTATCAGAAGATCAGATGCGCACCCTAGCATCTGCCATTTGCCAGCAGATGAGGGAGGAGATGAGATCCATGATCTCCACAGAGTTGGCCCCCATCAGAGCTTCACATGAAGGGCTTCTACAAGAGATGAAGGATATTAGAAGTCAGATTGAAGCTACAACACAAGAGATAATTGGTATGGGTGCCACCCAAACCATCAGATCATTAGAGCTCAAGGACAGCTTGAAGAGCATTTCCAAGAGTCTCAAAGAGCTGACAAAACCAGATGGCAACGTGGGCACCTTGGTTGCCCAACTCAGAGGGAGAATTGAAATGGCAACCATAGAATTTGAAGCACTTGTGGCAGGTTTCCACAAGTCACAGGGAGATCAATTTAAGACCCTCATGGATTCCATCAATGCATTCATAGATGCAGCTTGTAAGGCTTATGCACAAAGTACATCTAGTAGGCCCCATGAGCAACGTCGCCGATGATGGATATCTTGTAGGATCTTCTTTTTATAAATCCTAGGCTATTTTAAAACACCTTTTGTATTAGAAATCAATACTTGTAATGATTTCTTCTTTTGACTATGTACTGACTTCAAAGGTTTATGATGACATATGAATGAATACAATCTCTTTTGAACACTTTGTGTACATTGCCAATTCTGCGTATGTGTTTCTGTGATTGTGTATGTGATTGTATGATATGCCATAAAAATCTTACCACATACCTTGAGTGTTCAAATTTGATACAAAGAAACAATGCACATAAAACAGGGGGAGCACATCTTGTGATAACTATGTTAAACTAAAAGATAAGTCTGAAATGAATTCCAAAACAAAGGGGGAGTGATATGAATACATTAATAGAAATGACTTGGACAGGGGGAGCACAACTTGAATATCCTTGAGTAAAATGAATGCTGAATTCCACTATAAATTGAGTCTTAAGCACCTAAGGATAATTTGTCCCCTTCATGTTGCTGACAAAAAGGGGGAGTAGATAGTATATGGAATGCAAAATTTATAATAGATATTGAATATGGAGATATTGAAAGGGGGAGTATGAAAGGGGGAGTAGACATGGATATTGAATATGGAATGCAAAATTTTTTAATCATACTCCAAAGTTGAATTAGGAAAGATAAAATTGAAGAATATTGACTTTAAGATAATTGCCCTTCTGGAAAAGAAAGGGGGAGTCAAAAAGAATCTAGCTTTCAATTATCTTCAGCATCAATATTTCATTTTAACTTGATTCAAACTCAGTTCATATGCCAAAATCATTTAAGAACTATAAAGATCAATCTTATGCACAAGGAAAGAACTGAATTGAGTGATGCACATTGTATCTAGGCCAAAATATTATACTTGTACATCCGATCAAATACTGTGTATATGTTTAAATTTCAAATTTTGCATATACTCAGTGTTTTGTCATCATCAAAAAGGGGGAGATTGTTGACCCCCTAATGGATTTTGATGAATACAAAACACTAGAGCATAATTCCATTATATCTTAACAATTTAATTAAGGAATTCATGCGTTTTATCTAGAATATTGTTGAGAAATGTCTAGGCAAGTTCCCATAATTTTTATGAATTCATTGAAGAACATTTTGAGTTAATGAAAAAGTTCAGGGACAGCCGAGACGTCTCCTGATAGTTTCAGAGACGTCTCTGGCACAAACAGGAAGAACTGGCACACTTGGAGACGTCCCCGGCACCTGCCGAGTCGTCCCCGCGTTAGCGGAGTCGACTCTCTCAGTAGCGGAGTCGACTCTCTCAGTGGCGGCAGAAAGGCAGTTTTCAAGAGATATGCGCGAGACGTCCCCTGAAAGAGCGGAGTCGACTCTCTCAGGGAATTCCAGAGGACATGTCTTTCGGAGATAAAGAAGCGGAGTCGTCCCCAAGGCAGCGGAGTCGTCCCCACTCAAAAAGTGCAGACAAGCCGAGACGTCCCCGTAAAGTGCCGAGTCGACCCCAGACAACATAAAAAGTAAAATCCTGTAGGCGAGACGTCCCTCGTTGTAGCGGAGACGTCCCCGGAGCGCCTGGGACGCAACTGACAGCTTTTCAGGTTTGGTTTGAATTTCAAATCCTTCTCTTTTTGTTTCTAACGGCTATATTTGCTTTTTGGGCTATAAAAAGAGACCTCTTAAGTGGTTCTCAACAACTCTTCACCAACCAAAAAGCTAGATCATTCAAGAGAGAAGTTAGAAAGAAAAGCTCAAGGGAGTGAGTGCATTCAAGGAAGGAAATCAAGTATTCTCAAGTCTCCCAAGCGATTTCAAGCTCAACCACTCTTGTGCGCTCGGGATTCGAAGCTCACACTCAACCCTACACGCTCCACCTCAGAAGAATCAACATTTCCCATGCTTCCAACGGCAAAAGGATTCTTCCGGGTTACATTATTCATAATTGTTATATTTGCTTCTTAGAGCTTTTATTTCCTTTTGTAAACTCTTTTATTGTGGTGCTTGTTCCAGTCAAGGGACTTGGAACAAGGGAAAGGCGTCCCAAGCCTAAGAGAAATTGGGGGTTTTAGGGTTTGTTGTGAGCCCGGTGTAAAACAACGAGTTGGGTAGTGAACTCGCAAAACTACCGTACTATAATCTTGGATTATAGTGGAAATTCCCAAAGGCGCTTTGGGGAGTGGATGTAGGAGCGGTGAAGGCTCCGAACCACTATAAAACCGTGTGTTTGTGGTTGTCTCTTCTTATCTCTTTATCTTTATTTTAGTTCTTATATTTGTGTGTTTTATTTTTAATTAGGCAAAAAGTTTTTAAAACACCCAATTCACCCCCCTCTTGGGTGACCATCTCTGGGCAACAGCTACAATGTGGAAGATCCATATCTCAAATTATGACTTTGAAAGCCTCTATTGAAAATCTTTATGAAATTCAGAATCTGATTTTGTATAAAAGCTTAAACTCAATATGATTTCTAAATAAAATCTTAATTTAAGAAAAACAGAATTAATTTTGATGCCTTGGTTGATTGCTCCGATACGCATCCGAAACATATCATTTCTTATCTTCAAAGTATACTAATATTGGTCTAAATGATGTGTCTTTCAATGATCTTAATTGCAAACAAATATTTTTAAATATATGAGTTTATTTTGATATTAAAAAGATTTATTGTGCTTCATGTATACATTGCTGAAAAACTATAATTAAGAAATTGAGTTCTATAAATAGATATACTTCAATGATCATCTATATGTTTTTCTCTCCTACATTATTAAAGACTTCCATCAATATATATATATATATATTATTAAGAGAGTGAATGATCTTAAGTCTAGAAACATTTCAGCTCACTCAAATGATTCTTAAAAGAAAGAAAATGTAAATGCTTTTAAAAGAATTTGAGCTTCAAATGAATCATTTTCTGATTAATATTTCTATACATTTTCTCTAAGATTAAGAGAAAGCATAACTTGTTCTTAAAGGATTAGAAAGAGTGATTACTATAAATTTTTGAATAATTCTAGATCACTCTACATTCTCGATATCATGAGAAAGAATGATTAAAGAGGAATGCATCTTTTGAGGGGGAGCTTTAGATATTCAGTATCTTCCAAAAATTACTTTAATTTGAAGCATACCTTGATTTTTATAGATTGATTTTGATGAACCTCCTTATATTGCAATACTTGCTTTAATTATAAGTTTATACCTTGAGATGAGTTCTATAAAGGTTGTCTTATCTCAAACCTTGAGTCTTATGAAAATAAGCTGAAACTTATAGAAAATATATTTTTGAGATTGACAATTATATTGAACATTATCTTCAAATTCTAAACTCTTAAATGGAATGATCAATTAAGGGGGAGAAAGAAAATTTCAGAAGGAAAGATCATCTGAAGCTAAATCGCATAAATCTATAACTAAAGGAGAGAGAAAGAATACTAAATGAAAAGTGATCCTAATGCTCTCTAATATTTATCATCTGAAATTTAAATCTGAAAATTTTTACGATACACCTTGAAGCTTGTTATTTGGTTAGTATATCTTATGCATCAATCATGAACCAAATTGCAATTCAAATAGTTGATCTTAAGAGCCTCTAATTTAATGAAAAAGGGGGAGAATAACGTGTTGAATTTGCTTGAGTATCTTTTAGAAAATCTATTTTGAAATTCACTAATGAGTCCTAATTGGCTTGCTCTTTAGAACTTAAATTATGTGCCAATTCATATTTTTTATGTATCAAATTGTGCTTATTTTCTAAAAGAACAAAAGAAAGTCTTTAAAGGAGCTCTGAGATGAATCATAAATTGCATGAATTCATATTTTGGCATTTGTGCCCCAATACTCTTATTATCATAAAAGAACCTTGAAGTCATTAAGAATTAATGATCCAACATGATGATATGTCTTTCAAATATATAAGTTTTGATCTTTTACTCTGAAAATCAATTAAATTGCTCTCATGTTGATAAAATACTTAATAGATTGGGCAAAAGGTCTTAAATAAACAAGCTTTCATACTTATTAAAGAGAGGTTAGATTTCCACTCATGTGTTTCCTTGAATATCATTTGTGGTACTTCTTGTATTAACCTAAGGAAGATTCCACCTATACTTGATTAGAAAACTATCTGTGGTATCAAATTAGAAAACTTCTTGAAATCACATTCGATGTGTTCTGCTCTGAAATTATCTTAATTGGCTCTGATCTATGCTCATTAATCTGATTCTAATATTATTGCCTTGAGTTTTATGATTCATATCCTTGCAATAATTTGACATGCAAATCAGAGTACAATAAGGAAAAGAAATATTTGAGTATTCTTATCTTTGTGCTTAATGTTTTACTACCTTTTTGATGTTGTCAAAAAGGGGGAGAAATAGCAACTTAGCTATGCATTACTTCTAGAACACAATATATCTTATATTGCATATACTCCAAGTTTTGTCATCATCAAAAAGGAGGAGACTGATGACCCAAGGATTGATTTAAAGATTGATTTTGATGATCACAAAACCTTGAAGTATAATTACTAATGTTTGTGTTGCAAGAAGAAAGATATTTATTTTGCTAGAAACATAACAAGTTGGAAGAACACAAGAAGGCCTCCAAAGCTCTCAAGAAAAGTTGGAAGAAAGCTACAATTTATTGGCCCAAGTCTCAAGTTCAAAGGACTCAATTTAGAAGAGCAAGTTTTAAGAAAAATTCAAAGGAAAGGCACTCGAGTCGACTCCTACAGTTCCGAGTCGACTCCAAGGAGCAACAGACAGCCGGACAGAAAGATTCATCTCAGAACCTGTCAACGAGTCGACTCCTGAAGAGCGCGAGTCGACTCCAATGCTTGCCGAGTCGACTCCAGAGTAGAACGAGTCGACTCCAGGGAGTAACAGACAGAAAGACAGAAAAGATATTTTGGACCCTGAGAGGCGAGTCGACTCCTAAAGAACTCGAGTCGACTCCAATAGCTGGCAAGTCGACTCTCAGTGGTACACAAAGAAAAAAATCAGAGAGCAGTTTTTCGGACTCTGAGATCCGAGTCGACTCCCAGACAGCTCGAGTCGACTCCAAGGCAGCGCTACACCAAAATGGCAGAAGGCTGTGTTTCGGAAACTGAGAGCCGAGTCGACTCCGGAACAGTTCGAGTCGACTCCAAGACCAGACGAGCCAAAATACAGAGGATCAGTTTGCGGGCTCTGAGAGCCGAGTCGACTCGAAGAAAATCCGAGTCGACTCGAGGAAGAAAATCAAAAAGTATGTCCTCTGGATTCCTGAGAATGAGCCGACCCCCAAGTGGCCGAGTCGTCTCCAGCTATTGGCGAGTTGACTCCAGTTTGGTCCGAGTCGACCCGAGGAAAAGGCATGCACTTTAATTCAAATTTGGAACAGTGGCCGAGTCGTCTCCAGTGAAGCACGAGTCGACTCCTGCAACAGGCGAGTCGACTCCTGATCGCGCGAGTCGACTCCGATCCCAACGGTAATATTGTCAGGAGGTGCAGACTGTGTCCAACGGCTCTATTTTTGTCTCTAACGGCTAGATTCTTGTTTCCACGTCATCTAAAGCTATAAAAACAAGAGGAGAGCTAGAGGAGAAGGGATGGAAGTGGGAGAGAACACTTAGGAAAGAGATTTCAAAGAGATTACTTGGAAAATCTCCCATATGCACAAAAGGGCCATTCAAAGTAAAATAGAGAGAAGAAGAGCATCCAAGTGAATCCCAAAGCTTCCTCTCCATCCGTGTGCTGCCTTGGAGATCCTCTACTTCGTGCAAAATCAGAAGAGGGTCAAGTAAAGAAGAAGCCGAGCTCCTTCATCTTCAAAACTCGTTTGAAGGCTTCTCTTTACTCTATTTGTTTATATTGTTATATTTGCTTATTTAAGAAGCTTTGATTTGTTTTAAACCTTTATTTTAATATCTTGTAACTTGATTCAATCAAGGGATTGAATCAAGGGGTTAAGGTTTGTTGGTGAGCCAAAGGGAAAACCAACGGTGTTAGGTTTGTTGGTGAGCCGAGGGTAAAACCAACGTGTAAGGGTTTGATTGTGATCCCGGGAAAACAATCGGGGTGGTTCTAGTCGGTGACCCTGGGAAAACCGACCGAGTTCGTTGTACGCTCGTAAAACAACAAGTTGGGTTGTGAGCTTGTAAAACAACCGGCTGTAATCTGTAGGATTATAGTGAAATTTCCAAGAGGTCTTGGGGAGTGGATGTAGGTGCTGGGGTGCACCGAACCACTATATGTTTGTTGTGTTTGTAATGCTTCTTGTCATTGTCTAACTTACACACTTACTCATTTAGATAAATTGCTTGCTTAACTATTATCCGCAAATTCTTTAGTTGCAAGCATATTCAATCAAGTCACAATCTATATATCAAACTGTTGCTAAGTTTAACTTTCACTGTACATCTATACAACTTAGCATAATTAATCAAAAACTTTCAGAAGTAGGTTAAAAGATTTAAAAGACCCAATTCACCCCTCCTCTTGGGTTGTATCTACTGGGCAACACAAAGTAATAGCACATATTTTATAATCCAATTCTCATTCAACAAGACATTTTTTTACAGCATCTTCAATTGCAAAGCTGGTGTGAGGGTATGGAAGTTTCTTGAAACTAATAATCTTCTTATGCAGAGTAAAGTCAGAATCAATATAATGTGCTGTGAAAGAAATGTAACCGATTTTCTGATTTGATGTCCAAATATCAGTAGTGAAACTAACCCGAGAACTTAGGTTCTTGAATACATCATGCAATTTTTTCCTCTCTTCTTGATACAAAGCCATACAATCATGTTTTACAGTCTTACGACCCATAATTTTGAATAATGGCTGAAGAGATCTCATAAAATTCAGAAAAACATTGCGCTCAACAATACAAAATGGAAGCTCAGCACATATGATAAATTTTGCAAGAATTTTTCTACTCTCTTCTTGATTGAATTTGAAACACTTTATCGGATCTTTTGAACTTGGTAGTAAGAGCAACTGATTAGTCGAATTCTTTTGATACTTCTTGCAAACATTTTCAAGATGGCGTTTTAGATGACTCGTTCCTCCTTTAGTGCTCCCACTTAAAACTTTTTTACAATATTTGCACTTAGCTATTGACCCTTCAGAATTTTTTTCCTCGATAAAGTGATTCCATACCCAAGATCTTTTTCTAGAAGAATTGTCACAAACATTTTCAGCAATATCTTCATTTCTATCATCCTCATTCCTTAAATCTTCAACAGTCTCATTTTCACCCACTTTAGAATGAGACATTAGTAAAAATAATCTGCCCAAATAACAAAATAAATATCACAAATTTAACCTATAGCATCAGATATGTACGAAAATTTAAAACTCTTGTTATTGACAAAGTTAGAGATCAACTATTGTAATCTAGCCACAATTGCAACTATTGTAACAATTCTCCTCAGTAGGCATCATAATTAAAAGCATGAAAACTTCCAATTGCTATAACATAACAAAGATGATCAACTTGCCAGTTCAACTAAAAATTTACTAACTCATTTGAAAATTGAACCCATAAATAAATAAACAAATAAATAATAACAAATCACTATAGTCTATAACCACTTATGCTGTTATGCAGCAATCTATAGCCATGTCTGTAGGGGACCATAAACAATTTGATAAATATCTGAGAGTGGACAATTTACCTATTGCTATAGAATCAATCTGTGCTCCAGTTGCATTAGAGTCACCTAATATTTACATAATTGAATGTAATCATAGGACACAATATATCTTCATGTCAAGATCGAATAATCAATTCACAAGATTTTATCAAATGACCCCTGAGAATAGGATGTTAGGAAATATATAAAGAACTAGACGGAAATGTATAAACTACTATAGAACATGAAAACTTTTGGCAACTTGTTAAACTACCTGATAAGCTTAAAAACCAAAGGACGATTTTTTTCTCAAAAAAAAAAAACGAAAGATAATTATTAGTTGCACGAGGAAAAATTCTACCAAGCATTAGTTCTTGAAGCGTTAAAACCTTGACAATAGATTAAACTTTTCATTTCAGTTTCTTTTTTTGATGTAAAGGGGAGGCATTTTCATTTCAGTTTTATTAACGCACTTTGTCAAGCTTAGGATTTCTTTTTCTTCTTGTTATTGCCATCATCATCCAAGCCTTCTCTGACTAAATATAGTTGGTTAAGGACCACTGGACCAGCCATCATATGCATCAACAAACAGAGGTTACAGAGCCGGGTAAGAGGGAGAGAGAGAGAGAGAAAAGAGAAAGATAGAGAGAGAGTGGGGTGGGGGGAAAGGGGGTGTATGAGTATGAGGCATTGGCGGGAGAGAAGACGGCACGCGGCACGCCGGAGCAGGAGGTGGGAGGTTGCCGGTTGGGCATCGGTGACGGTGAGGGGCGAGAAATCCGCTAATCATCCCAGGAAAACATCAACCTAACCTGAGAAGCAGGGACCCTAACCTGAGAGCCGACGACGACGAGCGGAGAAACCCTAGCACTCGACGAGCCGCCGCCGACGAGCCTCCCCCGCTCTCGTCTCGCCTTTGCACTCGACGACCCGACGACGACGAGCCAACGACGCCTCCACTGGACCCTAGACGACGACGACGACGGTCGACGAGCAACCCGTAAAAAATCCCCAAATCGCGATTCGGCAAGATCCAAGACGGCAACCCGTAAAAAATCTCCAAATCCCGTAATGCCTAAACCGGTTTTTTAAGTTCAGAAGCCAAAGAAACCCTCTTTACCTAACTTTGGCTGGTATACGAGTGGGAACAGGCTCAGTTCAAAAACCATATCTGTCTGTAGATTCACAAAATCTATCTCTGTTGGGAACTGTTGATTAACCCATATTTCTGTCTTTCCTCGATACCGACATTCTAAGATGTCGAGGTGACTTCCTCATGCAGAGGATTCAACTGCTTATTAAGCCCCTTACCCAGTTACCCAAGGGCCAAGCTTAAGTTTTTATTCTTTAACTTACCCAAATGCAATTCGGGCCTTGATTTTGGGCTTGGTTCGGGCTGGCATTGGGCTCGGGCTTGGTCCGGGCCCGGGCCGGGCCAATGGGAAACCCGAGCCCGGCCCGAAATAAAATTGGGCTTAAGTTTGCAGCCCGAGCCCGGCCCGACATTCATTGGGTCTAGCCCATAGCCCGGCCCGCAGGCGGCCCGACCCGATGGGCTTCGGGCCGGCCCGAGCCCACTTCCAGCCCTACTAGGGTTGAGAAGGATCCAATAAGGCTGAGTAGGACCAGACTATGGGTGGGCCTCTCCTTACTTGAGTAGGAGTCAATCGAGATGAAAACGTGGATGCTATATGAGTTTATTAGTCTGGACCGGTATTTATCCTAATAGCTTAAGCTTTTGGGCTGTAAATCCGATGCAAATCACAAGCAAGAAAACAAGCTCTAAGGTCTAGCAAGTAGCAGGGGTTAGGACTCTATTGCACTTCATGTGATGAGATGGAAATGACGAGCGGAAATATAGAAAGCTACGCATAGTTCCTTGAGTGAATGAAGACGCGGAGACTCGGTCTCCATCGCCAATCAAAGCAAGTATGTCAAGAAGATCGGGTGTAGGTATGAATGTCATAATTAATGCAATCTCTCTCCTCAGCAAAATTCATGCACCCGAGCCTTGCGTTTGAAGCAACCTCAATATGGAAGGCAAGCAGTTATGTGGTGCTCCAAAAGACTTGATAATCTTGTCCAGTTTTTTGAAAAATTCTCTGAATGCACCAAAAGACCAAAATAAGATGCCCTTCTAGACTTAGGTAACCTTTTGAATATCTAGCAAGTTAATATGGATTTTTTAAATACTTTGCCAATGGGTAAGTAACCTCTACATAAAGAATAGTCCTTTCCCATCTCCAAATTTATGATGAGGCCCAAGGCCCAAGGTGTTAGAGTTTTTGCTCTTACGGGCTTCCACTGATTGCAATCATTTAGCTTGATTGATGAGAAATGAATGTATGTAGTGTCGTGATAATCCAATCAATGGGTTGTGATCATATGGAGATTGTTCAACGTTGTACTACAGCCACATGTTATCATGCGATTACAGGTTTGGATTGAGCTGTATAGTTTTAATTAGATTAATCTCTTATGCAAGCCTCACTAACACTTGGATGTTGACTAGACACAAAAAGGCACATCGATGATGTGGTGTTCAATATAATGCAATCATGAGATGAAGGCAAGTTCATAGTTATCCAAGCTTCATGCTGTTAATGTGGTATAACAACCTCAAGCAATAATATTGAATGGTCTTAGGCTCGAGCTCGAGGGGCTCCATCGAGCACACCTTAGAATCCGAAAAGTCGAGCTACTCACAGCACCCGTCAAGCCGATCTCGTCAAATATATGATGCGACCTTTCAACGGGCTCAACCTCGCCAACGACCGCACCAATGTGCGCGCCTACGCCCACCTACGTGGCCATACATTACAATACTACCATGCCACATCTCCATAGCCAGCCTTCAACAGTCAGACAACACCTTGATTACTTCGGCCATATCCCGCCGCGACTGTCAATACCCTACCGTTCTCAAGAACGGGCAGTACTACACGCTACCAACCAGCCTAAGCTGCGCGCCATCCGGCTCAGGGCCACACCCCCTCATGATGAGGGGCGACAGTGTCTCTGCCACCTGGGCCACTCGGAACTATAAATAGCTCGGTCACGTAACTTCTAAATAACTCTTTTTGGTTGGACCAAATTGATCTCATTCTAACTTGATCGTCGGAGAGCCCTTACCGAAAATGCCGGTAAGGTTTTGTGCAGGTCCATGGCCGTCGCGCAGGAGGTGGCATCTGTCTTCTCCTTTCGACCAACGACGGCTCCCTCGATTCCACCGGCATGGTCACCCTTGGGCCAAATTTGAACCACAACAAAGGGTATACATGCAAATAGAAATTTTGGAGGGTATTCATGCAATTTCACATATTTAGGAGAGTATACAAGCAAAAAAAATCTTAGATTTTGCATAAATACCCTTCTAAATATTGAAATTTACATGAATACCCTCCAAATCAATATTTACGTGCATGCTCTCACAAATTAATATTTTTATATAAATACCTTTGATATAGAGATTCAGCTGACGTCATCAGCCAAAATTATATTTATTTAAATTAAAAATTAATTAAAATTATAAAATCATCTTTTTACCCTTGAAGTAGGTAATAAGTTAATAAGTATCATGGGAAACTAATATCTCTACATCCTTTTAGAAATTTTCTAATCTCTCTCGACCCTCTCTTTCACTTTTTCGTTTGGAATTAAAACCATTCCTCGACTTCCTTTTCCACCATAGACAACCCTTCATTGTATCCTTTTTTATATGTAGATGGTCAGGTCCTGCTTTTAGCTTTATGAATTATTTAAAGAAAAGTATTGTAAGGGATTTGCAATAATTATCTTTTAGTGTATAAGATTTGCAATATTTATCTTTTAGAGCTAGAAAATTTCTTTTATACAGGCTAGTAGGCGATTTAATATTATTGTGACAAAATGGGCCCTATATACCGGATATTTCTTCTTCTAGAAAATTGAAGCTCCAAAGAAAAGTGGGTTAAGGTATATAATATAAGGAGTGGTTTTCTAGCATATAGCCGCAGAGGTTGTTAATAAGTCTGAAGGGTTCTAAAGTCCTTCAATGATTTTACTTGGGATAGTTAATGTTGTTCTTCCACCCAAGAGTATAGCAGTAGCAAGCAAGCTTGATTATTGCAATCTATCATATGCCTTTAAGAGATTCTAATCTTTTTTTTATATTCTTATGCATGCTCTTATATATGCATCTATATTAATAAATATTACAAGCTATATTTTGATAAAATAAGGTACAATGGTTGTTATAAATAAAGAAGAATAAAGTAGAATAATTCTATAATGATTGAAAGAACTTCCATAACGCTTTTTATTATCTAATTAACGAATCAATCCTTTTCTTGAGCAATATTTTAATAAAAAATATTAAGGAGCATACACTAGATAAATTCGAGTGTTAAAACAAATTGAAATAAAAAAATAAAGTTAGAATTTTTTACATGTAAACCCTTCTAAATATGTAAAATTACACGAATATCCTCACAAAGTTGTTATTTGCATGTATACTCTTATAAATATTTTTTTTGCATATTTATCCAGTAAAGATATTTTAGTCATTTTTAACTTTAAACTACTAATTTTTTGACGACGTTAGATGGTGTGGGTACATATACAAAAAAAAAAGAGAAGAGTATACATGCAAAATAAGTATTTTATAAGGATATATATGCAAATATCAATTTGGAAAGATATTCATGCACATTTCAATATTTACGAGAATATGTATGCAAAAAATCTTTTCAAATAACTTCATAGATTTAAATCAATAGATAATCGTCAAATAACCCAACTAAATAAATTCATTATGATTAATCAATCAAACTTGTTCAATTACAAAATTTTCAAATATTCTTTGATATCAAAAAATAAACTAATTATTAACTCGCATGCTTGAACTCTACACACAATCCATCCAAGACTACGCATCCTATGACTTTGAAAAAAAAAGAAAATAGGTGGTGTGAGTTTTAAAGCCCAGTAAAAATCCTTCACAATCACACCAATATAGATATAATAAATTTAAAAATAAAGTTTAACTATAAACTATATTCAAATGCACGCAAAATCATAAAACCCCATATCAATTATTCAATATAGCTCAAATAAATTCATATAAATATGCACATATAAATATACATCATCAATCATACAAAAACATGTTAGATATAACATTAGTCTAAAATCTTTATTTAAATAATTGCCTCATATATCTTATTTTCTATTATTATCTAGATTTTCGATCATTAATTATCTTTCTGATTTGGACTATCCACGGCAACGTTTTGGCTCATGATTGGTAAACTATAATTTTACGTGTCACGACCCCCGCCCCGTTTCCGGCGGGCCGCCGCGACGGTCCTAGGGTGCGGGTAGGCATAAGGCCACCAGCCACCGCGTAGAACCCTACTACCTATCAATCATCAATAGATCTTGAAAAATTTGGCATGATACATGCACAAAATGATCACTTTTCCTATAGTAACCTGTCAGGATTATCTCAATACATACAACACACTACCTGTCAGAGCAGCAATCACATAATCCGTCACATAATGAACCTGGACAATATATATCAATACATTATCTCAGGCATATAACTCATCTGTATAAAAATCTGGTTCCCATTCCATCCATGGTCAAACCCATATCCACAACAGGATCTATGACTGTAACTATGCACTATATATAATAGAAGGTTTATAATACACCAAAATGTATAAACCTCTATCTACATTATACTATACTATACTATGGAGCGGCACAGCTAGCAGGCAATCTCTAATCCTGCTCCTCTCTATACAATACCTGCCCTGCAATCAAAAACATCAAACTGGGGAGTGAGTATATAAATACTCAGTGAGTGGAGTAGAGAGTACTATGCACATGAGACAGAATATAATCATGACTCGAGATGAAATCTCAAGATCAATAACAACATGAACATGAACTCAACATAGAGAATATGGAATAAATCATCAATATTACCACAATCAATATCAACTCATCTGAAGCATATATGGAATAATCAAGCAAACATATATGCTACTCATGAATATGCTCAACAGATCATAATGCTGGAACATACAAATCAGGTGTCAATATGCTGAAATCATCACTAGACAGCTGTCGGGAGGTGGGTTTTACGCCCCAGGCGAACCAGCAACAACTCCCTACTGTCACATGCATATGCAGGATAAGACACCATACCGATAACATAAATGCTAGACAGCTGTCGGGAGGTGGGTTTTACGCCCCAGGCGAACCAGCAACAACTCCCTACTGTCACATGCATATGCAGGATAAGACACCATACCGATAACATAAATGGTAGACAGCTATCAGGAGGTGGGTTTTACGCCCCAGGCGAACCAGCAACAACTCCCTACTGTCACATGCATATGCAGGATAAGACACCACACTGATCATATAAATGCTGGCCAGTATCCAGAACAGAAATCCATCTCACATCTACATACTAAACGGCACCTCGCGGGAATTCTACATCCGCGGAAAGCCATACTGCACCTCGCGGGGTCTTACTATGCCCGGCGGCAAGCAGAATATAAGTCGTAGGACCGGCCGATCCTACGCCTAGGGCCGTGTCCCCCCCTAGGAAGGGACTGGGCTCCGCCCACCCAGAAGGCTACTATGTGCACAAAGGCCGATGTTCAACCCCATCGACTATAGGTGTCCTGCAGATACTGCCAAGCCATGCATAAATGCCATAATGCACCCTCCCAATACTCTACTAAAAAGGAGTATAATCAAGATTACCACTCACTCGATCATGACCCAATCATAAACTAACATCAGGGTTAGGAGTGAGGGTCAAGGAAGTGCAATACAACTCAATATACCACTAAAAAGGCTCTACAAATCTTTGAAATGGAGGAAATGAAATCAATTTACAAAAGAAGTTATTTCACAATTTGGAACCAATTTAATTACTCATAAAAGAGTATAATCAAGCTACGACTCACAAGTCTTTAAAATAGAGGAAATGAAATCAATTTACAAAAGAAATCATTTCACAATTCGGAATCAATTTGATTACTCATCAACCCCTCGTAATTCCTCTCAATGTTCCCTCAAATGCATGTACAGAATAATCAAGCATAGAGAATCAAGATTATAGAGAAATCTACTACAATATCAATCAATATGCTCAAGTGGAATCAATTCACACTTGGCGACATTCATGAAAATGAATTAAGGATGCTCATGGTGCAAAGTACATGACTCCCACTCACCTGTCAATCCGGCACAGCCCTGATACGCCTCCAAAAATCTACAGCAGGCAGTGGAGAACTTCTTCCTCTTGTTCCCTAGCTTCTTGCCCAACTGTGACATGCATTTACAATACATTTAGTCTTGTATCAAGGGCTATAATCTACGTGCCAATTATAACATAGGGAACTTTAATTGATTCAACTCCCCTGTTCCCTAAATCTTTTCTTTTCTTTCTTTTTTTCCTTTTTAATTAATTAACTCACCATTTATGTGTATTAGGGACTCCTTTGCATGAGTACAAGGTCCCTTTTAGCTTGATCTAGGCTTAATACTCTATTATAGCATGAAATCCCCTATTTTCCACCCGGATGAACAGTAACCCGAACTGACAGTGGGTTACTTCATCCCGGTTTTGATCCACTTTCAGGACTCCAAATTTGATGAAATTTTTACCTAACATTCTACACTCACAGAGAATTCCAAAGAGATAACATGCATCATCATCGGAGGCCGTTTGACCCCCTAAATAATTTGCCGAAGTTGGGACTTCGACACAGTTTTTCCGTAGTGCCGGAAAATTTGTCAAAATCCGATTCTTCTTCTTTTAACCACCTCTACAACCCTTATCCGACCCCTCTAGACTATATCCACCCTTTGTATAGCCTAATGTCATCAAAAGACTAGATAGGGATGGATATTTACCTTTTTCTTTTTGGAAATCGAGGTCCTTGCGTAGAGGGGAAGGAGATCTACGTTTTTCCCTTCAGCTGGCAGCGCAACCGGGATCTCCTTCCTCTTCCTTTCTTCCTTTCCTTTCCTCTTCCTTTCTTCCTTTCATTTCCTCTGTTTCACACCTGAGAACCCCCCTCCCTCTTTCTCTCAGTTTCATTCCAAAAGCCAGCTCAAACCCTCCAATTAAATCACATCAAGATACTATTCACCCTTTGTTTAATATTATTAAATTCCCATTTTGCCCCTAACACTTCAACATATCTACCGTTATGCCATTAACTTTTGATTCCTTTCCAATTTTACCCTTACCACTTCAACGCATCTACAACTATGCCATTATCTTTTGATTCCTTCCAATTTTACCCCTTATATTAATTGAAAAGGACTATTCTATCCCTTTTTATATAAAAAAAAATATTTTGGGGTTATTACATCCTCCCCCCTTATATAAAATTCGTCCTCGAATTTAAAAGAGTAAATTACCTGATTACTCAAAGGGGTGAGTGTATCTTCTCTTCATATTCTGCTCGGTGTGGTATTGGAAATCAAATAAATTGGAAGTGTTTTACCTTCTATTTCTACCACACAGGTAGGATACACATACTTCGCTTTTATACTATCCCCTACAGGTGTACTAATAGCTAAGGGAATATACATTAATATCTTATCCTAAGCTAACTTTTTAGCAAAATAAGGGGATATAAATGAATGGGTAACTCCAGAATCAAATAACACTCTAGCTTTAATCTTATCAATGAGGAGTGTACCTGTCATAACTGCATTCGATGCCTGTGCCTCCTGTGGATTTACCGTGAACACCCTTCCTTGCCCTCTGCCTGCTGGAGCTAACAGCTGAGATGGTCCAACACTCTGCTGTGACGCTGGTGTCTGACCTCTGCCTCTGCCTACAGGCCCCCTACTACTAGGCCTGTCCATCTGCACAGAAGGATAGGATGTTAAAGGCACAAACTGCTGGGTGGCACCCTGCGGGCATTCTCTGACAAAATGACCCGGCTGTCCACATCTGTAGCACACTCTCTGACCCATTCTGCATCTGCCAGGGTGCTGCTTCCCACATATGCTACATACTGGTCATGATTGGAACCTAGATTCAGTTCTGGCCATAGTGACTGGAGGACGAGGTATTGATGGTAGAAAAGTATCTTGTGATTGACCTCTTTCCCTCCATTTCCTCTTACGTGGGGCAGGTGGAGCTGAGCGTACAGACTGCTCCGTCAGGCCCTCCGAGAGATCTACTCCCTCAGATCTATGTCTACTGCTTTGCCCTTTCCCCATACTCATTTTCCTCTGTTCTCTTTCAGCTCTTTCCTCTTTGTTTCTGGTCTCCCACTGTTTTGCTTTATCAATCAGCCTAGACAAGGTGGGGACCTCTACTGCCAGTACTGCATTATAAAGCGGGGAAATCAGACCCCGCCTGAATCTTTCTATCCTGGCAGCTTCAGTGGGGATGATGTAAGGAGCATACTTCCCCAATCTAGTGAACTCACGAGCGTACTCAGATACGCTCATTCCGGGCATCTGCTTCAGCCTCTCAAACTGAAGAGCCCGATTCTGCCTCTCAACCGGAGACAAAAACTCATCCATCACTGCTTGCCTGAACTCTTCCCAGGTTGGAGAATTCCTACTGTACAATTTGTCCTCCACTTGTCTCTGGTACCAGTCCCAAGCATCTTCCTTTATTGTAAGCCCTACAAGTTCTATAGCTCTTGCATCAGAACAGGACAGTCTCCGTATCATCTTTTCAGTCTCAAATCTCTGAGGATCTTCACCTTCTTCCCCCTTAAACTCCGGGGTTCTGAGCCTCAGAAATTCCTGTACAGTAATTCCCTCATCATCTAGAGCCCGCCTGGCCAAACTTCTTGGCACAGGTACAGGAGGTGGGATGGATACTACTGACGGGGCAGGAGATTTCCCCCGAGCAATCTGCTCCCTCAGAGCCTGATTCTCCGCCAGTAACTGTTCCATCAATGTATCTCTACTTCCTACATCTCCTTGATCATCAACCCTCCGTCTATCAGCAGGAGGAGGTTTTTCTCTTTGGGGCTCGACATGTGCAGAACCCGCATCCAATGCTATATCTGGCTCCATCCTCCTTCCAGGACGAGCAGGTCCTCTCCTTGGAGGTATTCTTTATATCTCTCTAAAAAAGTCAAAAAGAGAGGATGGTCGTTACACACTGAGTCATGATATATTTTACTGAGTTGTAAATGACTCATAAAATAACATACAGAAAAATCCTATGCTCCATAGTATAATCCTATACTTAATCCTGACTCATCCTATTGCTCTGACAGGACTCTTCTTAACCTTTGCTCTGATACCAAGCTTTGTCACGACCCCCGCCCCGTTTCCGGCGGGCCGCCGCGACGGTCCTAGGGTGCGGGTAGGCATAAGGCCACCAGCCACCGCGTAGAACCCTACTACCTATCAATCATCAATAGATCTTGAAAAATTTGGCATGATACATGCACAAAATGATCACTTTTCCTATAGTAACCTGTCAGGATTATCTCAATACATACAACACACTACCTGTCAGAGCAGCAATCACATAATCCGTCACATAATGAACCTGGACAATATATATCAATACATTATCTCAGGCATATAACTCATCTGTATAAAAATCTGGTTCCCATTCCATCCATGGTCAAACCCATATCCACAACAGGATCTATGACTGTAACTATGCACTATATATAATAGAAGGTTTATAATACACCAAAATGTATAAACCTCTATCTACATTATACTATACTATACTATGGAGCGGCACAGCTAGCAGGCAATCTCTAATCCTGCTCCTCTCTATACAATACCTGCCCTGCAATCAAAAACATCAAACTGGGGAGTGAGTATATAAATACTCAGTGAGTGGAGTAGAGAGTACTATGCACATGAGACAGAATATAATCATGACTCGAGATGAAATCTCAAGATCAATAACAACATGAACATGAACTCAACATAGAGAATATGGAATAAATCATCAATATTACCACAATCAATATCAACTCATCTGAAGCATATATGGAATAATCAAGCAAACATATATGCTACTCATGAATATGCTCAACAGATCATAATGCTGGAACATACAAATCAGGTGTCAATATGCTGAAATCATCACTAGACAGCTGTCGGGAGGTGGGTTTTACGCCCCAGGCGAACCAGCAACAACTCCCTACTGTCACATGCATATGCAGGATAAGACACCATACCGATAACATAAATGCTAGACAGCTGTCGGGAGGTGGGTTTTACGCCCCAGGCGAACCAGCAACAACTCCCTACTGTCACATGCATATGCAGGATAAGACACCATACCGATAACATAAATGGTAGACAGCTATCAGGAGGTGGGTTTTACGCCCCAGGCGAACCAGCAACAACTCCCTACTGTCACATGCATATGCAGGATAAGACACCACACTGATCATATAAATGCTGGCCAGTATCCAGAACAGAAATCCATCTCACATCTACATACTAAACGGCACCTCGCGGGAATTCTACATCCGCGGAAAGCCATACTGCACCTCGCGGGGTCTTACTATGCCCGGCGGCAAGCAGAATATAAGTCGTAGGACCGGCCGATCCTACGCCTAGGGCCGTGTCCCCCCCTAGGAAGGGACTGGGCTCCGCCCACCCAGAAGGCTACTATGTGCACAAAGGCCGATGTTCAACCCCATCGACTATAGGTGTCCTGCAGATACTGCCAAGCCATGCATAAATGCCATAATGCACCCTCCCAATACTCTACTAAAAAGGAGTATAATCAAGATTACCACTCACTCGATCATGACCCAATCATAAACTAACATCAGGGTTAGGAGTGAGGGTCAAGGAAGTGCAATACAACTCAATATACCACTAAAAAGGCTCTACAAATCTTTGAAATGGAGGAAATGAAATCAATTTACAAAAGAAGTTATTTCACAATTTGGAACCAATTTAATTACTCATAAAAGAGTATAATCAAGCTACGACTCACAAGTCTTTAAAATAGAGGAAATGAAATCAATTTACAAAAGAAATCATTTCACAATTCGGAATCAATTTGATTACTCATCAACCCCTCGTAATTCCTCTCAATGTTCCCTCAAATGCATGTACAGAATAATCAAGCATAGAGAATCAAGATTATAGAGAAATCTACTACAATATCAATCAATATGCTCAAGTGGAATCAATTCACACTTGGCGACATTCATGAAAATGAATTAAGGATGCTCATGGTGCAAAGTACATGACTCCCACTCACCTGTCAATCCGGCACAGCCCTGATACGCCTCCAAAAATCTACAGCAGGCAGTGGAGAACTTCTTCCTCTTGTTCCCTAGCTTCTTGCCCAACTGTGACATGCATTTACAATACATTTAGTCTTGTATCAAGGGCTATAATCTACGTGCCAATTATAACATAGGGAACTTTAATTGATTCAACTCCCCTGTTCCCTAAATCTTTTCTTTTCTTTCTTTTTTTCCTTTTTAATTAATTAACTCACCATTTATGTGTATTAGGGACTCCTTTGCATGAGTACAAGGTCCCTTTTAGCTTGATCTAGGCTTAATACTCTATTATAGCATGAAATCCCCTATTTTCCACCCGGATGAACAGTAACCCGAACTGACAGTGGGTTACTTCATCCCGGTTTTGATCCACTTTCAGGACTCCAAATTTGATGAAATTTTTACCTAACATTCTACACTCACAGAGAATTCCAAAGAGATAACATGCATCATCATCGGAGGCCGTTTGACCCCCTAAATAATTTGCCGAAGTTGGGACTTCGACACAGTTTTTCCGTAGTGCCGGAAAATTTGTCAAAATCCGATTCTTCTTCTTTTAACCACCTCTACAACCCTTATCCGACCCCTCTAGACTATATCCACCCTTTGTATAGCCTAATGTCATCAAAAGACTAGATAGGGATGGATATTTACCTTTTTCTTTTTGGAAATCGAGGTCCTTGCGTAGAGGGGAAGGAGATCTACGTTTTTCCCTTCAGCTGGCAGCGCAACCGGGATCTCCTTCCTCTTCCTTTCTTCCTTTCCTTTCCTCTTCCTTTCTTCCTTTCATTTCCTCTGTTTCACACCTGAGAACCCCCCTCCCTCTTTCTCTCAGTTTCATTCCAAAAGCCAGCTCAAACCCTCCAATTAAATCACATCAAGATACTATTCACCCTTTGTTTAATATTATTAAATTCCCATTTTGCCCCTAACACTTCAACATATCTACCGTTATGCCATTAACTTTTGATTCCTTTCCAATTTTACCCTTACCACTTCAACGCATCTACAACTATGCCATTATCTTTTGATTCCTTCCAATTTTACCCCTTATATTAATTGAAAAGGACTATTCTATCCCTTTTTATATAAAAAAAAATATTTTGGGGTTATTACATTACGTTACGACCCATGGTGGCAAACTAAAATATCTATACTTCAGCCCACAGTGGCAAACTAAAATATGTCTGCACTTCGGCCCATGGTGGCAAAACAAGATATATTCATGTTTCGGCTCACAGTGGTAAACTAATGTGTCACGATTTAGCTCGTAACTAGCAATCCATAACATATCTAGTCCAAATCCTTTAATTTAGCTGTCAAATTATTCAATTTCATCCATACTAGAGAAAATATTATTTTATATTATATTTTCCCCCTCAAATTCTAAAATAACCAGCATCATGTTCGAAATAACCAAAAATATATTTCAAGCAAGCAAAATCATCGATATTTGATATGTTAATATATATATATATATATATATATATATATATATATATATATATATATATCAATCAGCAATTATGCGACAAACGATACATAAACCCAAAATATATATTATCCATATAAGTGATTGTGTTGGAAATTCTTATCTCTATCCGTCTCAAACTTAAATACAACGAACATCGATCATGTTGCTGGAAAGTGGACCCGGGGGCGGCCGTCGGCTGAGAAGGAGGAGCTCCGGCGAGAGTTGGTGGGCGGCGGTATGTCGGCGGGCGGCATCCTCCGGAGGACCTGCAAAAAGTCGGTGGCCGGGGTTTCCGGCGCCGGCCCTCCAATGCTTAAGTCAGAGGGAGCTAATGTATAAGGGGAGAGAAATTATCCTCTTTAGTTTTGTAGAGTTCTGCCTTTTCTAAGAGGGAGAGGTTTTTCTTTTCTAGGAGGGATACAAGGTTATCTGTGATGTGACCGGACGAATTAAATGAGTTACCGTCATGATTGAGTGTGGTTATTTGAATTAATGCATTGCCGTGTAGGACAAGACTGGAGCCAATAAGTTGTTGTGGGTGACCGGACGTAGTTGAGTGAGTCGATGAGTTGCCGTAGATGGTCTGAGATTTTGAGTAACCCGGAGATTCGTGGAGACCATGTGCATTAATTGTTGACAGTCGTAGCAGGATATGGTCCCTGGTTGATGTGTCGTGGCGTGGCCGGCAAGCAAAGTACGGTGCGGTGAGGCTGCTGCAGAGCATGGCTGCAGCATGTGGACGACGAGGTCGGCCTTCTGAGGTCAGCTTTGCCTTCTGTGCTCGGCAGCCTTCTGTGCTCGGCTCGGACTGTATGAGCTCGGTCTGCACGAGCTCGGCCTGCATGAGCTGGGTCTGCACGAGCTCGGCCTTCTGAGCTTGGCCTTCTGAGCTCGGCTCGGCCTGCATGAGCTCAGCTCGGTGTTCTGAGCTCGGCTCGGCCTGCATGAGCTCGGATTGCTGTCGGATTTGGGTGCTTTAATTATATTTGTGGGGTAGTCCATTTTTCCCCCCCAACAGATCCGTTTCTCAATTTACTAACTTGGGGCAAAATATCTAGCTCGATACTTTCTTTCCTGGACGATTGCTCATCTAAAGAGCTAAATTTTATCACCAGATGATCACAACAACCATGATTAGTCGTATGGAATTACAGGAAGAAATAGTAGTGAGTTTTAAGATTGCCGACTCAAAACCCCTAGTCACACAATGTTGACCCGAGGCCTCTGATCGCATAATCCCACCCCAAGACCCCTCTTATATTTTATTTGGTCTACATATAGTTGGGGCCCTTCCTCTAAGCCATCAAAACATCTAGAGAGAGAAAGAGAAAAGAAGAGGGGAGAGAGAAATATAGAGAAGAGAGAGGAAAAGAGAGAAACCATAGAGGTTTCTTCTCAAAAGAAAGAAAGGAAGAGAGCTTTAGGGTCGGCCACCCCTGCGGCAGCAACCCCTGGTGGCAGCGACAATGACATTCCAAGCCGGCGGTCATTGGCCGGATGAAAAGAAGAAGAAAAAAGAAACAAAAAATAAGGAAAGCCTTGTTTGTTGAAATCCGGCGGCTTGCGGGCTCCTAATAGGGTGGCAATGACGATTAGAAGATCGGAAGAGGAAGAGAAGATATATAATCCATACCTCATCTTCGGCGAAGTCTTTGATCCTCTTTTCCAGCAAGAACGGACGGTGGCTCATTAGAATACTCAAGGGAAAATCAAGGGCAATCCCACGGATTTTCACCAACGATCAATGGGGATTTGAGGTGAGATGATTAGAGGGAAGAGGAAAGGCATTTTATAAGATGAATCTGGGGCTCTGGCGAGCCCTAAACTCCTCTCAGCAAGTGCTCAACGGAGTCTAGGTAGGAGTCCGCTTCTTCCATCTCACGTGCAGAGCACATGTACTTTGAGTTTCATGTGAAGGAAAAATATTGGCCTGTGCAGGTCTCTTGGGCTAGTCAATGAACTGGCCTTGTAGGTACAGCTTGAGAAAAAAAATTATATTTTTAGGTAACCAAATGAATTTCCCAAGTCCACCGGTTCACGGCGGTCCAAATAAGTTTCCGGTCTGATCAGCCGGTTCGCTTCGGACGGCGCTTACCTGACCAACCAGCTCCAACCCGCCAAGTGCCGGGCGTGCCTGACGCGTGCTCTTCTTTAATATCGCCGCTCGGCTGCCCTAGCCGAAACCTAACCCTGAACCGAAGAGCCCCAACCGCATCCTTTGGCCCTCTCCCCCCATCTCTCTCCTTCCCTCGCTCGCTCGCTGTCGCTCCCTCTGTTCGCAACGAAGCACTAAGAAATCACCGCACGATAGGTATGTCTTTATTTCCTCATTGCTTCACTTCTTGCCGTTTCCTTCCCTTTTCTCGCCCAACTTCCTCGGAGATCCAATTCTAGGGTTTCTCTTCTCCACTCTTTTCCCTCTGATTCTTGGCTGCCGGAATTACCATGAAATTATCCTGAGAAGGTGAATTTCGGGACGCTCTCGCAATTGTTTCTTGTTTGTGAGAATTTGCTGTACTCGTTTCGAGTTCGCTGCTTCAAAAATCCGGATTTGTTGTAATGCAAAAAAGAGATTATTTTCTTATCGATTGTAATCTTGAATTGAAAAAAAGAAGGATAACACCCTGAAGGATTATTGTGACAAGTCGAAATGCTATATGATTTTCTGGAGAGGTTGGGAGAAGTTTCAGTTCTTTTGTTTCTTTCATGAATTTTAGGGACGATTGCTATATAAATTTGACATAGAGGGTCATCCCATGGTAATTTCACCGATTGTAAAGACTATGGTGATTTACATTCTATAATGTCTCTGTTCCCTGGCTATTGGTGTTGGAACAGTGATGAACTCCAAGTCCGTTACAAGACATAGCAGCTATAACTTGTTCTTTGTAGGTTTCCGTTCTTCAAGCTGGTGATAGTGGGAGTGTGGAATTTATACCTGCTTTGCTTCATTCAGATAATCCTTTCGCAACCATGTGTTCAAATTGTATGGATATGGTTTCAAGTTATATTAAAAACAATAGGAAATCTTTTTATCGTAATTATAGGTCTGATTATCTTATCATTTATATTGAAACGAATCAAATTAAATTTGCGATCTATCTATGATGTCAATTGTGTCACTGTAAGTTTCTTCATAAATATTACTTTCTGAAGCTAGTTATATGATGCTACCATAGAAATAGTTGCTATGTGTAGACATTTTTAGGGAATGGAATTGAGCATGTGGAAAGGAACATAACAACTTATAAACTCGTCAGATTGCACCACAAGCTAGGGTTTCCTCCGGGAAACAAAAGACCATTATGTCTTTTTACATGAACATCGTTGTACAAAGTCAAGCATTCGTAAATGGTTTTGTTATCTAACCAGCCTAGACATGTATGGTCATTTGAGTATGTTGGTCTTGAGAGGAGGTCTGTATATGTGAAACATCGCGTTGCCACATAGTGCCAGATAGGGAAAAAAATTGATGCTATTCCATGGCAGCCGTGAAGCATCTATATAAGACACGCTTACATGTCTTCAGTTTCAACTGTGTCCTGGTCCTGAGCATCATAGATTTTCTACCACTTAACTAAACACTTGATAATTTGAGCACATCATGTTTATGGTAATTTTCTATATGATGACACCAAGTCGGATGTTAATGCTATACTTTCAATGGTATTAGAGAATTGTCTTTTGCTTTAGTGTAAGAGAATTTGCTTTAATGTAAGAGAATATGTATCAAAGACATAGGATGCACATCTTGAGAAGCAAAATCTTGTGCAATATGGATTGTTGTCATAACCAAAATCGGGCCAAGATCCAACTGAGGGCCACAGTATAATCATCAAATTTCAAATGCTTCCTTCCAAAAAGCTAGTGCTGTGGAGCTACTTAAGATTGGAAAGGAAGCCATATGATCTGTTCTAGAATGCCTGGAGTTTTCAATGATTGAAGAGATTAATCCTGGATGTAAAGCTTTGTGATTTTGCACTTAGATGAAAATGATGAAGTTCTAGTAGTTGAAAATTGGAATTCTTTTAATTTCTAGGAGAGGTATTGCTGGCTCTCACTAGAGTGATCATTGAGAAAAGGCAGACAAAAAAGAATAATAGGAGCTCGCACATTGTTCAGGCCTTTTAATGATTAAGAGGCTAAGAGGCATCACTAGCCCTTGGCTTGACCCTGAAATATGCTTCAGGCTGGTGGATAGAATGCTAGATGGTTTATCTAGTTGAGCTTTCCATATCTGTCATGTATAGATCCCACAATTGACTTGTTGTCAACTACATCCAGTAGTTGCTTCTCTTGGAAGAAATCTTATGCACCTTTCTAGGGTTTTGGGTTAAGAAAATGGGGAAAATGGTTTGAATCAGTTTTTAGTTCTCATATATTCTGAAAATTCTGATGTCATCCACCACCTGCCTTCTGGCCAGGACATACACGTCTAGGTAGAGAGAGATTGTGGTAGTTTGATACTTCAGATCCAAAGAGGAGTCAAATTATTTGAAATGAGGAAAAGTAACGTAGGCAAATAACCCTGAAGGTGCATTTGAGATTTGATAAAAATGATATATGTTATTACTTGTATTTTAATTATAAGTGTAGCATTGATGTTACACATTCAAGCGGCTTTGATTGCTAATGTATACTCATCCGAGATGTTTAACACACAGTTCTTGAGGTGTATGAAAATGTCAGCTTATTGGAAGTTGGAGCTATGATAAGGATGCTGTGTTTGCTGTGTTTCCTAAGGGATACTCAGACAATGTATTTGTATATTTCTTTATGCATCTTAAAATGTTAGCTTAATCAAAAATTTTATGGAGGTTATTACAAATAGAGTAGGTGAGTTAAAGGCTGACCGAGTGACTTCTGTCTTGCCTAGCTTGTGGGCTGTGTCCATTTCTGGGCCTTGCCTGGGCTATTTAAAAACCTAATGATTCAATAATAGAGATTCCTTGCCCATATATGTTCATTTGTACAGGTATTTAAAAAAAAAATAGACTAACCCCTACTATGAACTTAGTAAACCTATGCTCCTGCTGAAGCAAGGTAGTAGGTAATGTTATAAACAATATCATCTTTAAGGGTGTAGGTACTCATGAAAGCGGAGCGATATTATATATTCCATTCAAAGAATAAGAAATTTTGAAATTGCCCTGCCATACTATCCACATGAATTTGATCTTTTAGTATTTGAGCTCCGCCATTATCAATGAATGGGGTTTACAACAAAAAATTCTCTATATAGAAAACTACATCATTTCTCTCATTTATTACAAATTCTATCATGCATTTGCTTATCATGAATTATATTGAATGCCATGGCAATGCTAGCAGTCACCCATGTCAAGGTTCAGATTCTATATTTTCCCTCAAGAAAAAAAAGGGTTCTGATTACGTATTGCATAAGCATAGGTGCAGCCATGTAGCATTATTAAACCATTTTGTTCATGATTTAAATTTTATAATTATCAATTTTCTTTTTCCCTTTTTGTGTGTGTGTGTGTTGGGGGGAAGGATAAAGTGCTTCATTTTAATGGTATCTACGATACTTCATCAGCGTATAATTAATTAAGAGAAAGAATTTGATTATTGCAGGTTGCTTGAAATTAGTGTTCATCGTTTTGGTATCAGATCCTATACCGATACCATCCTATTACAGTATCAGTACGCTCGGTACGGGGGCTGGTTCAGCATATTGAGTGACGGTATACCTTCTGTATCACATACGATTCGGTACCAGTATGGTATGGCACGATCGGTACGTACTGGTACCGACCGGTATGGAAAACCTTGCTTGAAATTGATATTGACATAAAACTAAACACAATGGTTATGTACCTAGCCTACTCTATTGCAATTTTTTCTTGGTTGAGGTACTAGTTTAGAGTTAACAGATTTACTGCTATCAGTTGGATTCTTTAATGGACTTATCCAAATTTGGTGTTTTGCTTCAGGTAGGAGAGAAACCTAGACTCCTATGAGCCAAATTTCAAATATTTTAGCACCCTACTTCTCTTTTGATACATCCGACCCCCTCGCCTACTCGAACATTTTTAATGAACATAAACAATTACATCAGAAAAATTACTAGCAATATGGTTATTCATCAAGGATGGCCCTGAGTTAGTGTCCATGTACATCAATATTTTGATGTCCCAGTTGCATTTTCTAAGAAGAATTTCCTTTGGTTGTATACGCAAGTTTTTGGCTGTATCATTTTCAAAGATCTCAGTCACCTTCTATTTATTTCTTGCTCTTACATATTGTACGGAAAAAAATTAATGCATTACATTGTCAATAGAAGTCAAAAGTATGCACCATATATTTTGTATTATGAGATCCCACCAGTTCGAGCTCGGAGTAACTGACAGCCAACCTCAGTTCTAACTTCCAACATCCAGTATTGGTTTTTGATGTTTTACCTTGTCAATACCCAAGATTAACACATGATGTCTAGCTTATTCATTATTTGTTTTTCTATATGCAATAGATGTTTCCTTTTGTTGTATATGCAAGTATTTGGCGGAACCATTTTCAGGGATCACATGGTCCATGCTATTTACTTGTTGCCGGTACATTTTTGTAAGGGACATATTAATACATTAGGGTGTCAATACAAGTCAAAGGTATGCACCATGTGTTTTGCATTATGATAATTCTATCAATTTGAGCTTTAGAGAAACTGATACCCAAAGTCAGTTCCAACTTCCAACACTCAGTATTGGTGCTTGACATTGATACCTTAAGGATACCCAAACTTAACATCTGATGTCTAGTTTGTTTGTTATTGTGTTTTGGATATGCAATATATGCCTAGTGCAAAAATACACAGAATGTTAGAACTGACAATCTGGCATTAAATCATCGAGCTTTTTGGCTGAGGGCAGACTTCTATTTATGTTAATTTTCATGTTTTAAATGAAAGGTGGTCTTATTTTAGAAGTGTCTTCAAATTATCAACAGGAGTTGGAATTTGTGATGTTTTAGTATTTCAGAAATAGAAACAGATAATTTATGTATTTATTTGAAAAATAATTTTTTTAGTTATCTATAGTAGACAAGTTATGACAATTACTGGTGTAATATTTATTGTTATGCTGTATTTGGATTTTTAATTGATTAACATGTTAATACTCAAGATATAATTTAAAGCTATATGCTTGTGTTCTCTTCAACATGCTCCTTTGCATTGTTTGCCATTGCATTTCAACTTTCAAGCATGCATTGCTATTGGATAAGTATCCTTTGTTTGGCGGTCTTTCTTTAGCCTCCTTTGTAGCATGCTCATTTATAGAGATAATCAAAACCGAACTCTAATTAATAACAAAAAATGATTTAGGCCTCATATAAACTCAGGAAATCCTAGTTTAAAGCAACTATTAGAAGTAATAGGTTTCATTCTTAACTAATCAAACACATTCAACAGCAAGTCATATCTTTTAAAATCCAAAATTAAATAATTACATCTAAATTATTCCATCCAGATGCAAACTTAGTTTTGCAGTTCATATTACTGTTATGGTGTCTTATTTATTTTCGTGGATGATATAGTTTTTCCCCTTCATTATATGGATGCTTCTTTAATGATGCTCTCGCTGTAGACATACTTATATGATGATATGTATTCTTTGTCCTCAATATATTGACGAGATTTTACATTTTCTTACTAGGTTAACGTGAATAACGGGAGTTCTTGGGTAAGGGCATGGATGATGAAAAGCCATTTTCTGATGGAAAACACAAAGAGGGAAATTTCAGGAAGCGTTCTCGTTCCCGTCCAGACAATGGGAAAAGAAAAAGGCAGAATTCTAGCCACGATCATAATTTTTTGACTTCCAAACCTGTTGAAACCATTTATCGCATCCTTTGCCCTGTCAAAAAGATTGGTAGTGTTCTTGGGAAAGGAGGTGACATTGTTAATGCCCTCAGAGATGAGACTCATGCAAAAATAAGAGTTGCTGATGCTATTCCTGGGGCAGAGGAGAGAGTGATTATCATTTTTAGTTACTTATCACGACAATCTGGAGAACTCAATTCTGATGAGGATCCTGATGATGTTAATTTCACCATGAATGAATCAGAGGATATGAAGCCCCATTGTCCTGCCCAGGATGCTTTGTTAAAAGTCCATGATAGGATTGCTGCAGATGAGGTTCTACGTGGTGGTGTGGTGCATGAAAAGACTGGAGCTGATGATGTTGTCACTGCTCGCATTTTGGTTCCAAGCAATCAAGTTGGTTGTCTTCTTGGTAAGGGAGGCACTGTTATACAGAAGCTACGAAGTGATACTGGTGCTAATATCCGAATTCTACCTGCAGAGCACCTTCCACCATGTGCTATGAGCACTGATGAATTAGTTCAGGTAATTCCTTTCTAGATCCATCTGTGATTCATTCATGGTGTGGTCATGAGTGTACTCTTACTATGTGTCTAGTATTAATGAAAAATGCTTTTATGAATTTTAAAGTAAAAAATCACTTGCTAAAAAACTGTATGCTTTGGTAATATCATCTGGAAGTGCTTCTACAAGAAGAAAAGTCAAAAGAAAAATGCTTTTAGGAGAAGCTAAAAAACCTAGCTTCTGGCTTCTCTTCCTTTTTTTGCAAAGAAGGAGCGACACCAAACATGGCCTTAATGTGTTTCTAGAGTATGTTTTATCACCTGAGACCCGAATACTGGAAATGTTTTAGAACAAACATATTACTTTGTTTTGAAAATTTAAAGATACTTGCAGATTTAATCCTTTGAATAGATATAAATAAATGAATATGTACTGGAGAGTGTGTTGTACTCAATCTTATTTTATGTATTTGTTTGTTATAATGGCTAGTTTATATAAATAAATAGTCACAGTTCAATTTTAATTTTTTGCTTATTTCTAGTAACTACTCTTCTGAAGTATCTTTAATACATCTCTTCTTTGGCACATACAGCCCCTTGATTATTCTGTTTCTGATAATCTTTTAGAGAAAGAGTAACCAATGGACATGCAAGTTTTTTGTGGGATCATGATTATCCATCTAATCTTGGATCAATTATGTGCATCCAGTATGTTCAATGGTTTATATATAGGATGAAAGCTTTGATTCCTGCACATAGGATCTGGGTATCCAAATAACTTGCTTTTTTTTTTAATAACTGAAAGATTAGGAACAACTGAGAGGCTTGCTTTTTATGTTAGTTTGACATTGAGGTATCTGCTTTCGAAGAAGCTGAGGTGAAGGACCTTATTGAATGACTTGACATGAATTAAGAATGCTAAATTCTCGGATGAATTGAGATAGATGGCTTGATGTAGATTTCAATTTTAGATTTGTCTAATAGAGGAAACAATTAAGTTTGGAAATAGAATTTGCTTGCCTATTGAAGTAGGGGAATAGTACCACCAGTATTTTTCTTTGGCAAAGATGATGTAGGTAGAATCTAATTATATATGTATGTATGCATGTATGTATGTATAATACTTGAAGAATAGAAAAATAGATCCTAGTCATAGGTAGATTGGTTGTTTGAACTAAGTGGAAGTTTGACATGTTAGACATTGTATTAGAATAACGAATCATAATAAGGTGCAATATTCAGAATGCTTCAGGATTTTGTATTGTTAGGCATTCAACTGCATGCTGGAAATATATCTTATGGAGGCTTTTTTACATTTTTCCCCCCTCTTTGTGAGAAAGATTCTTTACATCATATTTGTATGGAACACGAGGGGAATAGTCATAATTATAGTCCCTGGTTTTTGTTAATGAAAAGCATGGTTGCATGAGTTGAATAAGTAGTAGCAGGGATGCGGTGCTTTCAAAGAGTAGCACTTGATGGTACATGATTGTGAAGAAAAGGAACCCCAAACTTTTGTTAGGGGGGCAGTTGTGCTTTTTCTGTACTGGTACGGATAGTAATTTTCATTATAAAGAAAGCCTTGTTTAGGGTTGTTAGTACATCAAAACATAAAAAAAGAGAAGTTAACCTTGTGGGTCTTTTTTTTTCACTTAATCCAACTCAGTGGTTCATTTTCAAGAAAAAAAAAGAATAAGGATTCTAAAGTCACAAAGCATTGAATAACACATTTTAAGCTAGGCAAGCTTGGTCTTCACAAAAGAAGTGAGCACCAGGAGCTCCTTGGAAACATCAAGAAGAAATGTTTTAGGTCGTTCTTTCTAGCCTGGGAAAAATATTTGGCCATATTGTTTTTCACATATCATGCATGTGGATTGTCTAAGTGTCAGTAAGGATCTGAGCGAGGGGTTTGATGGTTAGTTCTATAGCCATTTCTTCAAGGTCATATTGTTTTGATGAGATTGTATTATGATAATTGCTGTAGTACTAGCAATATGTTTTAGGTAAATACTACTTTATCAGACACTCTAGAAGGCCTGCAGACAGGCTATGTTGAGGACCCGAAGGCAAGTTTTAAACATACTTAAGTGAGTCTGAAGCAGTCACAAGACTGGTTTGCTATAATTGCACAATGCCATCTTTAAAGAGATTACTGGAATGAATCTGGTTAACTTCTCTTGCGCTCCTATTTTGTTTGTCATAAGTTACTGATCTATTGATTCTTCCTTTTATGCCTTGGTTGATGTTGGCAAGTTCTGGTATGGTCAACAGTTTCTTTCTGTTACAGCCTTGTTGCTCTAGTCTTTCTCCTAAAATGCTCTACCTCAAATTAAATTGGTTTTATGGAACCTCTGCACACACGTCGTCGTCTAAGCTGCTCTACTTGGTGCTAATATCAGTATCTGTGGAATTTGAGCTGTGGCATAGTGGCTCCAGATTTTTCTAATAAACTGATTCTCGATAGCTGCTTAATCGCGATGATGTTCTTTTTTGAATTTTCTGATGTTTTCTGGAATATTTTATGAGATCCTTTTGTAGAAAATCAGGCATATGCATAGTCTGCTAGATTAGTCCTTGAATGTTTTTCCTGATTTTAGTTATTCCATCTAAACTCTCTCTGAATGCACCTTTTAGATATCAGGAGTGCCATCCATTGTGAAGAATGCTCTATATGATATTTCCACTCTGTTGCATCAACATCCTCGTAAAGAAAATCCTCCTTTAGAAGATCTTATATATGCCAGTACCCATGGTTTATACCAATCCAGTGCTTCTATGCCTCCATTGCCTCAAGGAAATCCATTGTGGTCTCAGCAGCACCCAGGTGTCGACGCTGCACCACCAATGCCATGGATTGGTGGATATAGAAATGAGCCATCTGGATATGCTCCAGGTAATTTCAGTAGTCATGCTGGAAATGAGGGAGAAACAGCGGAGTTTTCCATGAGAATTTTATGTGCCACTGGGAAGATTGGTGGGGTGATTGGTAAAGGTGGGGTTAATGTCAGACAGTTAGAACAACAGACAGGTGCTCACATTCAAGTTGAGGATACTGCTCCTGAAGCTGAAGAGCGTGTCATTGTTATCTCTTCTAAGGAGGTATATTATACCTATTCTGTAACATTTGTGATGTGCTTATTGAAATTTATATTGCTAATCATCTTAGAAATTTACGTGCATGGGAACTTTTTAGTTTGTTCAACAGTTGATTGTACAGACAATGACGTGTATCTAAATGAATAACTATAGGTTCTTTGGGATCCAATCTCTCCAACAATTGAGGCTCTTCTCCAGCTTCAAAGCAGAACTAGTGCATCCTCTGAAAAAGGTGTGATCGCTACAAGGCTTCTTGTTCCCTCCAGTAAGGTTGGTTGTATCCTTGGACAAGGTGGTGACATAATCACAGAAATGAGAAGGCGAACCAGAGCAGATATTCGAGTTTACTCAAAGGATGATAAGCCAAAGTATACATCAGCAAATGAAGAACTTGTGCAGGTGATGTGGTTAGCATCATGCTTTATGCTAAGCTGTCTTACAATATGTCATCCTGGTCTTTCACATGGTTATCATTTGCAGTCATTCCTTTAGGTGTACTGATTGTTTGACTTGGTCATATAGATATCTGGAAATCAGAGTGTTGCAAGGGAGGCGCTCTCAGAGATTGCATCCAGGCTTAGAGCGAGGACTCTTCGAGGTGGAAATCCTGCTGCAAATACTGCACCTCCAGTACCTTTCCATGGATTTCCTCCTTCAGAAAGCTTGTCTAGTAGAGGACTACCACCAAATGTAAATTCTTCTATAAATCCTTCTCGAACAGTCCCTTTCCATGGATTTGCTCCCCTAGAAGGCTTTTCTGGTAGAGGATTACCATCACCTGGCATGGTTGGATCTGGGAATGCTGTTAATTATGATCATCCAAAGGTATTATAATATTTTTATCATTTACCCTTATTTCTGTTGCCTCTATTCTTATAAATGGTACTCTTTTATTTTCTTATTGATTGCTATGACTTGTCAGATTGGTAAACTATGTGATTGTCCTAGGAGCTTAATTTTCTTCTTATGGTTGTGAATATGTATTTGATGTTTCTTGTTCTTCTTTAACATGCATCATCAAGGTTGCATTTTGGATGTATTGTGGAATAATGGACATTTGGTAATCTCGCATGCTTTTGAGGATTGAAGTTATAATTTCTGTAAGTGGTTGTTTGGGTGTGCTTTATATTGGTTTATCTGAGATTATGAGTTTATTCTCTCAATCAGCAGTTATAGTATACTGTTAAACAAATCTCTTCCAAAATAATGCTAATTATCAATTTGATTTTCAAATTTAAAAAATTATTCTTTTTTCAATTAGATGTATATAAGGATAGCGTTATTTTTGAAAGAAGTCGGTTACTCTCACTTACTAACAAGTTAAAAAACTTCATGCGTAGCATACCTATTAGCATTTATGTTGAATAGATTATATTTATGGTCTTCAAGTATGGTGCTTAGGGTTATGTCAGGCACTTATATGCTTGATGCAGTTTCTTTTAGGGATATAAATGGTCTGAATTAAAATTTTGCATGTGCTCTTCCTGGAGACAAGGCAGCCCCTTTATCTAAAAATATAAGGCTTTTGTTATTAAAATAGACAATCCCTCACGAGTCAGTTAAATGTATTCATATAATAAAGTCATTGATTGAATCAATGCATCCAACTTATTTAAATTATATTGAGTATTTCAGATGCATCACTGCTTCCTGGGCTTAGATTATTGCATCAATAAGAAGGAAAGGAGGAAGAACATTTATCAAATGTTATATTTTTAAAGGTTGAATTATTAATTCATTTGAATGCTTATGAAAGAGAATAAATAACTAGGGTTAACATTGACTCTGTAACTTTATGCTGTTTTGAATAATTATCACGCCATGTCAAGTGATTTGTGTTTTCTTCTTGTGTATTTAGTATTTAGTTCTTAGGTCCTCAAGGACCTCAACTTCTGGTTTATGTTCTTTTATCTCTCATCTTGCAGTTACACATGCTTCAGTTATGCTGTTACCAGTAAGTACGATACAAATGGTTGATAATAAACTGAAGCATGTATAATACCTCAACAACAAGAAACTAATAGCTCGGTCGAAGCACATAGTTTCTTATGGTTATTTTGCATCCAATTCAGCCAAGTTGTGATGGATTGTCCAGCCTAAGTTTTGATTGAGCTAGAAACTTTGTCTGCAATGGTTTCTAAGTGAAATGTGTTTATTTGCTTATTCATTATTAGTTTCTCTCTCCATTTATCTTTGTTTGATGTACAGATAATCTGGATTCCAAAATGAAACATTTATTTAATTTTCTTTTTTACCCCAGGGTTCTGGAATGATATATGAAGCTCACAGTTATCCAGGTCCACGAAATGCTACCGGGTAGAGTACCTTCTAAATTTATTCTATATCGAGTTATTTTTATAGATGTTGAAAGGCCTCTCACTTTTGTATCTATTCCAGTTATCCAACTATGAATAGTTCTTTGGAGGTTAAGATTCCTAATAGTGCCGTGGCTTCTGTTCGTGGATCAGGTGGTAGCAATATTTCTGATATCCGTCAGGTAAGCCATTTGGACATCTTCAGGATTCCTTGGAAAATTGTAACTCCATGAAAAAAATCTAGTTAAAATAATCACATTTCAGATATTCAAAGATATATCGGGAATTATATCAATTTCTGAGAAGCCTTACATTTAACTAGTGATATTTATGAATGATGTTCCACTCTGATTGTCTGTCAAGTTGGAATCAGATCCAAATTTCTCAACGAAATACAGACCATTCTTTCAATGCCTGTTACTTTTAAACATGCAACCAGTTAAATTATTCCTTTCTGAGATTCTTTAGTATAGTATACCGTCTGTTAGTTCAGTGAGTGAGAGACTTTTGTGTTCTTTTTGCCAATTTTAGATATCCGGAGCAAGGGTTAAGTTGCATGATCCTCTGTCTGGTGCATCTGAGTGCGTTGTTGAGATACACGGCTCTTCTGATCCAATGAAGGCAGCACAAAGCCTCCATCCGTTCATAGCTTCTGGCGGACAGAACCTACCACCACCGCAAGCTCCCCGCCCGTATTAGTCTTTCACCTGGAACCAGAGGTCTTCCGTTGCCATCTTAGCTGTGCAATGCTGTATGGCTGTTGTTTTCATGGCTTTGCTGGCATGAGTAAGCCACTACTTTGACTGTTTGAGGTCCTGATTTACAGTGATTACTGTAGGCGATTACGGAAATTGAAATGTTGACAGGATCCAAAAATGTGAATGTGATTATCAAGTGGTTCAACAATGGAGGTCTGTTGTGTATGGCCCAAAGGTTAGATCGTTCGATTAACTATGTGACTTTGTAGGTCGAGCATTTTGGTGCTTTGAATTCCTCTGTTAACCAGATTTAATAGATCCTTTTTTTTGTATTTTTGTATTTTTGTTTTTTTTTTGTGGCAAAGTTCATGTCTGAATAAGTTATTCCTTTATCATTTTCTTCCATTTTCTATGGTTTAATTAGTCTGCATGATTCTGACTCTCGTGAAAGTTTCTGTTTGCCATTGTGCTTATAGGTGGTGTCAGGTGGTTTGTGTGATTTTTTAAAGTCTAAAAAGATGTCAGGTGAGGTTTATGGAAGATTTCATAAATGCTGTTGAACAGTTATGCTCAGATTGCAGTAACATCGCGAAAATATGTCGTTTGTTTAGTTTGATGTAAGTTGTTCAGAATTCTCAGTTGGCCTTTCTTCTTGCGCAAAAAGGGGGAATTGTAAGATGTAAATGTTGTGGAACCAGATTATAGGGTGACATTGAGAGAGTTAAAATGCAGAATTCTCCTTAATTGGCCGTCGGATTCAATGGCCTTCTCAGATCTGACGCCTCCCCATATCCTGCAGCCTGATTGCCTGTTATTCCATGATTGGATGTAGAAATACGGAATGCTGTAGGCTGTGTTGATCGAGGAATGAGGCTGCCCTTGCTCCTGGTAAACTAGCCTACTCCTGAATCCGGCATTACAACTGGAATAAGGTTCTATATTCATGTCGTGCCTCAGTTTTAGATGCCTCCCTGGACTGTCGTTTGTGATGATTTGTTAAATTTGACGATTATTTTGTACCATTATCTAACGCTGTTTAAATGGACCTGCAGTCTGCAGCAGTAGGCATGGAAGGGCAATTGACTTGAAAATTGTCTAGGTTGGGCTGGGCCAAACTTGATTGTCTAAGCATATCCTAACAAGTGTTTTTATGTTTGGAGACAGTCATTCAAAAAGGCTAGGCATGCTATTATTTAGCATCCTTCTCTCGTACCCACACTTTATTATGTCGATTTAAACGCATCCCTATACTATGGGTCCTCATAATCGATCTGCGATCCATATGGATCCTCAACATAGAGAATTTTTCACGCTTAAACTCCCTCGTATTGCATGCAGTAAGAGTAGAAAATATATTTGAGGACAAGAGATAGACAAATTAGGGATGAGGAAGGGGGAACCATATCAACTCGTAAAAGCACCATCCTTCTTACGGATGACCAAAAAAAAAAAGAAGAAGAAGAAAGAAAGAAAAGAAAAAAAAAATGTTTGTTGCGCTGGAGAATCACCTGCAGTTTTTTATCAAATCAATTATATGCGAATAAGACTGCAAAAGAAACACTAAATAAAGTGTTGAAGACAAAAGGTTCCTGCAGTTATCTAAACTGAGCTCCAAAAATTTCTTAGGTGATTTATCTGCTGCTTAATGTGAAACGGACTGTGACATGTGCCGCCCTCAGCTTCAACAGAATAGTAAATAATTACTTTTTCGCGATGTATGATATAAAGAAGAGCGAATAACGAGTTTGGAGGGGAAATAAATCTACAGATATATGAAATATCACTCTCATTTTGTCATCACGGCAACTAATTTGGCAGGACACCTCCACAATCAACTCCAATCTGTAAGAGTCGTGTCATTTTCCTATTGTATGGTTCCGGTGAAGGCATGGTTCGGCCATGAGCCAGTACGGAACAAGCATGAAACGACTTAAAATTATGCACCTCACAAACATTCTTTTCCAATGGGCTATGAAACCAAGACAACTTCATCTGATACTGTGATACATACTGATAACTTGAGACAAATGTTGGTTTCGTGCAGAGACCTGCATGCGACTTTCATGCATTTGCTTTATAATTAACAATACCTACTTAACAAGTGACGGACATTGTACTCTTTAACTGGTTGTCTAATTTAATTCTGCACTTACACGAGGGTTTGATTCCAGTTAACCAACCTTAATACCTTATACTAAGATGAACTTAACAACTTTATAGTTAGACTTTTCACACAATCAATAGCCTCTCCAAATTGGTCCTTGATCAAAGGGCTGCTGCTGTTGTGGGACTTCTATAGCTTTAGCGGAAGAAGAAGGGAAGCTCGATTTTGATTCACTTCCAAGGAGGGGATTTGCTTGTGCCGCGAAAGAGCTTAAGCTTGTGAGATTGGTGGCTTCCTGTGGTTGACAACCGTTGAATGGCAGTGCTTTCAGTATTGCTGGACTTGGTAAGTAGCCCATGCCTAACAAGCTTGACGTCCATGGAAGTGAAGGTTGGCTTGTAGCTTCTCTAGCTAAGACCCAATTCATGTACATGTTCATATCCACCTCCTTGTTGATGCTGTCATTAACTTGCATACCATCGGGACCATTTGTGACGAGATTACTTAAGATTGATACATCAAGTTCTCCTAGCTCGCTTAACGAGGTTGTATTGCATGGAGACTCGAGCAAAGGTGGCAATGGTGGAGTGTTCGGTTGCGTTTTCTTTCCGTTGGAGCTCTTCTTGAAAACCCTACAAACAACCCATTCCTCCTGTGGAACAAAAGGGAATGTTATATATCCATTGTTATTGCAAAGGTCTTACGTACAACGATTACGATGCTCTTTTGAAAGTTCCATTTTTGCAAGACCTTTGTGGTTCTGTAGGGAAATTTGGTCTGGAGCCTATACTCATGCATCACCCAATTGGTCTTCTCGCCCTTGGGAGCTCTTCCTTTGTAGAACACCAAGGTTTTCTTCATCCCAACCAAGACCCCGCAGTGGAAGATCTCCTTGTCTTTGCCTGTTGTCTTCCAGTAACCAGCATCGGTCGCTCGGTTGGTCCGCATCCCGGTTGGGTACTTGCGATCCCTCAAGCTGAAGAAGTACCACTCTTTCTCCCCCATGCTTGCCTTCGCTGCAATCATTTAGAACCAAACCAAATTCTCTTGAAGTATTACCACCAATATCAAATAAGACCTGCCGCTGCAATATATCCTACAACTAATTCTTTGTTCTAAACAAGATATGTTTATTAGTCGAAATAAGGATCATGATTCGGTGCCATACAAAGTGGTGTTATGAAAGGGAAAACACTAGTATGAAGACACAAATTAATGAACATGTAGCTAGAGTTAGAAGACGAGACTTGCGTACCTGGGAGGTCCCAAGGCTCGCACTTATTGAGATCGACATCGGCAATGGCTTTAGCAGCGAATCCAAAGTCCGAGACCTTGCGGGTTAGGTAGTAAGTGATGAGCTCTTCGTCGGTAGGGTGGAATCTGAAGCCAGGAGGAAGGTTTTCCTCCATTTTAGGCTAAATGTGAGTACCTCGCATGGTCTCTGGACTTGGGGACGAAGAACTCCTCTCGTTTTGGGATCTGTCTTGGTAGAAGAATAGCACCAGTAGCAGTGGAACATGAAGGACTGATATTAATAAGATCCGGGAGTCTCCCCTGCCCGTAATGGAGGCTGTCCTTCTAGATCTTTTTTAAATCTCATCCACCTCATTGAAAAAGATGGCGAACCTATTCTATAAGTTTGGACTGCCGGTAATTACAAAAAAAATAAGTTCTATTACGATAATGCCATTGAAGTACCGAATGGGAAAGGTAGTTCTGGGGTTTCCTTGGTGGTTTTTGGGTAAAACAGGGAGGAACGGAGGGCATTTGAGGGGAAGTTGGAGTATGGGTCACACTCCTCCAGATCTCCTTGTCCCCCGTTCCAACCAACTCCAACCGTTCCTATCCACCCGTCTACGCCCGAACAGCCGCACACGTGGCTGCCATCAGCCAATAGAAACAGGACACAGTTTCCCCTCCGGGTCTTGCACGTGAGAAAAAGGCTCCACTGCAAGCTTAGTTTTTGTACGGAATTCCTGTCCGAAGAGACGCTAACAATTATTTTATAAATACAGAAAGTCACAAGTACTGGACGATTGCAGACACTTTCCATTCCACTTTGAGAAAAAACTTATCCTTGTTACTTGACGTATCTTTGGCATTGCTTTATCTTCAGAAAAATGGAGAGTTCTCTAGAAATTGGATTTTTTTCTTTTTAACTTCTGCAAAATATTCTTTTGTTATTTTAAGCACTTTTTAGATGATGTTATCAAATATTTATTTTATTTAAAGATATTTTTCAAGCAAGTCAAATCAAATTATGTCTAGTTTTGGGCACTTGTCAAGGTATTAACAAATATGGGTAAGTTTCTACATGGGAAAAAAATGGATGTTAAACAGCAATAGCGGTATGTAGAAATAATCCTATACATGTAGGCTCGAGGAATAGAGAAAGATAAATGCCAAAAGAGTTACCAACCATGGATGGAGTATAGCCATTCTAGCATGGATCGATCCTCTTCAAATAACACGGCAAAGCTTGGTACACTATATCTATGCAGTATTTGTAATCCTTGTTACCATAATGGATTGTTAAAATTTTTCTATATGGGCAAATAAGCTTTGCCCAATCTATATTTTATGATCATAATGACTACAGAAATATATGTATCATATATAAAAACAGCAAATATTTATATTGTTAAATATGATTACATTTACATTGTCAAACATGATTGAATATCTATTACAACTCAATGTGCTTTAGAAAATATAAAAATATACATATAAAACTTCTAAAAAAAATTCTAAGGGCTATTAGGAGTCCATGGTAGCATCATCATCAACTCTACGACTACTGGAAGTATGAGGAACCTATAAGAAAAAGATAAAAATTTTAGAAGTTGAGAATATAAAAATCATAAGATATTATAAATCATTAAGCTCATACAAAAATATACATGATAATTATATAAAATATTGAAATAGATATAGTTATTTATCTGAGGAGGGACAAACCTATGCAATAAGAATACAATCTGGTCAAGCTGAGCCCTCAAAAATTGTATCTCTCTTTGATGCTTTTGCCTCATCTCCTCTATCTCTGCCTTCAGCCTACGAACATCAGCAATGCTACTATTATATCTAGCATCCTTGGTATATCTGCTCACTGCAAATAATTAAGTGAAAATAACCCTAACGCCATAATCCCTCACTCAACTATAATGCTCCGGTCCCATCAGTTCGATGAATACTTGAGCTTCGATGCGATTGATCTCTCTAGAGGATGATGAGTCTTTGACATGCTCTGCAATAAGGAATGTAGCCCTCTCCTATATTTAAGAAAAAAAGTCACTTATTAATATTTTAAAAAATAAAACTATAAATCATTGCATAAATCGATTATCAATGCATACGACTATCTCTCTTGACTTCTTCCGAACAAAGCTGCCATCTCGGTAGGTATGAGTCATTCTGTAGAACTCCACCTCACCAGATTCCCTCCTATGCTCTTCCATCTACAATAAAAAGTATATGATACATGATACATAGTTCAATATGAAGATTAAACTTTTAATTTGAAGTAAATGAGTCAAAGAATTTTAATAAGACGTATAAGTATCATGATACATGGTACACGATACATAATACATAGTTTCATTGAGAAGCATAAGTGTTTCAATATAATAGAAATAAATTTAATAAGGAGTTTGAAACATGACAAAGAGTTTCAAAGAAATATACAACTTCATCTCTACGCCTCACATAACTCTTAGAACCTGATGTGTGAGTAACCACCTGAGATCCTCGTGCAGCTCTACTAATATCAAAATATGTCTGTCAAAAAAAATAAACAATGTAATATATTCAATATGTATATTTGCAATCTATATTAATAATAAATATAATATAAGGTATTGAGAGAGTATATACAACCTGTTCTGTCTTAAAAAGCTAGTAGTAAACAAACTTCTTCCAATGATGAGGGTATACATCATGAGGACAATTACGAGCAATCTCTCCTCTATCATACCCTCTCCTTTGTAATCCTTCTTCAACTTTCTCTTAAATTCTTTTTACTTGCGATTGAAGAACTTCAACACCATGTTATGGCTCTATAGAGGGAGCATAAACTTATTTTACAACAAAGTAAAGAATATTATAATTGTTAAATCAAATTACATAATTATGATAGCTAGCAAATTAACATACAATATCAATATCAATTCTTTACCTATACAACTCGTAGAAGCTCAACCTTATATGAAGGAAGCATATCATTCTACATACTTGAGCGAACAAAACTGACCTTCCGCGCAATCGATCCTAGAAAACCAGCTAATATGCTTCTAGCCCTCTTGATGGGCTCCCCCATTTGGTTGCATCAGATGATAATCCTCTCGCCTTCATGAAGCTGCCACACATCCCATGCTCGAGTGGTTCTCCATTTTGTCCTCACTATCCCCTGTCCATCTATGAAAAACACATATTCAACACTATTAAATATGCATTAAATAAAATAAAGTCAAATGTAATAAAATATTTAAATTGTAATAGATATTAAAATATAATATTTTAATTAAATTATCCTAGATCTGCAAGTCATCCATAATAATCTTCTCACTTGGGTAATCAGCAGGAGGCGTGTACCAGAACTAGGGCTCGTGCTGCTGGAGCTTGTGGGGCTGCTAGGGCTCGTAGGGCTGCTGGGACTGTAAGGACTGATCAAAAGACGATCTAGCCTGAGAATGCTAAAACTCCACATCTCTAAATGAGAGACTTTATAAACTCTGATTGCAGTATGTGTATTAAATTCTCGACACATGAGCTATTAAGTTGGTAAAAGATGAGAGAACAAAACTTTCCATTCTTATCAATGCATGCCAACCACATAATACAAGTATCTACTATTTAACATAGTTCAACATATTGGGATATATCCATATCATGTAATAATTATGTTTTTTTACAGGTGATTTCAAATACTCTGTCCCTCCCTTGTTTGTAATAAAGTAGGGCCAAGATATCCAAAACATGTTGCAATCAACGAATTCGGGAATAAATTTGATTTCTGATACATATAGAACAGTACCAGATAGCTGCCCGCAGCCTCTCAAAAGTCTCCCCTGTTCACAAATCTTTTAAAATTGCAAAGGTAATGTCTCCACTAAACAGCATCATCACATAACAGGGGAGAATCAAAAGGTATCCTATTGACATTCTTTTCCGAGCATAAGTTTCCCCAAAGATGGAAGGAGTGGAGGATCAACACCTTCCCATCTTTGACATTAGTATTTTGGTGTTAGAGTAAGGCCTTGTTTGGGGGAGCTGTTGGCAGTAGAGCTGTTGGAAGTAGAGCTATTGGAAGTAGAGCTGTCTGAAGTAGAGCTGTTATAAAAAGCTGTTTGCTGTTTGGTAACTACATTCGTAAAGTGCTGTAGTACTTTGTTTTGTGTTTGGTAAACAAACTGAGAAAGTACTTTTATATGACAAAATTACCATAAAGGACATTGCATAGTATTATACAACACAACATAATAAAACATAACATAAATTAATACATAAATATACGATATAGTATAATATTATTGTAATATAAAATAATATTATGTTAATATAGCATAATAGTAATATAATTATTAGAGTAAATTAATATTTGGTAATATAACATAATATTAAATTATTTAACCTAACATATTAATGTATTATGATATAATGTAATATATATTATATTTATAATATAATACAATAATAAAAATATAAAATATTATAATTATTAGTATAAATTAATTTTTCATAATATAACATAATATTAAATTATTTAAAATAACATATTAATGTATTATAATGTAATGTAATATAATACAATATTTATAGTATAATACAATAATAAAGGTATAAAATATTATAATTAATATTATAAATTAATTTTCCATAATATAACATAATATTAAATTATTTAAAATAACATATTAATGTATTATAATGTAATGTAATATAATACAATATTTATAGTATAATACAATAATAAAGGTATAAAATATTATAATTATAGTATAAATTAATTTTCCATAATATAACATAATATTAAATTATTTAACATAACATATTAATGTATTATGATATAATATAATATGATATTATATTTATAGTTTAATACAAAAATAAAAGTATAAAATATTATAATTAATATTATAAATTAATTTTTCATAATATACCATAATATTAAATTATTTAAAATAACATATTAATGTATTATAATGTAATGTAATATACAATATTTATAGTATAATACAATAATAAAGGTATAAAATATTATAATTATTAGTATAAATTAATTTTCCATAATATAACATAATATTAAATTATTTAACATAACATATTAATGTATTATGATATAATATAATATGATATTATATTTATAGTATAATACAAAAAATAAAGGTATAAAATATTATAATTATTAGTATAAATTAATTTTTCATAATATAACATAATATTAAATTATTTAACATAACATATTAATGTATTATGATATAATATAATATGATATTATATTTATAGTATAATACAAAAATAAAGGTATAAAATATTATAATTATTAGTATAAATTAATTTTTCATAATATAACATAATATTAAATTATTTAACATAACATATTAATGTATTATGATATAATATAATATGATATTATATTTATAGTATAATACAAAAATAAAGGTATAAAATATTATAATTATTAGTATAAAATAATTTTTCATAATTTTTCATAAAATAATTTTCCGCGGTCAAGGGGCTCTTCTTCATGGTCCACGCTCGAGGAGGACCTCAGCGTGGGCCGCGAGGTTGATGATAAAAAAAAACAATAGATTGATTTTGGAAGGTATGAAAAAGGATTAAATTTTTTTTCTTCTAAAATGTGGTTCAAGAGATGCATACAAAAATTGAAAAGAAAAATACTTTTTCTTACGGAAGGGAGTCTGACGGCTTGGGTTCTTGGCTCTAGCAGATTTTTAGGTTTATACAGGGATAAACTATGTAATTATGTTATTTTAATATGGGCATTTTTGTCAAAAATATAGCTTTCCGAAAAAGCTGAAACAGCTTCCTCCCAAAAGCTCCAAATTGGAGTTTCCTCCCAAAAGCTGTTTTCAGCTTCCCGCAAAAGCTGAAACAGCTTTTTGAAAAATTTACCAAACACAGTTTTTCATCTAAAAGTACTTTTGGAGGGCCAGAAAGTGCTTTCTGGCCCTCCAAAAGCTCCCCCAAACAGGGCCTAAGAATCTCTAGTTGTCCTTTGTCGATAAATGAAATGCAAAAGGCCCAAAAGCTCAACAACACTCAACTTTCAGTCCAGCTGAGTCCACTGTAATTCTAGAAGAATCGATCGAGTGTCATGATTTCAAGACTATAATAAGCCAACAAAAATTGCCACCGTTGAGGGATAGAACTCTCCCAATGAAATAAAGTAGGTGGCACATCCGAACATATATATACAATGTAACAAATCATAATCATAAATCAAGTGCTTCAACTACAAATCAGCAATATCCGATCGATTAGGATAAGAAATCAGTAATGAAATTATATCCAAAATTATGACATGCATAAAATTCAGATGTCTCAATCACCTCGGTGGGACACTATCCAAAGATCTAACATGCATAAAAAAAAAACCATACACATCATCAATCCCCATGGTCACTTAAAAATCTGTCACAAAATGGATAGTACGTTTGAGCCGGTTAAATCGAAAACCTATACCACTTGGGGATTATTAGAGCATTATGCAAAAATACCACCAGAGAGAAGAAACGAAAAATGATCATAGTTGAGAGTGGGTTACCTGAGATTCGTGGGGGCGGTAACAGCATCATCGATAGAGGAGGACGATTCACCAGAGTTTCATAGACCACCGCAAATTGGTGGTGGCTAGAGATGGGGAGGAGGAGGAGCAGCTTACGAAGGAGGAGAATGAGGCCGGTGGAAAGGCGAAGGAGGAGAAAGAGACCAATGGAGAGGCTCTCTGGAGGAGGAGCTCGGCTAGCGGCTCTGTGGAATAGAGAAGAAGAGGGCTGATGGTGGGCCGGGTAGGGATTCAGAGAATGTATGGCTTCCAACGACGCTTATAAGCGTTTTTTTGTTATTAGCTTCTGATGACGCTTATTCGCGTTGTCTTATTATTGGAATCCGATGACACTTACCAAAAAGTGTCGGTAAAAGATTTTCGACGCTTATATGCGATGACTAATTCTTGGCTTCCGATGATGCTTACCAAAAAGCGTTAGAAAAACCATGTCCTTCGTTCCTGACGCTTTTAAGTGTCGTAATCTACTGACGCTAATAAAAAGCTTCGCCGAATTTTGGCGCAGTAGTCAAATTACCGACGTTTCTTTCTAGCGTTGGTACATTAGGGTCAAAATTTTTTATTTTTTCTATAGTGTAAGCAATTCTATCTAGCTACACCTCTATTCCTTCTAGCTAATTGATCAAATCATATGCCTAGGACAGTACGCTTGTATTTGAAATATTTGAGAACCACGGTCATCGTATCAATCTTTCATATGGTATCACAAACGTCAATTCCGTTATGTTATCGATCGCTGAATTTATTACAAGTAAAAGCTCAAATCTAGATATGAGTTTTCATGCAGTTCCTGAGCCAGTAGTTGGCAACTTGTCTATCAGGCTCTGGTGCTGCATTGCTTTCATTCTACAAACTGAGGCAGGTGTAATCTCATATTAATGATTTTGTGGAAGCTGTATACACAAATATGCATGAGAAACGGGCACCTGTATAATTTTTTTTTTTTTATGCATGCAATAGACTTCTTAACCTATGTGATTCACTCGATGATCCCTGCTATATCATAGTATAAAATCATTCTAAAACTCTTCTAACTCTTGCTAATACGTGCCTACCACATTTTCTGATAGAGTACGGGCACCCACTTTAGCCATGCGTCACCACAATCATTTCCTTCTAACAATAATCTAATCAGACTCAGCCACTCGAGAGCTCGACAACTTTCGAATATCATTCAATGAAGTCACATCATGCTGACCTTCGTACTAGCTAATGAAGGAGGACTCGCATACCACACAGAAACAGATATACTTAATCTTGTTGGTCACACACACTGATTACTTTATTGGTCAAGTTAATCGCCCCATCCAAACTTCTCGTCATGCAATTAGGATACGCAAGGTTTGGCGGACCACGTAAACAAACAAGGAGGCTACAGTGGTTAACAAGAGGTCACCAAACCTCAGGACCCTATCTCGTCCGGATGCGTGCTTTGGCATTTCGTCGGTTTTGAAATCTTGCCTTCATGCAGCTTCTCGGCTGCCCGTTATCGCAGGGAAAGCGTGGTTCCGAAGGTGAGAGAGCATTTCGCGGACCGTGGCCTAGGTTCACGCCTACAGACTCCGGGTGTTCGTTCCTAACAAGAAAAATTTCGTTGGCCGAAAGCGATGGCTTTCTTGGCAAAAAAAAAAAGCGATGGCTTCTCGAAATCACCCTCCGTGGTACTACTGACCAATTCCTCTATCATTACCAAACTTCATTTATAAATGCACGAAGGGAAAACAGCTCAGCTCCTCGCAGCACTGCGTGCTTCTAGATGTCCCTTGCTTTCGTAGGGGAAGAGGTCTTAACTACTGTTTCACTGGTTGTGGCCGTCAGTCGCCTCTTTCACTAAAAACCAACTCGCAGTTTGGGTCTGGTTCGGTCAATTTGAAGTTAGGTTGGCTGGGTCATCAGAGTTCAAAGGTCATGTAACCTGAAGTCAACATAAATTTCTACGTTGGGTGGTTTTCCCCTACCATTTTAACCTAGTTTAACCAGAAGTTGGCACATGCGGATAGCGTTCCCTTTCGGGGAATGAAACATATATGATACGGCTCCTAGCCCGGCGTAAACCATCCATAATTTGGCCCGGGTTGGTGGGATTCCGACTGCATGCCAAATCTATATATAAAACCAATATAATATGTTGAAACATATGATATGGTTTCATGTTGCTCTGTAATACATAAACAGTAAAAACTATAACCAAATTAGAAAATCATAATCATTCATATTTTCCTGTCAAGTGAATGGCATGCACCGAATTGGATCCACCGTCCAAACACTAGGGCAACTTAAAACTTTTAATGCCTATCCTTTGGAAGAACTAGACTGGACTTATCAGTATCCCATATGCTAGAAACTCTAGTTAATAAATGCAGTTCTCCAGAACAGTGCTTTCTTTTTTTATTTTTGCTCCTTTAATTTTGATTCTCTATAATCATAGAGGAATTGGCCGGCTTCTTAGCAAGTTGACGGAGATTTGGAGGATCAGTTTCATCCCCTGTATCAGTGTGATATCAGAAACAACAGTGCAGTTTTAAGACATGCCCTGCAAGGAGTTGATTAACCCCTAGGACAGATCTTTTATTTTTGTCCTTCTACTTTAATATTCCTTCTTTTCCAGGCACAAGATATAAATCGTGCACCTCGTTGCAAATTCCGATAGACACAAGACAGAAGTGCTAACTCACATCCTTTGAGCCTATGGAGAAGTGGATTAACACCCAGAACAGAGTTGTGCCTTTCCCTAGTTTACCTCCTCTGAGTGGCAGAATTAGACTCTATCTCCAGATGTCTCGAACTGTGGCTTTCTTTTATCTTATCTGCTGGCAAATTGGCAATCCTAAATGTAAAGCTTACATGAGAGATTCCTGGAATCCTAATTTTGTCGGAAAAAGGATCATGGGACAAGTACACTTCATTTGAGAGCCGTCCACGTATAAGCCTCATGGATACTCGTCAAAAGGGACACCATCATCCTCATCTCATCCACAACCTTCGCGCCCAAGTATTTTTATCTACTGGGTGATGCATGAAAAGGGACATATGAGATAGGCTTTAGCTCCTGTGGGATTTTAGTATGACCTTTCCTCCTGCCTAAGAGGCAATCTCAATATCACATTACTGTAGAGAGTTTTGAAGCAAGGAGCAGATCAGCTAGTTCATTGGCTTCCCTACAGGTGTTTCGTGTGCATCGTACTTGTTCTTTACTCTTTTAGATGTAATTTGTACACAGTGTAACTGAAACGATTTTTTCAGCTATATTTCTACCCATATGTGGTTATCTGTGAAGCTAACCTACGATCGGCGATTCTGAAAGCACATGACTGAAGTATTTTTCAGAGAGTGAGCATCGATCGCATTATCTTGCTTTGAAATTAATGGAGTGATGGTTATGATCACGGTTGAGTATGTCTTAAGTTTACGAGCTCTAAAAAAGCAAAAACAATCTTTTTCTCCTAAGCAAAGTAAATGAAGCATGGTGCAACAATTGGGTTCGCAGAGTGTGTTTCTGCAATGCCCTTTTGACCTTTTTAGGCAGGCTTGCTGGTAAAGTAAAGCTGATCATGGGCCAGATTTGAGGATAGAAAATATTAAATTTTACGTAGTTTCGGTCTAAAGACTGATTAAAAATGAATGAAGTTTAGGCCCGAGATTTGGCCCATGCTCTAATTCTAAGATTCAAAGTTTTGAACTATGACCGAGTGGTTTGTCCAAACAGCGTATTTAGCCCATTGGTTTGGAATCGTGGGTGGTCCATTGCTGGAGGAATTGGTTTTGGAATCGGGCAGTACGTTTGGGTTGCTTGGGCTCCTCTGCACTTTACTTTGTTTTTTATTTATTTTTTCTTATTTTTGCCTTTCTATTTTATGTTTTCTGTGCTCATTTCATATCTAATAAAATGGTGATAGGTTCTTTTATCTGGAGTTCCATAATTTCCATAAATTTGAGTGCCTTTCTCTCAAATCATCTTTCTTTTTTTTCCGGTTTTTTCTCTCCCACAATTTTCCACTCGGTGCCTTCGTACCTACGGCCATATCTACAAAAGCACCAGAATCTCCTTGGGGTGGCATATTATCGATGCTGTACAGATGTCATTCCTCTTGTTTTCTCTATAAATTATATTAATTAATATCTAGAATAAATTATGTAGGTACATGGTAAATCATGAGCCAAGTCGATCATGCTGCTTAGTGCCGTGTTGATCAATCCTAGTATTGGAAATTAAGATTCTCCTCATTGCTATCATATCATATGACATGAGTGTATTGGCACAGTTTGAAATGCCATTTGATTCACGGTGGTAACATGCCATAAAGAACAAATCCTATCATGCCATTCGGCATGCTTAGTTGCGAAAGAAAATTTTGATACTAGATTTGCGCTCTGTAGTATTTTCTATATTGAAGTAGGCTTACACGCCAAACTGAGTATTCCGAATTCCCACCATATACTGCTCAAATTATAATATTATATTATAAAGCTTAGCTCTCTCTGAACTCCTTTTGGTTTCTAGATATCTGATGACTTAAAAAAATTATTGTTACATATTTGGTTGACCATGAGAAAGTGGCATATTTCAAATTAATTTATGTTTAGTTGAGTATTTACTTTTCTAAAAAAATTTGTATAAACATGTTATACTCTTACCACATTCTATTTAAAATCTTAGAAGTAGTTTTTCAAAAAAAACTATTCTAATTTTCAGTTAGTGAAAATTAAATTTCATATAATTTTTTTATAAAATATAAAAAAATATTCTTATAAGAAACTATTTTTTATTTTTTAAAAAAAATTCAAATATAAGATATTTCTTTATGTTTTCATTGTTTTTTTCTTTTTTGGCGAACCCAATGAATTCAGAGAGTAACCAGCAAGTCCAATGTGATAATAGGCAACAAGATTGCAGTGGAGCTCATGTGAATAGAGCATGAGCCGAGTTTTCTGGAGTCAGAAGGCAAGTGGGGCATCGCCAAGGAGTAATTTTTTTTTTTGCAACTTTTTCTTCTCATGGTTTGTCCTTATGATTCATTAAGCTCGAACTTTTAGACCGTTCAGAAGTCGACCCGCGTGGGGTAAAGGGGGCGGAGAGGAGTGGTGGAGAAGTCCTTCCGAAGATCATCAAAGTTTTAAATGATGATCCCAGAGACACCATTTTCCATACAGTTTTTTGTTCTAAATTAATACAAGCTCGTCTTGTAAGGAAGTCCTACCAACAATAAAAGCACGAAATAAAACTAAACCCCAAAGACACATACAAAAAAAAAAAAAAGGAAAACTAAAACCACAGCTACAACCATATAAGGAAAAAAGATGCATAACTAAAGGCCAAGGCAGTGGCTCAGGTGACTGCTGGAAAGCGGAAGAGAGTCCTGCTAGGATGTGATCCGTATAAGATGTGGTGATTTTGATATTTGTTCCTATCAAGAGCTCACTAATACACTGATGAGTTAATCCTGCAAAGTATTGTTTGAATCTCAAACTGCGTCATGTATTGTGTATGGATCGAGGGCTCATGTGGAAACTCTGATTTCACTTGGCAATGGACTTGATTCACTTGAACTGCAGCCAGAAGCAAATAGTGAAATCCCTATAAAAATTGCCTGGTAATTTTCAATGTTTATTGTAAAATTATATTTACTTTCTATAATAATCATCCAATGATATCTAGAAGGGAACTTATTACACCATTAAGGGGGCTTTCAACTTTTGCTTTTTCATGTTTTATTTAACATGTCTAATTCTATTGGGTTAATGAAGATAATTGAACATGACAATGGTTAGCCAACCCTAAGGTTAAGCAAACAGTGTGGATGCAAAATTGGACTTATGCAGCGGAGACAGCATATTTCACTCTTTATTTGCCTACAATGTAAAAAGATATTATTATCTCAGATGATACATAAGAAAGTAATGGTTCAAGGTCTCTCAGCGGCTATGTGCCATGCGCATTTTGCAGGGTAAGAAGTCCAACGATCAAATTATTTAAACCTTTTTTTTTCTGGGGAGAGAACAACTAAATGATTTTTGTCATTTATATTCAAAATAAAAATCTATTGTAATAATATCCTTGAATTGTTCGGCTGTTGTCGTACAATGTTTACCCGTGCAGTCTAGGTGGTGAAGGAAACTGATGCTGTACATTTAAGAAAATCAACTTAGGATCTAAAGAATTTAATTTCAAAACAAGTTAACTTACAAGTTAATTTTCAAAATTTAAATCGAAAGATAGAATAAAATTTATAAACCGAATAGATCATATAATACTTCTTAAAAGAATAAGAAATAGATTATATAATAAAAAGTTGAAAAGTTTTGATCCCACTAACAAATGCATAGGGATAATACAGATCTAAACAAGTTGTATCTAGGGGTGCAAATGGGTCGGGTCGGGTCGGGTCCTAGGTGACCCCGATCCGACCCGGTTTTTTGTTCGGGTCCCAATTTTGGACCCGGACCCGACCCGGTTGAAGATCGGGTTGGGTCGGGTCGGGTCCGGGTCTGATTCGGGTCGGGTCCGGGTCCGATCGGGTCCAATTTTTTTTGTACTTTTGGGAAAAAATTTGGACAAATCTAATTTGGTCATACCATAATTATGAGGTGCTGGGTGACCCATGACTTGAAAGACTTTGCAATTGAGCTCCAGTCAGAACAGATGACCCATGACTCACTAACTAAGTCGGTCTACAAGCCAAATTTCATATCACACTATTTTTTATCTATATGACTGATTGGACGGAACTCGGTGTCTCCCAGCTCCCCTCTCACGAGGACAAAAAAAAATCCCAGACCTTCTTCCAAAATCCAATTCCATTACAGAAAACTGGCACATGACCCATATTCAGTTGCAGTGTTCCCTCACTTTCTCCCTTCAAAAGTTAAAAGAAACAAAAACCAAAAAACAGAAGGAAAAAAAAAAGGCAGCTACACACCAGAGGTCTCAACAGTGTAATAGATCGAGAGAGAATCCTGAAGGGCCGACGTTCCTTTGGATTCTGTGAACCTATGCTTGTTGCTAACTTGCTATCCTCCCACACTGACCAACAGTACCACAACCCACGCCAAAAAAAAAGAAAAAGAAAAAGAAAAGACTTTCTTTTGCTTTTCCTCTCTCTCTCTCTTCGGGTCCATTCGGGTCGGGTCGGGTTCGTTTGGTAAACCCAGACCCGATCCAGAAAATGATTCGGGTCCAATTTTAGGACCCGACCCGGACCCGCGGGTCCTAAAATTCGGGTCGGGTCGGGTCTACGCGGGTCGGGTCGGGTCGGGTCACGGGTCGACCCGACCCATTTGCAGCCTTAGTTGTATCACGCCCCAAAATTAGGACATAACACGGTCATACTGAGAGGTACAACCTACGATAATACAAAACCAACAATTATAATCCGCTCACAAATCCATCACAAGTAAAGTATAACAAAATGAACCAAATTCATCATTCATTATATAAATAAGTATTGATCCAGAGCAACTAAATCCCAATTTAAATATCAAAACCCAAAATCTCAAAATTTAGAAAGTCATTAACTACAAATTTATAAACAATTAAAATAGCCAATCTTGCTAGTGCGAACTCCAAGGATCATTCTTTATTCTTAGTGACTTTATTTGTCTGAAAAGAAGAAAAAAAAGATATGAGCTACACACCTCAGTAAGTAAATCTTATATCATCTTATTGGATCAAGCATAAGTTTTTACATACATCAATAAATCATTTGAAAAAGATAACTACTATTAAAAAAAGAATATTTCATAATAACAAATTAATCATAAATCAATCATACACTTGTATATGCATAAATCAAGCCAATTACTAAATATGGTTTTAAGTGTATAAACAAAATCACAAATCATATTAACTTTATAAACTCATAAATTATTTTTTTGTTTTGCTACATCATGATTCTTAATATTCTCTTAGACTAAATGCTAAGGGTACCTTATAACCATGATAGGATCATAATTAATATCATGCAGACTACTATAACCTGTTGGCGGGGCTATATACTAAACTACTACAATCTGCTGGCGAGGGCCATATGCTAAACTACTGTAACCATTAGCGAGAGAACTGTATGCCAACTACTATAACTCCCTAGCGAGAGCTATATACCAACTACTATAACCTGTTGGCGAGGATCGTACATAGCTATTTGAGAGCCTATAGTCATATTTTTCTTAAAACAAAATTTTAAAGTCATATTCCTTAGGTCATACATGAATAAAACACTAAATGGCTTTATAGTGTTCGTAGTCCATAAATAAGCCTTTAACAATCAAATAATCATAAAATTATTTTTTTATAACAAAAATCTAAATTTCATAAATATGAAGTTCATAGTTCATAAATAAGTCATTAATATTAAAATATTTATGAACCATTATTTCACAATAAATCATGAGTTTCAAAATATCATATATTTGATTCTTAATTTCAAGAAAATATGATATCATCAATATTTAATATTATTTTTATATTTTTATAAAAATCATAAGTATGAAAGATATGTAAAAAATTGAAAAGGAATAAGATGTGTTAGGGTTATTTATCTTTTGGAAATAGAACTTTCTGAAGTAGAGCTTATATAAAAAGTTGTTTATTATTTGGTAACTATATTTCTAAAGTGCTATACCATTTTAACATGTATATGGTAAACAAACTGATAAAATACTTTTGGTATGACCAAATCACTATAAAGGATATTGCATAGTATTATACAACAGAGCATAATAAAATATATAATATATTAATATATAAATATATGATATAATATAATATTAATGTAATTTAATATAATATTATTATAATATAATAATATATTATTGTATACTATAGCATAATAATTTAATATAATATTAAATTATTTAATATGTTATATCAATGTATTATGATATAATGTAATATAATATTATATTTATATTATAATACAATAATAAAGATATAAAATATTATAATAATTAGCATAAATTAATTTTTCATAATATAACAAATTTTCTAACTAGGTGATTTTATGTAATTGCTATATATTTTATCACGGATATTTTAGTCAAAAAAATAGCTTTCCGACTGGGCCTAAAAGAGCTTTTTCGGAAACCTCCAAAATAAAGCTTCTCCCAAAAAGCTTTTTTTAGCTTTTTAGAAAAGCTAAAACAACTTTTCGAAATTTTTATTAAACACCTCTACTTCATCTAAAAATGATTTTGGAGAGCCAGAGAGTGTTTTTGGTGCCCCAAAAGCTCTCCAAACGGGGCCTTGGTAATAGCATATGATAAACCTTTCTTAGGCTATGTTTTGACCCATCTTCTTAGAAACTCGCAAACAGACAAGCCCCTTAACTTACCTAAAGCATACGAAACAGACACGCTTTATATCCGGGGATACCAACTTGCTTTCGGGTCAAGTCACTTGAACCAAAAACCGAGTTATGTCAGTCTTATTGTCGGATTGGGTCCCATTGGCATCCCTAATCTCTGCTTTAGAGGCCATTCTTGTAATCTCGGCTTGAGAGCCGGTTGATAACTTGATATCTTCCAACTTCGCTTAAATAAAGCAGTCATCTTAGTCTCCTCAAAAGCAAAACCACTTCCTCCTCCTTCCATCATAAATGCCCCGGGCGTCCTTTCACGCAGTGCTTGGCCTGGAGACTGCCAGTCAGCCAATCTCCTCCCTTCCTTGCCATGGCCAAACCACCATCCTTTGCCAGAAGGAAGAGGGTGTGATGTTTCTCCTCCATGCCTCCATCTCTCTTGGCTTTTTACTATTCCTTATCCACCTCTCTTGCTTCCTCCTCACCAAGCTCTTCATCTTTCTCCATTCTAGAGCCATCTCCAAAGACCAACGGTAACTCCTCCCTCTCTCTCTCTCTCTCTCTCTCTCTCTCTCTCTAATTTACTAACTACTTTAATGCAGGGAAGTTCAGCTCAAAGCTCTTCAACTTGAGAACGAGCCCGTGTCAACCTCCGAGGAGCTCTCCGAGAAGGATGGCTTGATCACCGATGTGGTTTGTGGAGAAGACCTACTTTTCTTCTACAGGGGAAGCGGTGTCAAGGATTCCCTACTTACCGAGCAAGGGAAAGATTCCGACGAGCAGCATTGCTTGGAACTAGAGGATACCTCTGTCTCGGAATCGCTGTACGGTTCTCCTCCAGAGAATCTTGGCCATGACAAGCTTGGAATCGAGCATGGTGGTGATCTGATCACGGATGTCCTAACACCTTCAGATTGCGCAAGCCCAATCATATTGGCGTCTCAATATGTTACTTGTGAAGGTAATCATTCAAGCCCACGTCGTGAATGTTACGATTTGACCATCTCTTGTGTTGACATTGCCTGTGCTGTTAATGGATGACTCTCATGAAATAGAAACTAATCAGACTCATGAAGAGAACTTTTGGGAGGATGAGACATTCTCCGGGGTCAACAACACTCACTCAGACAGAAAAAAAATTAAGGAAAATTTTGGCGGGTCTCTCACTGGGGAGTCCACGTCCAAAAGCTCTATTGAATGGAGAAGCTCTACAATCCTCAGAGATTCGGAGACAGAGTATCCCTTCTCCTCTTCATCCCGGAGGAGCTCTGCCAACTGGGAATCATATGCACTTTTCCACCAGTACGACGAGGAGATGATGTTCTTCGACCGAATCAGTGGACAAAAACTCAGAGAAACAGGTTCGTCAATATATCATCCTTGATAGTTCCTCAATTTTTTTTTTTTTTTTTTTTTACGGTCACAAGTTGGCTTAGTGTAAGTACTTGTTTTCAGAATCATTGAGGTCCATAAAGTACCAACCAAGATCAATTTCCCAAAGGATAGTTCGCAAAATATTCATGACAAGTAAAAACTCATCAAGGCGAGTTATGGATCCATATTTGGAATTGGAGAGTGCTTATGTGTTTCAGATCTGTCTGACATGGGAAGCTCTTAATTGGAATTACACTAACTTCCATCCAGCAAATTCCTACCGAGACATGGAAGGTTACTGCTTTCCCGCACGAATTGCTCAGCAGTTTCAGCAGTTTGAGATCTTGCTGCAACGATTCATAGAAAATGAGCCTTATGAGCATGGTAGAAGGCCTGAGGTCTATGCCCGAGTGAGGAGTTACTCTCCAAAGTTGCTCCAAGTTCCAGAATTCAAAGGTACCATAATTTCCAAGTCCTACTCGATGGCTGCAATGCTTTTATTTCATCAAAAATTATGCTTAATCTTACTTCCTTGGTGCTATTTCAATTGTTTGATAAAAAGATTCGGAGACTGATCAAGGCAAAGAAGAAATGATTTCACCTACTGAATTTTTCATGATATTGCAAAATGCGATCCGGACCTTCATGAATTTTCTCAAGGCCGATAAGGAGAGCTGCTGCCAAATGTTGAAATCACTCATAAAGATGAAATCAAGCTCGGTTGATCCAATTCTTCTTCATTTGCTCAAGAAAGCTAATAAAAAGGTAAGTGTTTTTTCACTGCCTATTTAAGGTCTACTATCACTCTTTTTTCGCTTATCTTTTATTTGTAGTCTCATATTGTTCTTAACATAATATCTTCAGAAAAAGATGAGGCTCAAAGACCTTGGGAGGCCGCGGAGATGTCCGAAGAAGAGGAAGATAGAGGAGGAAGAGGGGATGGAGATTCTGATGGGCCTAATAGACATGAAGGTTGTGTCAAGGGTTTTAAGGATGTCTGACATCAGTGAGGAGCAGCTGCATTGGTGCGATGAGAAGATGAGCAAAGTGAGAGTTTGGAATGGGAAAATAAAACGAGATTCCTCCCCACTTTTTTTCCCCGTTCAGTGACCCTACCATTGTATAATCTACTTTACTTTTGTAGGTTGCTTGATGACTGGATAAAGTACTTCGATATGATATGTACCCAAAAAAGTACTTGGATTTGAGAATATGCATTCCAAGCTTCTCTCTACTTACAAAACACTGTAAAGATCTGGAAAATTAAAGGCCCGACTGGTTGGTGGGAAAAAAAAAAAAGGTCAACGAAAAAATAATAAGATACTTCTTATTTAGTTAGAATTTTCAAAGGAGAGAAATAAAAAAGTTGTATTCTCATGTGAATATGATTCTCATATTTTATGAAAAAGTCTTTTCCATAAGAAATATGGAAAAGTTATTTTTCCGTAAGTCGGAAATCATTTTATTTTTATTTTTTTCCAAAAAAATCCTTTAGTATTAAAGAGACATTAAAGACCTAATTTTTATTAAGGATATAATAGAAATTACATATGACTTTTCCAGAAAAATAGATGGTCAACTAAACATAAGCACTCTGTAAATCTGTCACTTTTTCATTGCCAACCAAATATGCCAAAAGTACTTTTCCAGGCATTCTCTTTTCAGAAATCTATTTTCCAGAAATTATATTCTTAAAAGGAAATATGTTTTCCGCAAACCAAATGAGCCCTAAAAGGCGAGGGGAGGGTTGTGTAATTTGGACCTCAACTCCAAAAGGGTGGCAGCGGACGATTGTCAATTATTCGACATTTCAGTCCCCAGTATGGAGCTAAAGCTATTTGGGAGGGTCTTCAACATGCGCGGCGAGTGCTACAGACCAGCTCAATCATTCTATAGAGTGATTCGGCTACGGTGATCAGATGGCTCCAGGAGGTTTGAGGGGTGTTGGTTTGGATCATCCCTTACTTCGAGACATCTGCATGATGATGAGGGATGGAGGGGTCTTCTAGTTCAAGCATTTATTTAGAGAGAGACCAACGAAGCTGCAGATTGGGTGGCTATCTACGTGACCAATCATGTTGGTAAACCATGTGGGCCAGAGAGGGAGAGTTGTCTCGAGCACTCCGCGATCTTTTGTTTTCTAACTTTCTTAGGTGCATTCATGCACGTAATATATGAAATCTTGCTTTAGCACAAAAAAAAAAAAGAAAGAGGCGACACCTAAACATGGTTGCATGTGATGACATGGATTTCGAGGATTTGGAAGCAATGTTGGCTATAAAAAGGTGAAAGGTGGATGATTTCTTCATGAACATTGAAAGACAAAGTGGAGTGAAGAAAAGTGAAAGGCATGAGAGTGTGGAAGGAGTGGAGATAGAGACAAGCGCAACTTTAGCTTTCTTTTGCTTTCCAAGGGAGACTTGTTTAGTGCGTGGGTAATGGGCCCGAACATGGGTTTTGGATCAACAGAAGTTGAAGGCAAGTGGCAAATCAGAAGTCTTTATAGAGTATGGAATGACCTTGTAAATGTTTTGATGGCTGGGGCTCATACATCATCGAAAGTATATTGCTCAGCCTTTGCATTAGTCAAAATGGCCCTCCAATCTTAATTAAACATATCCGCGGGCCATCATGTTTAAGAGGAAAAGAGAGGAGTTAGTTTGAGAAGTTCTCTTTGTCCCACCACTGTTTGATGTCCATTGTCTCATTATCCGGTTGGAGGTCAGCAAGGTACAGTGCACGTGCTTAACCTATTAGTCTTCAGCAATTTATTTAATTGCTGCAGGCAAAGATTCTTCGGAGGGTACAAGTTAATTTTTATAGAATTTGGAGGACTTCATTGATTTTTCTAGACTCGGTTGCTAGACTCATGATCATTAGCTACCAAAAGAAGCTACTGCAATATTACGGGAAGAAGTGGGAGATCCAGATTAGCAAGACCAATTTTAGTTCTATGTAGTCAATCAAGAGAACTAAACTTGTACCAAATAACAAAAATAAATACATAAATAAAAAAATAATTATGATGTTCAATTAATTGTTTTTCTTTTGATCTGATCGAAGAAAGGAGGAAGTATAATAGAAAATAAAAAAAATCTACGAAAATAAGGTTCTAATTTTTTTTCTTTCATTAATTAAATAATATAATTGATTAAAATTCCTCTATTTGAACTAATAAGGTCAACTGTTACCAATCTTGATTGGAATTCTTTTTTAGGAGGAAGAGATTATGATTTTTCTAAAATAATCATGACTAGTAAAAATAATCATGATGTGGAAGACATCAGTCAAAATCTTAACGAAAAAAAAATCTTATATATATAAAAGAAAAATGTCAATAATGTATATCGACATCAACACTTAACGTACGGCCTAGACAATGCACGTACAGGTACTACAAGGACTGAAATAAATCAGAATAATAACTGAATAATTAAATAAATAATTAGTATGAAGATGATCTGAACTCAAGTCTTGAAATTTGAGCTTTGTTACTATGTTGACTAACTAATTTAGGCCATATGGTTGGCAAATATATTTAGATCTCCAAGCCCGATGGTCAGCCAGGAGATACCTGCAACAGGGCAATTTGTGCAACCCAGCCTTCCTCAGGACACCCACCCCTCAATTGCCTTCCATGTTAATCATTTCCAAGACCTAAATTCTCATCAGGAGAAGAAAATATCATGAAAGAGAAAAAGAAAAAAAAAGATTCTCTAAATTATTTTAGAAGTGACTCAAATATGGTACCCTTGCCCACACACCCAAATTAAGGACTTCATGCTGGGTAGATAATTTTATTGTCTGATCCGTGGTCAACTGGTGGCTTAAACACGTGGTCCCCGTTCATTGGTGGAGTTGGGCTTAACGAAACTAAGTTTTTAAGCAGGCCCGAGTCATGTCCCAGCACAACCTAGTTTACTATCCAGCTCAAGTCTCAGTTTTTCGATGCAAATTTGACTACAAGGAAATTAAAAACCGGGCGCAAATGAAACGAGTAGTAATATTTGATTTCTTTCAAAAATAATATATGGGTTAAAATTGAAATACAATGGAGTTGATATACGAGCTCATCCCTTACTTATTTTATATCAAAATTTGGCTCAACTTCTCAACTGGTTGGATTGCAGTGATGTTTAACTTTGAATTGGCCTTATATGACTTGTTTAGTTTGTTAAAATTTACACTTAGATCATTGGTTGATTATAGCCCAGCGATTCTGATACTTATCCAAATGGTGATTTTCAAGTATTTAAAATAATTTCTAAATCACTTCTTAGAAATGATCAACAAAACGCTCATTATTCTAAAAAGAAAATATATGAAGATTATATGTGAATTTCTATACAGCCACCAAATAAAGAAAACAGATGCGGATACCATGATGACCTTTCGGGTCCTCCAACTTAAGCCCATGAACCATCTGCGAAGAGCATGAAACAGCTTGTTTAGTTGCAATCACAGAACTGACCTAATATTGATCCAAATTAGGCGTATTTGATTTGGTTTCATATTAAAAAAAAAAATCATAAACTTGGTCAATTATGAAGGCAGCAACATCTCGCACCACATTAACTCCACAATTGAAATTTCGAGTTTGACGATAAAGAAATTGACGCTTCTACCCTCTCATCTAGGAGAAACGTGTGGAATAATTAACGCCCAAGGATGGAGACATCAAAGAAACACCCAAAATTTTACCAAAAAAAAAAGAAAAAAAGAAACACCCAAATTATTTAAACACCCAAATTAATAATTTGGGTGGACGAGGAATAATACCAGTCTAAGGAACAGGAATGGCTTCCATGTTTCCACGCCTCTTACTTCATCGCTCGGGACTAGTCGTTGCTTTACTGGGTCAATCAAATGGACCTACAACTGCCCTGGACCGCGTGGGCGTCAAACTGCCCTCACCCTGTCCCTTGAGAGGTTTGGCCTGTTCACCAGGAGGAAGGAAGAAAAGAGAGGGGAAGAGAATAGCAGCCCCTCTTATTTCTTTCCAAGCTTCCGGTAAGACTCATCCCTCTCTTTTCGCCTCCAAATCTCCTCGCAATCCAAGACTCCTTTTCTCTCCTCGCCCCCAAATCAAATCAGCCCAGATTAACCACCTCCGCTAAAAAGTCCAATCTCTCCCTTTCCCTTTTCTATTTTATAATCTATTATATAAATAAAAACCCTGAACTTTTCTTGCTTTAAATGGCGTCAAAGCCTCCGGCCTTCGCCAATCTCTTTCGTCCGCCTCCCGCGCACGGTACTTCTTCATAACCGATTCTCTTTCCCTTTTTTTCCCCAGCCCTTGGAATATTCCTTGGTCTGACCTTTAATAGATTTTACTAGGGTCGGGATCTGCTTCGACCAGCACCAGAAGAAAAAGAAGCAGCCGCCGGCGAAAGAGGAGGAGGAAGGAGTAGGAGGCCGGGGGAGAGTCGCCAACGCAGTCCCTCCGATGGCGGCCGTCACGAGGTGGGAGGGCGTCGACGAGAGGCTCGCCAAGATGGTCTCCAAGGCCAATCTCGACCAGGCCCCCGAGCGCCGCAGGGTCCGGGAGGCCTTCAAGGACGTCCAGCTTGGCATCGACCACTGCTTGTTCAAGGTATCCCGTATCTATATCTATATCTTTCTGCTGTGAAGCCATGATCCACTTCATACGTTTCGATTCGTGTGTTCTTTTACTGGCACGGTGTGATTGTGCAACAATTTGGAGGTATAAAATTCATCTTCGAGTTTCTTTAGCCATGGAAAAGAATGGCGAATTCTTGAAATAAAGACGGGGTATCATGAAAGATTAGTGGATTGAGTATCGACTTGTAGGGTGTGTCAGATTTGCCTATGGGTTACAATCAAAAAAAAAAGAAAAGAAATAAAGATGTGCTTATGGGAAATCTTGGAATAAGGGATTTGGAGTGAATGATTTTTGTTAAACAAATTTCGGAAATGAATAAGAAGCATGAAGTTTTATAGCTGGTTGGGGTGCTTCTACCTACTTTTGGGCGTCTTGCTCTTTCTACCAGTTGGCACCAATGAAAAAAGGTGTTGCGGCATATTGAACGGGTGTGCACCTGCTGGTCTGTATGGTCCTTTTCATATGTAGTGGTGGAAAAAAGAATAGAATAGTGCAAGTGGTTCTATTTGTTGGTCATTCGTGAGTTGGACTTTAGCATGGTTACCCTAAAACATACTGTCATATTCTTGACCACAACTTGGATGTCTAGCAGCTAAAAAATGCCAGAGTAAACTATTTTTGTTGGTGGATGTGATTTGGAAAAGTGAGAGGAATTATTGTCAATTGACGTATCCGCCGTTCCTATAATATTGAGTAAATTTTGATTTCTAGTTTCCCTTCTTCTAACAAAGTCGAGTCAATCATGAGATTAATGGGGATTCAGAGAAAACATGCTTAACATGTTACATGAACCATTACTTGATTTTCATAAATATAGGGTTATCTGCAAGCTGTTCCTCACCAAATGCAGTAAGGGGGTAAAATTTCTATAAAAGAAATAAATTTGAACCGATGAAATGGAGAATCAATATTGCTGTTTTACAAACAACAAATTGGATAAAAAAAATTAGTATATCAGAAGGTGCTGGCTCCAAGCTTATTTCCTAGGAACTAGGAAGGGTAAAACAATAGAAATGCAGCTGGAGTGTTGTGGATGTTGGTGTGAAGGATAGAATAGTAGATATAAAATAGTGTAAGATGAATGGACAACTACTAACAGGTTACTGCTAATGGTCTTTGATGCTTAAGCATTTGAAGTTTTATTCTTTCAAATAATTAAAAAAAAACTTATGGAAAAGTTTTATGCATTGCTAAACTTTCAAATCTGGTAACTTGTGGGACTAGAGATTATCTTCTAACCGATTAAGCCAATAGTATATTATTGAATTGAGAAGTGAAAAAAAAACAAGAAGGAAAAAAAGGGGAAAAAGAGAAGATAGATGTGTATACAGAGAGAAGCAGAAGAAAAAATGGTAAAAAGAAACAAGGAAACGAGGATTTGGTTGCAATAACAAAAAATAATTGTGGATATTGGCCCTCATGAAGCCATCAAACCTGAGTTTAAAATAGCTAGAATGTGGTAGTCTGCTTGAGGATGGTGGTTGTTGGAGTAGAATAGGTGAAATGCCTCTTACAAGATAGCTGCCCTATGTACTATAAGTGCACTTCTCCAAGTAGTCATCCCATTGTTGATACGCTCCCTGGTAAGGGCTGTGGCATCTGCACCATGGGGTAGATATCTTCCTTTCTTTACATATCATCCAGAAAATGTAGCTCAAGGCAACATTGTGTGACTTGATGCAAGTACTGGAGCTATACCTGATAATACTAACCAAATAACTAATACAAGTGCCTTCAAACTAAAATATTAATTAAACATCAAATAAATTAAATTTCTGATTCCAAACCCATCTTACTGAATACAGTTGACACCATTATGGAGTTCAATGTAGGCTTCCAATGTTGATAAAAGTTGGTTAGACATCTCCTTTTTCTGCTAATTTAAAGCTCTAGCCTCCGAGCCTCATCCTACTTGGCCATATTACTTTCGGTGGTTAAGTAGTAATTTTTATTCTGTCCTTTGGTAGCTGTATTAGCTAGTTCTTATAAACATTTCTTTAATAAGGGGCATTCATTGTTTTAAGGGATTTATCATATCTTTGATTTTCTTACTGTTTATCCATGAATGTTTATAGGAAAACTACTCATAATTTTTCCTTTGTTTGTATAACAGGCACAGTATAGTGGAGTGATAATGAAGGAGGTAATAATTTTTTTACATATGTACAGTTTGTACTTCATGTCTTAAATAAATTATATATGATGGTAAATGGTCATAGTTGAAAAACCAATGAGAGCCCTAATCACACGATAGTGGCTTGAAATTGGTATTTGTCATCGTATTCCTTGTATCATATTGCATTGTTGCTATATGTTCTTGCCTTAAAGTACTATACTTATTAAGTTATTTATATATAGTCATACGAGGTGAATTCTAGAGGTTTGGAAATCTTCTCCAAAAGTTGGCTTCCAGAAGGGTCTAAGACAAAGGCACTGATTTGTTTCTGTCATGGTTATGGAGACACGTGCACATTTTTCTTTGAAGGTGTGTATTGTTCACTTGCAGCTTATAATCCTGTACATGCATTAGTTCGTAAAGTATAGATTGCTTTACTTATAACTACATACATTGCAAACATGTTTCTCAAAGGGATTGCAAAAAAGTTAGCGTCATCTGGATATGGAGTTTTTGCATTGGACTACCCTGGATTTGGTCTTTCTGAAGGACTTCATGGATATATACCAAGTTTTGATACCCTGGTGAATGATGTAGCTGAGCATTTCTCTAAAATCAAAGGTATTGATACTGGCTCCCACCTCGTTAAGGAACTTCTAACCATTTAATACAAATCATATGACACACTCTTTTCTTGCGACTCATCAACATGTTAATGCCCACGTCACCTCTCTAAAGTCTTGAGCATGCTACAGCTTGGGCAATTCTGGTCAGATCCATGACAAACCTAAAGTTACTCCAAACAAATGCCTAACCTTAAAGTTAATGAATCGGACTTCACTATGAATCTCCTAGATGAGGCATCCAATTTGACACCAAAATTTTAATTCCAGACATGAAGAGTTGGGCTAAACAGGGCAGGATGGTTCTAGTCAGTTAAGGTTGCCTTAATAGGACTTTGATCATTGATGCACAGGATAATTTGGTCTTGGTTGATAGTTTCGGGTTAGTTTTGCTTAGTCCTACCTCTGGTTGTGTTGAATGCAGCCAGAGCTGTAACCAGGTTGAATTATTCTGTCCCAAACCTGACCCTAGTTTGGTACTTTGTTCTGACCAAATATAAACTATGGGTTAAGTAGCCTTGAGTATAGGTACGTTAACCTAGGTTGTTGCAGCCCTTTATCAAAAATTCAAGATTAAGTTCTGAGAAATGTTGTTAGCCTAATTGTTGAATTCTTAAATGCAAACATATCATAAAAGAAAAAAAGAATAAGAAGACATGGCTTGTACCATCGAACTGGATTGACTTAATGCATCCTATTTCACCATGAGTCTTGCTATTACCTAATCCTCGAATCTGCGAACTTGTCTTGAAAATGTTTCTTACTACCTCCTTCTAAGTTTGCTTTTGTTCTTTGGGGTTTATGATATCCAGGCAAGACATGGTAGGCACTTAATTGAAAAGTGATTGGCAGTCAAGAAGTCGGTTTCTGTTACAAATTTGAACAAATATTTTTAATAAGGCAATAAGGGGATTTAATTTCAGCGTTCACTGGTCAGGGATTTCCAGAGGCTTGACAAAGTTTAAATAATTCTAGGGCGACTCTTTTATGTTTTCTCATAACAGGAGAAATAAATGGCGAGTTGCTACCAGTAAAAGGTTTTTGGGAACTAGGTTTTAGGTAAATAAGGTCAATGCAAGTTATCAGGTTGAAGAATAGGATGTAGACACATTATATTTACACTGTAAAAAGATTCTGATAAACCAATCAGATCTTCTATTTGCAGAAATAGGGAAAGAAAAGTTAGGTAGAAACAGACTGATAGATGACTGATAGATTGAGAGATGTGAGAGAGAGGAGATCTGAATCAAGGAATCATCTTTCCCACAGACCACTTCTCGGTCGCCCATTCCTCTCTTATTGCTTTTCTCACAGCCTCTTTGTTCTTTTCTTCTATGGCCACCAACTGGCACCGTCTCCACCCTCCATGGTTCCAATCAACTAATATCTTGTCAAAATTTCTTGTGATATCTGTGTGTTCATTCTAATCAATTGGGATAATGACTAGACACTTGGTGATAGAATGGTAGACAAGATCCTTATAGTCATGAAATATTGAAATCAAAAATTTTCTCTTGTGACCTATCCCATGCATCAAAGAAACCAAAGTTTCAGTGATTTGCTCATTATTTGTGCCATCTAAATTTTATTTGCTAATAATGAAAATGCTTAATGTAGCCAAAATGTCTAGGATAGCTATCCTAAACTTCAAAGGCAATTTGACTACTAGAGCAATAATGAGTATCCCTGAATTTTTGCAGATGCAATTATTGTGCTACTGGTGATGATGTAAAAATTAACTAGTATCTAAGACAAAGAACATGTATATCAGCTCCATTTTTAATATCATGGAAGAGAAACATACCCTAAAATAAATATGTTTTCTTGTATAGTGCTAGCTAGGAGTATCCAAGAACCAATGATCTTTTTGTAGGAATGATGACATAAAGTAAACCCACTCTTGAGTGATGCACAGGTTGTTGGTTCAAGGATATAGGAAGTAAAGATGATTATAGAATATAGACCTTATGATATAGATGGGACTTCGCTCTTTGATCAGAAACTAAGAGACCTAGTTTTCTTCTTCTTTTTTTTTTTTGATTTTTAAGACTTTGAAAGATATCCAATTAGTTATGTACTTTTTCTAAGAACTGGCAAACATCTGACAGTTTGTATTTTTAATGTCATTATTTATGGAATGGGTTTCTTTGCTGGTTCTTTTGTTCCTCAAAGGCAACTGAGTCGATCAAGCATCAAAGTCTTTATACAACTATTATAGCGGATTTTTCCCATCCAAATAAGCGACCCTCCTATAGTGGCTTTTGACATTTGCTATAGACAAAGAGTTTCAATTGAGATGCATCTTCCTTTAAAAAAGCAGAGAGAGAGAGAGAGAGAGAGAGAGAGAGAGAGAGAGAGAGAGAGAGAGAGAGAGAGAGAGAGCTCTTCAAATTTGTAATTTATATGTGGAAGCGAGCCATCCCCATGGATTGGAGAAAACTCCTCTCATTTCATAATATTCCTTCACATCATCGAGTCATACAAAATTTATGCTTGACAGAAATGATTTCATGGAAAGCTCAACAAAACATGAGTGACTTTGAGTTGAAGTTTACAAGGTCACTATAAACAGGTAGAATAGACACTTATATGGGCTCTCAAAGATTCTGTGAGCAAGAGAAAAATTTGGCACTAGAGAACAGAAATCAAAAGGAATCAAAGTGTAGCTTCTCCAAGAGTTCAATTGGAACGAAGAGGCCAATAAACTATGCAAGTTTGGTGAGAGGAGGGTGGTTTGGTGGGACATGGTGGAGTAACCGGTAGCATATAGTCAGAGGCATAAGGAGATAAAAGGGTAACGATGTGGTGTTTGGAAGTGGGTGGAAGGGGCCAGTAGTGGTGTTGGTGTTGGGAGGAAGAATAAAGGATGAAAATGAGGAAGATGGAGCTTGTCACAGATTTCAAGCTTCGGGACATATGCCTTCAAAATCTTATGAGATACTTTCTTCTTATGAGATATAGTTGCTCCAAATTACCAAAAGTGCCCATGGATAACTAACTTTGGCAGCTAACTTTATAAGGACATGAGCTGTCCTTTTAAACGGAGGACATCTAGCTTCATTGTTCCCTAGGAACAATAAAGCCATGCCATACACACACAGGCACACAAATAAGAACCTTGTTTACCCATTCTTCAGTTCTCTTTATTTTTTAGAACCTACAAGAAAAGAAAAAGAGAAAGAAACAAAATGAAAATACAACTATTTCAAAGAAAGCTTTGTGTTCCAAGTGATGGAGGCCAGCATAGGCCTGTGCTTTTTTAAGCTTGTGTCAAACACCTAGTAGAGTTCTTAAGCATTGAATGTGAATCACTACAATATGCTGTCAATTATAATGATTCTTTGCTGATTTGAGAACCTCTTAAGTGATATATCGGAATTATAGGAATTATAATCCTAATCATAATCATCTGGCCTTTTCCCAACTATTTGGGATTGGCTTAATGGATTCTTATTTGCTAAGTATTCCTATCTAGGGCCATCTTTGATGTTATTCAAAGTTTCTCCATATTCGTCCTCACAACCTCCATTTGTATTAATTTAAGTCTTACTTTTCTTCTTATAATCTTCAATACAAACTCAAGTGACTCTCCTTACACGAGCCTACTCAGATCTTTTCTGTACATATCCATACTATCGAAGATCTGAAAGGCTCCTCTTGAGTCATACATTGGAAAGAATAAAAAAGGCAAAGGATGCCATGCACATTTCTGATTGCAGTTTATTATCAGAATTTTAGAACACGAAAGGTTGTAGGGATTATATTTGAGGATTTGGCTAAATGAATCTTAAATGATAGAGATTAGCAGTTAAGTTTACAGCATGAATTGGCTAGCTTTCTAGTTTTAAGGCTGGCTCATGCTGGTGGTTGTGTTTGATGGCTGGTTGAAAAGGAGATGGAAGTGAGGGCTTTGAATTTGATTTTAGGACTGCTTTTTGTCCTATGGTTGCAAAAATAAGAAAAGGAACTAACAAATAGAGGGTAGAAATTGAAGAGAATAGATAGATCGAGAGGGGTATCTGGACTCACTTCCACAAGTTCTCAGACCATGATCATTTCTCCAAACCAAGGCAAGGGAGGTGGCGCAGAGAGAGGATGGAATTGTGCAATAGAGACAGGATGTCTAGGGTTTGTGAAAATTCAGTAGGGTTTTGAATTTATTTTAAATGATAATAGACATTATATATTTTACATTAGTGAATATATATAAATAATGATACCAAATAATATATATAGCTTTAGGTAAGCTGGGTTAATATACTTTCTAGCTAGTTTGAGCTTAGCCTAATGTAATTGAGCCACATTTTCAAGCATTGGCTTGCTGACCTGCTGGGGCATATTCCTTTTGTTCATGCCTGCCCAAAATTGGGTTGGCAGGTTGGACTAGGTGTGTAGGCTGTGGGGCCTAATTTGCTTAGGTCAAATCCAGGATACTTTCAGATACCTTCTTCTTTTCTCTTTCTTTGGTAGATGCAGATACTATGACAATGAATGGTTAATTTTAGGTCTTGTTTGGATGCTTCAACAAGGCATCCACCGAATATATTATATATGGTGGTGGCTGGAAAGAGCTTAGTCGGGGAGAGAGCATAGGAAAGAGAGTTTTTACAAATGAGGGAAGTTTTGATCTGTTGAGTCCCAAAAAATTGGGATACCAGAAATCAGTATCCATAATTTTTGGGATTTTGTGGTTCACATGATCTCCCAATTTCATCATTTTTTCCCACGGTGGCTGCCTTTCTCCATGACAAATACTGTTTTGTAAAAACATTGCCCGATAGATGATTCGGGCATCCAAATAGGGCCTAAATATTTTGATGTTCGTGTTATTTAATGGAGTATGAATATGGATTTAAATGATTACTAGAAGATTGAATTTGTGAACATTGATGTAATTGTATATATTACGGACTATGTTACTGTGATAGTGCATTATGCTTTGTTGATGCATTTCAACATGTGAATATGTATATCGCTATATCGTAGTCATATCCTATCCTATTTCGTTCCAATATTTGTTCTTTTGACATATCTGTTTTTTGATGTATCCATATCCTGTATCCATGTCCATGCTTCATAACTTACAAGCTAGAGTTCTTTTGCTAAAATCGATAGACAACACCCAGAAAACTAAATTAGAAATTTGAAAAGCTCATTTTTCTCTAAGAATGGATTGTAGCATTAATTGTCTATGCTTTGAGCCTTGAAAATTATGAACTTGAGTATAATAATTATGAGCTTGAGTATAATAATTACACAAAAGAAATGTTGCATGGCCTGATCCTGCTTGGCTTCTTAGAGTGAGCTTGTTTAATCATAAAATTAATACTGTGATGGTGGTAATGATTCACTGAAAACATAATAACAAAATTTGCCCATGCTGATCGTGCAACTATTACCCATTGTGACCATATGAGTTCCATACTAAGATGATTGCTTGATTGCTGCTAAATGAAAGGATTAATTTTAATGATCCAAAAATCTGAATGTGCTGTGATTTTTAACACTAGATAAGACCTAACTGTTATTATTTCTTTCTAGAATATAAATATAATATTTCTACTTGTTCCATACATTGGCTTGCAGAAAATTCTGAATATCAAGGACTTCCTAGCTTTCTATTTGGACAATCCATGGGTGGAGCAGTTGCACTGAAGGTACACTTAAAACAGCCTCATGTGTGGGATGGTGCAATCTTAGTTGCACCAATGTGTAAGGTAATTGTGCCTGAACTTGATTTAGGGGTCTTAGTATCTGGCATTGTTGTCTTAATAAATATTTTTTTTCTAGTAGATGGCAGAAGATGTTGTTCCACCTTGGCCTGTTCAGCAAATTTTGATTTGTATAGCTAAAATTCTTCCAAAAGAGAAGTTGGTTCCTCAAAAAGATTTAGCAGAAATGGCATTCAAAGATATAAAAAAGCGACAACAGGTTGGTTGTTGTACTACTAATCGGATTAATTTAGCTTGGGTATGAGTAAGTTATAGCAGATCTGACTTTACATTAAAGTTTGAGCTATACGAGTCCTGTATCATTAGTTCACCTGTTGGACATTGTAGCATGTATTTATGTAATGACAAACACTTTGCATTGCGTGTATTGTGTGCTGCTTGTTTTTTCCCCTTAAAAAGTTGCAAAATTCGTCACTCCTACCAATTTATTATATGGAGGATATGATTTCATTTTCTGTTTAATGCAGTGTTCTTACAATGTCATTGCTTACAAGGATAAACCACGCCTGAGAACAGCGCTGGAGTTGCTTAGGACCACCCAGGAGATAGAACGCCGATTAGAAGAAGTATGAGATTCTTTTCCAGATATGTTTGCTATATTTTGATCATGCATGCAAGAGAATTTTGTGTGAAAAAAATATTCTCATTGATGTATTTGTCGTGCATAGCCAAAATATCCACAAAACTTTGCAAACCACATTTGGTGTCAGAAAAGCGCAAGTTTGTGAGAGCAACATTTACAACATTTACCTAATTTCCTCTGGTGCAATACTGAATTTTATCCATCATATATGATAATAATAGAGTTTGTGGGAATATGAAAAAGGACCAACTTGATTTAAGAGGATGTTGTCGTTTGATTCTAGGCAATTAACCACCAGCAGTTATCTAATAAAAAGTTGCTGGATTACTAGATTTTTGGAGTTGGTAAATATGTGTAAGTGCTGCTTGTCATTGTCTGATTGGGGTTTTTAAGTTCAGTTTAATGGTTTGATTGGATGTGAGGGTGAAGAACTGAGGATGGAGAACAGTGAATCTCTATAAGCAAGTTCTGGTGTCAATAGTGAAACCTTAGTAGCTTGAATCTTCTACGTAGGATGATGCACTTGCTTGGAATCTTCCCAGATTCTCGAATCTGCACCTACTTTTCCTTTCTAAAGAGTGTTTCTATAGTATCTGCTTCCCTGCACTCGCACCTGCACCCGATTAAGCAAGTTTTGGTGTCAATAGCGAAACCTTAGTAGCCAGAATCTTCTACGTAGGATGATGCATCTGATTGGAGTCTTTCTATCGCACTGGCACCTGCTCGCCCCTGCACCCAATTCTAGCAACTAAAGGTGAAACCTGGATTTTGCTCTTATTACTAAATGGACCATTTTTAATGTTAGGTTGTAAATTTAGTGCACCTTTTATTGAATAAAAATTTACCGATGATAAATTGTGACTTTGGTGGAGTGCTTAGGGCTTAATTCTATCTCATCAACATTCAAGATTGAACTTGACTTTCAAGAAAAGCATAGAAGTTGCCCCAATTTTTTGGGGGATGAAAGGAACCAAGCAACAAGTTGATTAAGCTATTTAAAGTTTCCACAGTATTTTAAAGCTTATTATTTCTTTTGGTTCCTTGTGATGTCGCTTTTTGATTCTTCAATTATTGATGAATTGAGTTTAATGAAGAGTAAATATATTTTAGAGAGTACAGGAGCTGTGGTTAATGTTTAATTATTAAATAAGTCTTTTAGGAAGTCTTATTGTTGCATGTATTATTTCTGCACAAATCAATCTAGAATCACAGGCACTAACATATACACACACATATAAAAATATATTTGCCTATAGACATGATTACTGATGCATGCTAGATTATTTGAAGTTCACTTTGGGCTTCTAGTAATGAATGAATGACAGTTATTTGTGAAGGGGGTGTTGCCTAGGTGTTGCCTAGGGGAAAATACATCACCATCCATTTCTGACATTATTTCATACTTGAAGTTATTCTTCCCCTCAATTTTCTTTAGTCTTCTGCTACTGCCAAGAGTCACAAATTTTAGAAATCAAGGGTTTGGTGAACCCTCTAGTGTGTGACTATTCATTCGACTCATGTTGCACTCAATGAATTCTCTAGGGCTGAAAGCAGGTTGGATCGTATCCGTCTCCGTATTTAGTTCGGATCAGATTTGGTCCAGTTGGATTCGGATACAAATTTCGATAGTCAGTTTAAAAATCTCCCGGATACAGATATGAATACAGATACACCTGATTTTTCTAGATTCGGATCTGGATATCCGTATAATAAGGGTAAGTAAAAGAAAGAAGTTTAAGTTAAGTTAAATCAAGAAACCAATTAAGTAATTAACAAAACCTAAATTAAAAGGAACCCAGATATCAGATGGTTCTCACTTAAGATACTAACGAGAATACGGAATACCCATTTCAAATTACCCCGCACGCCTGAAAGGCTCAAATCTCTTGTTTGTCCGTTTCATCCTTTTTTTTTTTCTCTTCAAGCAATTAGAGTTTCGAAGATTCCATCCACTTCCTATTTTCCACCAGGCAACTGCAACTGGCGATAGCCGTGAGATGCCTTTGAGGCACCATAATTCCGTTTACTTCGGCGACGAGCAACCTCGAGCGGTATATCCGTTATAAAATTATTAGATTTTATTATTGATAAATGCTTGTTAAAATTATATTTTTTTAATTGAATCTTTCTTTTACAATCATATTTTTATTGCTAGTTTTTATCATTGAATTTTGCGTAGGTATCTAATTTATATCCGTATTCGGACAAGAAAATGTGGATATGTTTAATATCCAATTCGTACCTGTATCCGTTTAGAACAAATATGAATATTAATTTTGATAGCCGTTTAATATCTGTGTCTGTGTCTATATTCGTTAAAAAATATGGATACAAATATGGATATATCAATATTCGATCCGTATCCGATCCGTTTTCAGTCTTAGAATCTCATATGGTTTTTGGGTTCCATGAATTTCCACCTCTATTGTAGAAAAGCATTTACAGGTCTCCCAAACAGGGCTACCTTCAACAGTGGTACATAGGGTGTTAAAGTCTCGGTCAACAGGGACTAAACACTATAGTTCGGTCATGGAGGGACCAGAGGTAACTTTCCCTGTAATTTGAAGGGTGTAACCTGTAATGGTTTTGAGAGTATCTCCATTACTACCCTTAGAGTATATAAGATTTCAGTATATCTAGTAGTGCTTCATATTCAGGAATAATTCAATAACTCGTAATATTTGCTTAGTTTTTGCAGAAGTTACTAATTTACTTGTTTTTCGGCAATAAAACATTATATAATGATTTTTTACTCAATATAGAAAAGCTAAGTTTGCAAAAACATTGCATGTAAAACTTGTATTATGTGATTAATATACTGTTTGTAACCATTTTGGCAAAATAAGTACAGTGCCCTCTTTTTAATGATCTCAACCATGAACCCATCAGCCAAGACACGCTTCCCACCCCTTGCATCTCTCTTCTTGCCCCATCTTGCCCACAATCAAGCAACAAACAACAACCCCTGTTATCTATCAAATCAGTGACCAGTCATCAAATCACCTCCCATGCCGATGCATGTTTATCTTCAGCGATAGCTTCCTTTTTGTGGTTGCGGAACTATTATTCGAGATTATATGCCCATAGAATATAACGGATCTCTTTTTCATTTTCAGGTTTCCCTGCCACTGATTATTCTGCATGGTGAGGCAGATATTGTAACTGATCCATCGGTGAGCAAAGCTTTGTATGAGAAAGCAAGTAGCTCGGACAAGAAGCTGTGCCTTTACAAAGATGCATACCATTCTCTTCTTGAAGGTGAATCTGATGAGATGATATTTAAAGTCCTCAATGACATTATATCATGGTTGGATGAACACTCTGTCAGAAGGGTTCCTTCGTGATCAGGTTTACTTTGAAATCTTCCTCAGTGCAATAGTCCTGGCATGCAATGTTCATTATATTGGTTTGTCAAAAATCTTTTAAAGATCAGGATGCTAATCTTTTAAGCTGCAGCACATTGCTGCTTCATCCATCAGTAGCACTGATCTAACTTGATCATTCTGTAAATAGTACCCATTGATTTCTTAAATTAAATTTTGTAGACTATATCCTCATTTCCTCTCATAGGTAAGTAGTTGTTTTTTTTCTTGTTTTCGCTTTCCCTTTGGCTTCTGAAATAAGGATAATTTTGAAGTAAATAAAATTAAATCTCTAATATTGCTTCTGTTTTTGTGATTTAGTGCCATGTGATCTGCTCAGGAGATATTGAGTGTTTGGGGATTACAGATCTCTTGAAAATTTCAGTGAATATATTTTGAATATCATGTAGTAGTTATAAAGGCTATGGTGTATATGTATTCCTTCAGCCCACCATGGGCGAAGGTTATTGTTAGTCTCTTGGCACGATCAGACTGGTCTTTGTTGAATCCATGATTGAAAAACAATGTAGACCTTAGTTTTTTTTGAGCATTCGGTGACATGATTAATTGGTAGCTAATGCTCAATTGCTCGATTATTTGATATCTATAAGAAGACACATTCTGTGGAAGATATATTTATCCAATATAATTATCAGCATATAACATTTGATGGAAAAACTATCAATTACTGAAATTTAAGGATATGTATGTGCAGACGTTGTCCTCAGTCCAAAGATCATATTGCAGAAATCAATTCCATGTGTTCAAAGAACTAGTATTACTTTATTGTCTGTTATAATAGAACAGAACCATGTTCTTTATCAACGACACCTAGTAGTGCTCAATTAGCATGTTGCTCCAGTCCAGCATATCGAAAGCCATTCACTTAGAATTCACTCAAAACGGGGATGTTTTACATCACTCACAAAGAACCACAAGAGAAAGCCCCTTGTCAATTTATTTATTTTGCTTTTGTGTGTTGGAGGTTGCCGGCAATTTTGTGCCTGCTAGACGGTTGGGGTTGCACTCCCCTGAAAAAGTTCTGTTTGTCATTTTATGAACAGTTTTCTCTAGTTCTTATAAGCCTAAAATTTTTGATTGACAAAACCAAAAACTTCAGCCAACGAAAACTTTTTGAACAGGGCTGTATGCTTATGGATTTAATCATGTCTAAATTTTTAATGTGTCATTTTAGTCTGTTAAGTTTGTTGATCTAAACTTTTCCTGTATTAATCTGATTTTGAGACTGAAAATGTAGATGCAGTCGTGAGGCATCTCTTCAAAGAAAACTGCCATCTTTTTTGTAATAAAAAAAATGCACGGTTTAACATAATGATCCCTGCCCGTGATAAGGGTACATTTCAGTCTGAAGATGCATGCATAATTTATGCGACTATTTTATGTGTACCTTCACGGATTACTTTTCCTGTTCTTAGAACTAGAGAACAATAATCATACTTGTAGCAGCATATTATTTGACAGGGAATGATGTAACAAAAGCTCATCACACATGTATCAAAGGAAAAGCAGTTCGTTAGGAATATGAAAAGTCCTTCAGCTATGTTAGGAGCTATGCAGCACTAAAACGTTTAGTAGAAGAAACTATCTATTAAGTTGACCCTGTATAGCGCTCCTAAAACAATTTCTTGCCTCCTTACGATAACCATTTGTTCTGAATATTGATCTTGAAGTATACACTTGTTTTGATAACCAGGGAAATACCTCTCCCAGATTTCAGCTTGTTCAGGTGTGGAAAAAAAATGCCAATCCTCGTGTCCAACGAGCATGGTTTCAACAAATCTAGAGTATGTATAAAAATATAAGTAGATCATGCACATACCTAACTGTACTAGTTTTCTGATTAAGGTACGGGGAAATCCCTGTCCACAAGAGAAGCCGTAGAGAAAAGGACCGATTATTCAGGGACCATGAAATTTGGTTGTGACACTCGTCCTCTATAAGTGAAGTCGTCCGACCGTCAGGTTGGGAAGTCCCAACTGGAATTGAGCTATTTTTCCCCCCAAGAATAAGAAGAAAAAGACATGTAGGGGTTAGATTTTCTGATCCGAACTTCATACAAGTTGGCTATGACCAAAGCCTCGCATTGATCGGGGTTACAAGAGCATGGTTGTATTTTGCTATTATGGGCCTAGCTCGGCCTGAGTCAGGACATGGATCTTAAAAGTAGAATATGGTCTATTTGCTAGTGCTGGTTCTTCCAAGTCATCAGCAGTTGTATCTTCTTTTAAGAAATACAGCGGTAATATGCCATATCCAAGGGTTCTAGCTTGGTTCGCTCCACCAAAAGTTTGGCTAGGTGAAGTAGATTGATGGCTGGTCCGACAGGTTGAATCGAATGATCTCAGTTGGATTCGGAATGAGTCAAGGTTTCATATGTTATCATCCTATGTCGCCCGATCCAAGTATGACTTGGCCCGACCAGTTGCGACCCCTACCTTCACCTCTTTTCTGTGCTGCTTGTTTCTCGCTTGTCCCCATCTAAACTCTCGTAGTTTAAGTAGGAAAAGACCCTAACCGGGGGTCTGTAGAGCAAGTTAGGCCGAAATATGTAGATATCCGGGGATGAGATCGAGATTTGTCCTTCGGAGAAATCTGAAGGGCGAGTCGCAAATCCTCCGAGTCCCCAGGGGTGGTGGAAATCTCTGTTTTAAGTGGATTAATCCATTCCTAGTTTTAGGGATTGAGGGATCGACAGGCATTTTCAACCCTTCAATTTCTCTTGCTACTGGATAACACGCAGTGTGAAGCATTTCTCTTGTTCCAAGTTGCATGTTGCACCTTTGCTAGCCTCTTCCATTAGCTATTTTCGGTGAGATTGGCTTACATTTATGGTTGTTTTCATCAATGTCACTATTTCCTCATGCTTCGGTAGGACACATGTAGGGTTTATGACCTGATTACAGGAAAGTGGAGAAGTTATCAACTTAAGACTAAACTTGAATAAGCAAGCATATGAGCACCAATTAAGTTCATTGCTTCTGTTTCTTTGTTACACTTCATGAGTTGAAGTAGCGTGGTAATCCACTTCTTCTCAAGGGACGAGAAAAAATTAAAAGGTTCATCGCTCGAGTTAGTTGCCTGAAAAGCAAGCATCTAGAGCATCTTAACGACACAATATAAATCATTACAGATTTATACATAGGGCTACAAATAATGGTTTCACCTCCTTCACTTGGAGGAAATTCAAATTCGAGTTCAAACCTTCTTGACGATGGTGACAAAATGGCGACGAAGATGTAACATAATTTTTTCATTGATGTGAGATGTAGTTTAACCATTGATGTTATTCCCTCTTTATTTATTATATTCAACTATGGCATGCTATCTTTAATGATGGTGATAGGGTCAAAATTATGATAATTACCATGGATAAGCCTTAATTTTTAATTTTCTTTGCTTAAGAATATCTTTTCAATTTTAATTATTAGGAAAGATATTATTTTTCATGTTTTCAAAAGATGCAACTTATTTCGGAAAAAAAAGAAATCCATAGATAGAGGGTCAAATAACGAGGTTTTGGCTTTCTTTAAATGCCCCTAACCTCCCAAGCATCTGTTACCATCATTGAGAAAGTTCCATAAACTATTCTAATTGTGAACGAAGTTGACAATAGCAAACATGTGAATTCAATTTCTTTATCTTATAACAAATTATAAATAAGATCTATGAGTTTCAATTTCAAAGTCAATGATGGCAATAATATAATTTTTAAATATATTTCAAATAAATGCCATCAAATTCATTTTAGTTTTTCTTTTTTTATTTCCTTCTCAAAAAATAGGTGCAAAAATGTCACGACCTATCTTGTTTTATCATTTTCTCTTATTACGAGGACCTACATTCTTGTCTTTATGTGTATCCCCGTTAAATGGAAAGAAAAGGTATATATAGACGCAGTTGAAAGCAAGCAAAACGTCAAAAAGATCACGTCACAAAGTAGGAATGACACTGTTGAACTGGGAATTAACTTAATGGATGGAACCAAAATAGTGCTTTGGACGTATCTTCCTGGACTATTCTAGGAACTCCTTGATGATCTGATAGAAGACAACACTTACATGCGTATAAAAGATCCGAAACTTGTGAATTAATTTCGATCAAATGAGAATGATTTTTGCAATTATAGAACCTAAATATAGTTTCATACCATATATCACATGACCCTCATCATCAGTGGCTTCTAGCTCTCGAAAGGCCATTATATATACTTCAAAAATGGACAAATGATATCAAGGTTCTTAGATTTTTTTTTTTTTTTTTTTTTAAATGAGTAATAATATGTGGACATGTTAGGTTTAAACTAGGAATTAATATATATAATCCTAGTAGGCACAATTACTGAGATGTTTTCTTTCAGATGGATATAAGATTCTTGATGGTCACCTCTAGTCTCTTTTATTATTGTGAACATTGTCTTTGATAGTACTCCCAACTTCTCCCTTGCGAACAGGTTCCGTATAACCATTATTGCCATCTCCCATGGACCAGCGCCATAAGACCTGAACAGTCCTAAGATGTTAAAATTTTCATTGTGGACCTTTGTCGACATGAGAACTCAGGGTTGAGCCAAGATTAGTTAAACCCATTTTATCTTGTTGCAAAAAAGGCCAGCTCTAGTATGTATAGAGACAGCAAGTGAAGAACTGGTCATTTACAGATACCAAAATCAAAATTCAAGACCAAGAGGAACAACCAGAGGACCAAATTTGGTAGGGCAGTATCGTCAAAGTCAAGGTTTGTGACCAATGAACCATCACCTTTGAAGTTTTGCCACCTCCCAAGATATTTCAACTTGGCTCAAGTTGAAATCTAGCTTTAGATTCATAACTTCAACACATCATATTCATGCATGTAGTAACTACTAATGTTGGATTCTCTCTCTCTCTCTCTCTCTATCTATCTATCTCTATCTATCTATCTATCTATCTATCTATCATTTCTATTCTTATAATTCTGGCATCTTGCTGAACCATTTAAATTGCTTGTGTCTTGCGTTCCTTTGCAACTGCTGTTGAGTTGGATTTGCCCTGAAGAAGATTGATGTATCTCCACTACTTAAGATCATCAACCCTTAAAAAAGAAGAAGAAGAAGAAGAAGAAGAAGAAAACCCTACTTTTTTCCTCAAAGGAGATTCTTACCAACTTCTCTTGATTACCCACTAACGGAATCTAACCATACCGGATCTCTAATGTACTCTTGGCATCTTAACCCACCACCTGCCCCACCAGTGCAGCTGCACAATCTTCAGTCCAATTTAGTTTCTACTTCCATTCAGGAATGGTCCAATCCACAATTATTCCAAAGGTAGATTTGAGCCTTTTCCTGAATTAAATTGTTATACTACCTGGACTCTTGTGGTCGCATGCATTCCAATCATATAACACAGAAAGGAAGCATAACAAAAAGATGGTGAGCCATGGGCTACGGTATACATATTCATTCTTTTTCGTTTCGCTTTGTTTTGTTTCTTTCTTGTGGTTTGTGCTCCAAAGTAAGGATAAAAGCGAGCATAGACTGGTCAGGCTACATATGTTTAGCTGGATGGCTTTGCCATAACACTTAATTGGAAAGCTTTTATTCGGTCTCAGACTCACTGATTAAAGTGTTTGGTATCATCCAGAGCTCTAAGAACATTAGCTTTGACAATTCATGCTCGAGAAACTAAAAATATTACTGAAGGTGGGTTGGGAAACCCTTGCCTCCTTTCATTCTCTAGGCCTTTTTCTCCTATTGTCCCAACAAGTCTTCAACCAAGAACTGCCTTGGGTTTTAAGGTGCCCAATTCGGGAGGGTTGGGAGGGAGAGAGAAAGAGGCTGAATAATGCAACATTCCTCAGTTGATATCCATTTCTCTTTCACTTCACTCTCAAACCCAAAGCGGTGGGCGGAAAAAACATGCAAGAAGAAAAATAAAGGTTTGTTCCAATAACTCACTTGGATGGGCAATTCCTTATTTCTGTTTTCATTCAGAATGAGCAAGTGGTTGCTGTCCCTTAACCTTGGAAGTTATCCCGAAATCGATCCATGGTAGAGGGGGAATCCATGTGCTGGTCATGTCCATAGCCACAATTCCAATTCATCGCATCTGCTTGATTCCCGGAACTGTCTCTAGTCATAGGCGCTTGTACCCCTTCCATGGAGAAGCTGTGAGCAAGAGGGGCTCCAAAGAAAGCGTAGCTCGAATCGGGTCCATAACTGGGGTGATGTGGTTGGCGCTGGGAGCTACTGCTGAGGACATGGCCTATGAAGTAATCACCGACGGAATGATGGGAAGGAGGGTAGGATGGTGGGTGAGGTATGGGGTGTGAGGAAGAGGTAGGGTAAACATATGGTTGTAGAGGTGGTGGTGGTGGTGGTGGTGGTGGTGGTGGTGGATGTGATGGTAGCCTCGGATAGACAGGCCGGTATTGAAGACACGGGTCTCCCATGCTGCCACCTCTATGCTGGAATCCTCCTGGAGGGATAGGTTGTGTGTTCCCGAGATTTAGATCTCTCAAGCTGCTGTTTTGATCAAAGAATCGATATCATTAAGGACTAGATTGTTGACAAACTTTAAATCTCTACGATGAAGAAGAAAAGGAGAGTCTCTACCTAGGAAAGTAAAAATACTTTTGGTTTCGCAGGAGGAAATGGAAGATCAATAAGCATTTGGGCTCAAAAGGGAAGGAAATATTTATAGATATAGGGAAATGTAAGATTGAGCAAAGTTTCTTTGGTCACTTACCCCACATGAGCGCTGGCCCCAGCCAGACCTTCATTGCTGAACACGAGTTGACGAGCACGGTTAAGAGTCTCCGTCTCCCTCTCTGATCGAAATCAAAAGAAATCAACATGAATGCTCAAACACTACTAGCTAAAACAAAGTGCTTGCTGTACATATTATCAGGTAGTTTAAAAATAGTACTAGTAAATCTTATATTGAGAACATAAAACCCATGATTCTAATCTGGTAGTGCAACTGCTATAGCAGTGCTCTTGCCTTGGCGATGCCGGTTCATGTGACCACCCAATGCTTGAGACTTGCAGAACTTTAGGGAGCAAAACCGGCACTCGTAGGCCTTTGCGCTGTCATCTTTTCCTCCGCTCTTCTTTTTCTTAAACCCTGCACCATTTTATCCTCTTGAGTAAATTAGTAATTGACTAGGAGAAAAACGCATGATAAAAACTATAATCAGAACAAATAGACCAGTAACTTTACTGTTCCTACTCTCTCTCTCTCTCTCTCTCTCCCCCCCTCCCTCCCTCCCTCCTTTACTTAAAAAACTCTAAATCATCATGTAAATTATTTTTTAATTTGTTTCTTAATTATTTCTTATGCTTCCCAACGTACTAGCAGTATCGGTGGATGCAGCAGTTGTCGTCGAGCTCTCCTCCAAAGCCTGCTTACCGTATTCCTCCGGCAAGTTGTTGAGGTCTAATGGGTTTCCCTCTGGTCTCCTGCAACCAAAACAAAGAACACACTTGTTAAGTTTCCAAAAGGACAGTTTAAAATAAGATGAGAGGAAAAATGAAAGAAGAGGATGAATGGAAGAAGGGTTATACATGGGAGTGCAGTCAAGGAGAAGACAAGGCAAAGAAAAAAGAGAGATGGAAGAAAGGTTGTGGAGACGAGAGCAAAGACTGCAGTTTGGGACTGCAATGTAGGGAAGACTGTTTTTAAGTGAGGGTGAAGAGAAAGTGATAGAGAGAGAGAGAGAGAGAGAGAGAGAGAGAGAAAGAGTAGAGAGAGGCGATGAGGCTTGAAGGTTCTCTATCAGTTTTCCACTGCCCAGCCGTCGCTTTCTCTCTCGTCATCTTCCGTTCTCTTCTCTCTCCCAGTTTCAGTTGTCCCCCCCCCCCCCCCCCTCTCTCTCTCTTCTCTTAGGGTGGTAATTTCGCGTCCCAACCTGCCAAATTGATCCGCAGCCGCCCCCTTCAAACGAGCTCTATTATGCTTCAAATCTAGTCCGAGGGTGACCACGCCGGTGGAGCCGAGGGAGCTGCCGGTGTGGAGAGGGGAAGACGGGAACCACCTTTTGTGCAACGGCCGCGGACATGCACAAAGTCTCACTAGTTTTTCCGGTGAGGATCCTCCGACGATCAAGTTAGAGTAGACAAATTTTGGTCCAGCTCAAAGGGTCTCTTAGGGATTACCTGACCGAGCTATTTATAGCCTCGGTGGAGTGGCCCACGTGACGGAGGTACTGTCAGTCCCCATCATGAGGAGGTATGGTTCTGAGCCGGATGGCGTGCAGCACAGCCCGTTCTTAAGAACGGTAAGGCTTTGTCAGTTACAGCAGGGTATGGCCGGAGTAGTCAAGGTGCCGTGTGACTGCTGTAGGCCGATTATGGAGACATGATACGACAGTATGGTGGAGTACGGCCTCATAGGTGGGCGTAGGCCTACATGTGGATGTGGTTGTTGGCGAGGCCGAGCTCGTTAAGTAATCGCGTCAGGCGTTTAGTGAGGCCGGCTCGGTGTAGACTGGGAGGGCTCGATTTTTCAGATTTCGAGGTGTACTCGAGGGAGCGCTCCGAGCTTGGGGGTCGGAGCGTATGCTGTGTCTTGCTGGGGTCGGCATCTTGAACTTGGTCGGGATGGGTTAGCGTTTGCCTGGAGGCACCCCAAACTTGATCCGAGGGGTCGGCGAATGTTCGGAGTTGGTGGAGTTCCGAGGACGAGCTGGCTCTGGGTAGAAGTGAAGGTTTAGTCATTCATCGTTGGTATTTACTGGGCCTAAACGAGGCGGCCTTTTAGTTGTGGGCTGGACGATCCGTTTTTCCCTCTATCATTTGCCCCCCATTTTCGAGGTCGAGCTGCTTTGCTGCTCGGACGATGGAAGTAGTCGGACTTCTGATCGTCCAGTACTTTAAGGCCGTCTTAAGGCTCGCCACATGACGATTCCGGACCGGATGATCATTTACGTCGCTCGATCGGAGCTATTGCAGTGGCCTATATAAGGCCTGAAGAAGGGGTCGTAGGATCGTTGCTTGACCTTCCTCCTGCCCTGGTCTAGCCGCCGTTGCCGGAGTGTTAGAATTCTCTTCCAAGCGTTCTTGAGAGTTCTCGGGAGTTCTCGGCTAGCCTTTGCGTCATCCATCGTTTTTCTCTTTCGGAGGTCATTCTTCTTCTTTGCTCATCCATCTTTTCCGGCGAGTTTTCGGGTAGGCATTTTATCCTTTTTTTCGGCCGCTTGGAGAGTTTTTCGATTTTCTCCTCCTTTTTAGTTTCAAAGCCTGGGTAATGGACTCATCGACGAAGGCATCGATGTTCGATGCAGGTCCATCGCGAATTTCGACTTCTTCTGAGGTGGAAGAGGTTGGAGTAGAGGTGGGCCCGAGCCCATATGGAACCGGCTCGCTCATGATCGATGAGGATCTGGGCTCGGTTCGAGCCCGATTTTTCATTCCTCCGGAGTTCGTCCTTGAACTCTCGGACCTCGGAGGCCGAGTTACCAATCTCCAAACGGTTGGGTCGGAGTGTATGTAGATACACTCCAAGCAGGGCTGAGGTTTCCTCTTCATAAGTTCATGGGCGAGCTTCTGACGGCGTATGGCCTGGTGCCTGTGCAGCTTGCCCCGAACTCATGGAGGTTGATTATTGGCTTCCTCGCCTCTGCCTAGCACATAGCTTGCCCCCCCTAGTGAATGTCTTCAGAAGCTATTTTATATTAAAAGGCAACCCTGTAGATAAAGGGTGATGGTACTTTTTTTCTTGAGGAGGCCGTAAGCTATTTGGGGGTTTGCCCACTTTCATCCATGGATGGAAGGATAACCTTTTCTATATCTCCTCCAAGCGGTCGTGGGGATTTAATCCGACCTGGAGTTTTTTGTTGGCCTCGGTGAACAATACACTCCCGCAGTTGTCGCAGTTCGAGTAGAGAACCCTAGATAGTTTGCTTGGACTGAAAGAGACTCCTCGGCTTACCGACCTGCTCAGCGAGGAGGCCTTGGTGAATCTTAGCTTGAGTCCGGCCCGTCCCGAGGGTAAGAGCAATTTGACTTTTTCTTTTTTCATTCTTACGTTAGGGATGCTGACAAAACTTTTTGTCTTGAGATATCGTATCGATGATTTTCGACACCAATACGCTGGTGGCCATATGTAAGAGGACAAAGGCCGCCCCCGAAGGGGTCCATCTTGAGGTGAGGCCAAAGAAGGCAAGAATCGCTTCTGGCCTTGAGGTCGGACAGGGAGAAGTCGTTGCCCCTGCTTTGGTCAGTTCTAGCCAGGGGCCCGTATGGGAGGCCGAGGTGCCCTAGTCAATGACTGGGGAAGATCTTCCTGCCCGGGCGGCGATCACGCTAACCGACCAAGTTCCAGAGATTGCCGCCGCAGCTCAACCGTCCAGGCTGGATTCTGAGCTGAGGTGTGGGCCTGGGACTTCAGTTCCTCCCACATTCTCGGCGTGCACCAAGGTTGTAACTCCCTTCGAGGCTCCGGCCTTGGGGAGAATTGAATCAATGATTCCCCAATTCGGCGGAGAGTCATCGAGGCGCGTACCTGAGGGCGATTCGGCCCTCGGATCCGAAGATGTCGCCCGTGGACTCATGTGCAGCATCATGCTTCCGCGCGACTGCGTACTGATGGAGGGCGACCTTGGCAACCTCGTCGATCATGTCTATTCAGCAAGCATACGGGTAAGTGATGTTCATTCTTTTGTCCTTTTTGTTTTGTGGATGATTAACTTTCACTGACACTTCCCTTTCTGTGCCAGTCTCTTTACGTGATCGACGTGTTGATGTCCAACATGCTCGCCGACCGAGAGGAGCTCAAGGTACTCCAGCGGAGGACGGAGCGTGCCGAGCTCCAAAATCAAGAGGCTGAAGGCCGGCCAGCGTCTGCTGCGCAACGCCAGTAGGAAGCCGAGGGTCAAGTGGAAGCCGTCGAGCAGCAGCAGCATGAAGCCGAGGAGAAAGCTGCTGCCGCTGAACAACGGCTTCGAAAGACCAAGAAGAAGGTAGGCGCTTCCGAAGCAGTAATAAAGGATAAGGTTGCTTAGATTTAAGTCATGGAGGCTGAACACTCCCGAGCCTGCTCCTCCTCAGCGAGCCATATTGCTGAGCTCGAAGTCCCTCTAGCCCGCCTTCGGGGCAAGGCGGAGGAGCGGGAGCTGAAGATCGGGAAGCTCGAGGGTTTGGTGGAATCATCTGCCCACGAGGCCGTTGAGAAGTTTTGTCAGTTGGGGGAATATATCGCTTAACTGGCGGAAGGGGCTGCTGCTGCCATGATCCAAGGTTTTGACAATTGTCGTTTCCAAGTTCAGTAGCTCTGCCCTAGGGCAGAGCTCAGCGGCCTTGAACCGAACACGGACGGGGCCGCTGAGGAAGGAGAGGATGCCGCTGAAGTTGCTGGCGAGACCGAGCCAGAGATTGCCACTATAGGTGCTAATGGGATGGAATCATCAGCCATTCTTGAGGCTGCCCCTGGAGTTAAAGCCACCGTAGCGGACGGGGATGGTGCTTCTGAAGTTGCAGCTGAGCCGGAGGCTGCGACCGATAATAACGTGGAGGTTGTCCACGTCGATTGATTTTTATTCTTATTTTTGTAAGGCTGGCCGCTTGGGTCCGTTGTAATTCTCCTGACCATGAGGTCGGGTGCTCTTGTATTCGGCCTTTGGCCTTTTCTGCTAATAAAATCCCCTTTTTCTTTCAATTAGTGCTTTGAGTTCGCTCTGTCTCGTGCTTGGATATTAAGATTCAAATTATGTGACCCAAACTCGGGCTCGTCTTACATAGCAGGGGATGCACTTAGTACTTGGAGGAACTCCGAGTTCGGTACACCCCTAGGATAAACCTCGTGTGAAACGAGCTCGCAGCTCTTCGTTTAATAGCACGGGCCGTTTCAAGCCATGCCTGAGAGAGTGAAAGAAATGATCATAAATTATCTAAAGAATAGAAGCTTGTCCGGGGGCATTTGTCAACTCAGGGGCGTAGATAAGTTCGGGGATAGGCATTTATCCGAATGCGGAAATCTACTCGAAGCTACCTCGGAAACAAAAAGTTCGGGGATAAGCATCCATCCGAACGTAAAAACCTGCTCGAGGGGCCGAAGCCACCTCGAGGATAATAAGTTCGGGGATAGACATCCACCCGAACGTAGAAATTTGCTCGAGAGATCGAAGCCACCTCAAGACTTAGAAATCCACCTAAGGGGCCGAAGCCACATTGGAAACAATAAGTTCGGGGATAGACATCCACCCGAACGTAGAAATTTGCTCGAGGGACCGAAGCCATCTCGAGTCTTAGAAATCTGCCCGAGGGGCCGAAGCCACCTCGAAAATAATAAGTTCGAGGATAAGCATCCACCCGAACATAGAAACCTACTCGAGGGGCCGAAGCCACCTTGAGTCTTAGAAATCTATCCGAGGAGTCGAAGACACCTCGAAAATAATAAGTTTAGGGATAAGCATCCACCAGAACGTAAAAACTTACTCGAGGGGTCGAAGCCACCTCGAGACTTAGAAATTCATCCGAGGGGCCGAAGCCACCTCAGGAATAATAAGTTCGGAGATGGACATCTATCCGAACGTAGAAATTTGCTCGAGGAGCCGAAGCAACCTCAAAAATTTAGAAATCCACCCAAGGAACGAAGCCACCTCGAAAATAATAAGTTCAGAGATAGACATCCACCCAAACGTAGAAATTTGCTCGAGGGGCCGAATTCACTTCGAGACTTAAAAATCCACCCGAGGGATCAAAGCCACATCTGAAATAATAAGTTCGGAGATAGACATCTACCCGAACGTAGTAATTTGCTTGAGGGGCTGAAGCCACCTCAAGACTTAAAAATCCATCCGAGAGACCGAAGCCACCTCGAAAATAATAAGTTCGGGGATAGACATCTACTTGAATGTAAAAATTTGTTCGAGAGGACGAAGCCACCTCGAGACTTAGAAATCCATCCGAGGGGCCGAAGCTACCTCGGAAATAATAAGTTTGGGAATAAGCATCCACCCGAACGTAAAAACCTGCTCGAGGGGCCGAAGCCACATCGAGACTTAAAAATCCATCCGAGGGGCTGAAACCACATCGAGAATAATAAATTCAGGGATAGACATCCATCTGAACATAAAAACCTGCTCGAGGGGCCGAAGCCACCTCGAGACTTAGAAATCTGCCCGAGGGGCCGAAGCCGCCTCGAAAATAATAAGTTCAGGGATAAACATCCATCCGAACGTAGAAATTTGTTCGAGGGGCCGAAGCCACCTCGAGATTTTAGAAATCCATCCGAGGGGCCGAAGCCACCTTGGAAATAATAAGTTCGGGGATAGACATCCACCCGAACGTAGAAACCTGCTCGAGGGGCCGAAGCCACCTCGAGACTTAAAAATCCGCTCGAGGGGCTGAAGCCATCTCGAAAATAATAAATTCGGAGATAGACATCCACCCGAACGTAGAAATTTACTCGAGGGGCTGAAGCCACCTCGAGACTTTACAAATTCATTCGAGGGGCCGAAGCCACCTCGGAAATAATAAGTTCGGGGATAGACATCCACCCGAACGTAGAAACTTGCTCGAGGGGCCGAAGCTATTTCGAGACTTAGAAATCTGCCCGAGGGGCCAAAGCCACTTTGGAAATAATAAGTTCAGAGAAAAGCATCCATCCGAACGTAAAAACCTGCTCGAGGAGACGAAGCCACCTTGAGTCTTAGAAATCCACCCGAGGGGCCGAAGCAACCTCGGAAATAATAAGTTTGGAGATACGCATCCATCCGAACGTAGAAATCTGTTCGAGGGGCTGAAGCCACCTCGAGACTTAGAAATCTACCTGAGGGGCCGAAGCCACCTCGGGAATAATAAGTTCGAGGATATATATTTCCGAACGTAGAAATTTGTTCGAGGGGCGGAAGCCACCTCGAGACTTTAAAAATCATCCCTTCGGCCACATCGAGAATAATAAGTTCGAGGATAGATATCCATCCAAATACAAATTTGTTCGAGGGGCCGAAGCCACATCGGGAATAATAAGTTCGGGGATAGACATCCACCCGAACGTAGAAATTTGTTCGAGGGGTTGAAGCCACCTCGAGTCTTAGAAATCCATCCGAAAGGCCGAAGCCACCTCAAGAATAATAAGTTCAGGGATAAGCATCCATCCGAACGTAGAAACCTGCTCGAGAGACCGAAGCCACTTTGAGGCTTAGAAATCCGTCCGAGGGGCCGAAGCCACCTCGAAAATAATAAATTCGGGGATAGATATCTACCCGAACACCTTGTGGATCAAGGGCAAACTCATAGAATCCTGCAGACGGGGGTGCTCTGCCTAGGCTCCCCCTTGATGCCGCAGGGCACCCCGAGCTGAGCTCAAAGGGTAACTTTGTAGATGCCCCTTACTCAGATCAGGAGCAAACTTGTAGAATCCTGTGGACGGGGGTTCTCTGCCTAGGCTCCCCATTGACGCCGCAGGGCACCTCGATCCGAGCTCAAAGAGTGACTTTGTAGATGCCCCCCACTCAGATTGGGGCGAACTTGTAGAATCCTGCGGATGGGGGTGCTCTGCTTAGGCTCCCCGTTGATGCCGCAGGGCACCTCGAGCCGAGCTCAAAGGGTGACTTTGTAGATGCCCCCCACTCAAATCAGGGGCGAACTTGTAAAATCCTGCGAACAGAGGTGCTCTGCCTAAGCTCTCCGTTGACGTCGCAGGGCACCCCGAGCCGAGCTCAAAGGGTGACTTTGTAGATGCCCCCCACTTAGATCAGGGGCGAACTTGTAGAATCCTACGGACGGGGGTGCTCTGCCTAGGCTCCCCGTTGACGCCGCAGGGCATCCCAAATCGAGCTCAAAGGGTGACTTTGTAGATGCTCCTCAAGGCGTATGATTCGCGCTGCCGGAATATCGAATGTGTGCCGAGCCTCCTAAGATACTTTAAAGACACCTTGGGAGAATTTCGGAAGATAACTTCATTAGGTTACGGCCTAAGGGAGAAAGCCCTGACTTGAAGGGGGCTAAGGTCTTTCCTTGGGGGAGTAATTTTTAATCGGGGTCACCAACCTCGGGCCGATGAGTGTGGCCTCTCTCTGGCCCCTCAACGTAAGGCTTATAGGCGGAGCATTAGTAGTGTTTGCACTGGGGCGTCCGTCATCGGGTCCGTCGGATGGTTCTGAAGTCTGCCCCTCCGGCTCCGCTTTGCTAGCTGGCCTACCAACGAATCGGCTCAAATGGCCCTGGCGGACGATCACTTCGATCCTATCACGGAGCTGATAGCAATCCTCCGTGTCGTGGCTGTAGTCTCTATAGAAGCAGCAGTACTTGCCCGCACACTTTCGTAACTTGGACGGTCGCATCTTCAGAGGAGATTGGAGGTAGCCGCAACCCTCGATTTCTGTAAGAATTTGGGCTCGAGAGGACGTAAGAGGAGTATACTCTTCAAAACTCCAATGGGAGAGGTGTCTCCCAGATCTTTGGGGGGACCGGCTTCTCGACCGATAACACTCCTCGCGGAGTTCTGCGATCTAATCCCAAAGCATTTGGATTTGTCGCCTCGCTTCCTTGACCTTCTTGTCGAGTTTGGTGATTGACGGAGCTCCAGCCGGATGAAGGGTTTGGATAACCACGACCAAGGTTTGGACTTGCTGGGCGAGTAGGTAGAACTTCTCTGGCTGGATTTGAGAGGTTTGGTCCGCAGGGACAGGTGATGCAGGAGGCAGACCTTGTAGAGAGCAGTCGGGTATTGATTTCCGGCTGCTCGATACGTTTGGAGCCCCTTGGCTCATTATCTTTGCGATCACGACTCAGGCCCTCCTTCTAGCGCCAAATATGTTGTGGTTCAAATCTAGCCCGAGGGTGACCGCGTCGGTGGAGCCGAGGGAGCCACTGGTGTGGAGAGGGGAAGACGAGAACCACCTTCTGTGCGACGGTCGCGGACCTGCACAAAGCCTCATCGATTTTTCCGATGAGGGCCCTTCGACGATCAAGTTAGAGTAGGCAAATTTTTGTCTAGCCCATAGGGTCCCTTAGGGATTACCTGACCGAGCTATTATAGCCTCGGTGGAGTGGCCCAGGTGACGGAGGTACTGTCAGTCCCCATCATGAGGGGGTATGGCTCTGAACCGGATGGCGTGCAGCACAGCCCGTTCTTAAGAACGGTAGGAATTTGTCAGTTACAGCAGGGCATGGCCAGAGTAGTCAAGGTACCATCTGACTGCTGTGGGCCGGTTATGGAGACATGACACGGCAGTGTGGTGGAGTACGGCTTCGTAGGTGGGCGTAGGTCTGCACGTGGATGTGGTTGTTGGCGAGGCCGAGCTCGTTAAGTAGTCGCATCGGGCATTTAGTAAGGCCGGCTCGGTGTAGACTGGGAGGGCTCGATTTTTCGAATTCTGAGGTGTACTCGAGGGAGCGCTCCGAGCTCGAGGGTCGGAGCATATGATGTGTATTGCTGGGGTCGGCGTTTCAAACTTGGTCAGGACGGGTCGGCGTTTGCCTGGAGGCACCCCGAACTTGGTCGAAGGGTCGGCGAATGTTCGGAGTTGGTAGAGTTCCGAAGACGAGCTGGCTCTGGGCTGAAGTGAAGGTTTAGTCATTCATCATTGGTATTTACTGGGCCGAAACGGGGCGGCCTTTTAGTTGTGGGTTGGACGATCCGTTTTTCCCTCTATCAGGCTCCATTATTGGAATTAAATGGATTTGGATAATAAATGGGTCAACTTTGATGAACCAATTTATTAAGTGAGTTCGATTCAAATTTAGATCTCTAACCTATTTAATCCATTCTCACCCATTTTATAGTTGGATCATATCATGACCTATATAAAACCTACTTAACCAATTTATTAGAAACCATTTAACCTATATAAACGACGCAACTGTAAGATTATTTATTGTGATATAGAGTTCACAACTCTCTTCAGATCTCACAAGAATGAGAGCCTCGCATACCAAGCCATTCTTTTTTTTATTTAATCTGTTTTAAATCTATTTATACCATTTTACATCTATTTAACCTATTTAACATATGCTCAACTCATTAACTTAATCGGACAATTATGCAGGTCCGATTGTACTAGCTGTTTAATGGAAAGATCGAGTTCAAGTTTGAAATTTTAATTTATTTGATAAATGAGTTGTTTTCAGAATGGTAGATTTTTTTGGATCCAATCCCGAGTCAACTCAACCCACATCTAACCCAACCGGCTAGCCTGCTGATACTATAAAAGGGCAAAGGGCGAGCAAAAGGCCTTGGTTTCCGTGACTGTTAGACGATGAGGGGCTTGGGGCGAAGTACGCAGCTGTTTTTGCTTTTTGATTGGGATGTGGGAAGTGTGAGAGGGACGTGGCCTTCGCTTCTTTCCACCCCCTACAAACCCTACTCTACTCCCCTCCCTTTCTCACTGTTCCATATCTGGCGGCCAGTGATAGATAAACAGAGCCCCTGCACGTATAATTACTGTAGGGAGGCTTCCATGCGAGCCTCACACCCTTCTCTTCCTGTATAAGCTATCCTCGCCACCCTTGGATACCTGATATCAGAGAGATGTGGGCGAGTAGGGTAAACCATGGAAGATACATTGGCGGAGAATTTCATCTAGCTCCTGTGGCTGTGGACACAGGAAATTAAGGCTCATCCTCTAGCGGGCAATAAAGACAAGGGCACCTCTTACAAAGTGCTGCCCGGATATTTAGTTAAGAAGGGCATGCTAGGCTTATAGTCTGCAAGAGGGCCTACCTGTATGATGAGATCCATCACAAGGTACCTTTGCTTGTGGTAGAGTTCTTGTCGAGTGCACTTGACTGTACCGTATTAAAACCTGTCCGGAAATTGGAACAGCGGTAAAGTTTAAGAGGCTTTTGGTGGCATGGATACAAGGTTACAAATTTGCGTCACCATTGGGTCCCTGTTGGCCCAAACAAATCTGTTATGTGCTAATGTACATATTGCTTGCATCTACTCTAGTAGTTACATCGCTGTTTACCTAGGATTTAGTAGAGCATGAGAAATGACACGATGGATACATGACTGTTTTACCTGGAAGTTAGCTTAATTGCATCAACATCAGAGACTGGGTTTGAGTCCTCTTGGTTTCTCGCATGCAACTCTCTGCTGTCGGACGCCGCTCCATTAATGTTTCCCGCTGCTTCTCCCATCGCTATAATAAGTTAAAGTGTCCTGCATAGAGCTGGCTTTCTTGGATTTCTATTCACATTGCTCGTTAGGTGTCACCATTCCAGAGAAACTGCACTGATCCCAACGTACGTGTCTCGGAACAACTCTTACCTTGAGTAGGAAATACGTACGTGAACCACCATCAACGAGTAGTGCAAGCCGGAAGCAAGTTAGGTACTCTTCCATGTGCTTATAATTAAGCTCAAGAGCTCATATTGCCGGTGGATATTGTTAAACATTTTTGTTCTTTGAGAGAAAATGGGTTTCCCCAATATTACCGTGGTTCAAGCAAGTATATGTTGTCTTATAATCATTGTATATTGTTAAAATATTTGTAGAAGAAAAAGAGAGAGAGAGAGAGAGAGAGAGAGAGAAAAAATATTTTATTTTTTTATTCCATCACATTCAGTACATCTTAAGGGTTATATATATTCACTCTATACAAAAAAAAATAATATAAGTGGATATAGGAGTATTCTAACAAAGAAAAATATTACTCACTGATACAAGTTTTTATGTAATCTCTAAAATCACTCTAAAAAAATCATGCTAAGAAAAAAAATAATACTGATCGATACACGATATGTTAACAAAAAAAATATATTATAGGCTGATACAGTTTGTTACGTGATCTCTAAAATTATACTAATATCCTCACTCAAACTCAAGATCGTACTTTAAATGCCAATTTAAGTTTGAAAACTAGATCACGAATGTACCCAGAAACTGACATACTAGATCAAGAGCTAAAGTAATAGCTTATAAAACCCACGTGATAGACTAGAAGTTGACATAGAAGCTCGGAGGCTGACGTAATGGTAGATCAAGAGCTGACATGATAGCATAAAGTCTGATGTGGTAAAACATGAGTTGTTATAGCAGCTCAAAAGCTGATGTAGTAGATTTGGAGTTGATATAACAACTCAGAAATCGATATGACAAACTAATGTGTCAAGCTAATGTGATAATATATAATTTGATATGACAGGACAGAAGTTAACATAACGGCTTGGAAACTGATGCAGTAGATCAGGAAGCTAACACAGCAAACTAATATATTTAACAATGCTGACGTAGCTAACTGACACAGTAGCCTAATGCGTCTACTGATATGACTAACTAATATAGCAAATTGGTGTGTTTGTCTTTGTGTCTGATTGACGTGACAGACTGACATGTCTGCCAATGTAGCTGATTGACTTGTCGATGATGTGGCAATGACAAGACGTATAGAAAATGGCAATCGCAGCAAGGATGAAGCTTAGAAAGAAGGCAACCGAAGGTCGAGGATCATCGTAGACAGAGGCGCAATAGAAGAGGAGCAAGAGACCTCAAACTAGATAGTGAAGAAGCCAGAGGCAGCAAATAAGATCAGAGATGAAGAAAAAGAGGCCAAGCGACGATGATGAGAGATGACCGAAGATCTAAAGCTGGAAAGAAAAGAAAATAGGTTTCTATGATATTACTGTTGTTCAAGCAATTATATTTTGTGTTATAATCATTATATATTGTTAAAACATTTGTAGAAAAAAAAATACGAGAAAAAAAGAGAGAAGTAATTTTATTTTTCTGTTCTATCACATTCAGTACATCTCAAGGGTTATATACACTCACTCTATAAAAAAAAATAATATAAGCTAATATAGGAGCATGCTGACAAAAAAAATATAACTCGCTGATACGAGTTGTTATGTAACCTAAAATTACTCTAACAAGATCTTGCTAACAAAAAAATAATAATACTGATCGATACATTATATGCTAATAAAAAAATATTATAGGCTGATGCAGCTTATTACGTGATCTCTAAATTATACTAATATCTCTTCTTAAACTCAAGATAGTACTATACGTACCAATTGGAGTTTGAAAACTAGATCAGGAATGTACCCAGAAATTGATGTACTAGATTAACAGCTGAAGTAATATCTCAGAAACTGACGTGAGAGACTAGGAGTTGATATAAGAACTCAGAGGCTGGCGTGATGAAAGATCAAGAGCTGACATGATAGCATAGAGCCTGATGTGGCAAAACACGAGCTGTTGTAGTAGCTCAAAAGTTGATGTAGTAGATTAGGAGTTGATATAACAACTTAGAAGCTATTATGACAGACTAATGTGTCAAGCTGATGTAGCAATACATAATTTGATATGGCAGAATAGAAGCCGACATAACAACTTAAAAACTGATGCGGTAGATCAGGAAGCTAACATAGTAAACTGATGTATTTAGTAATATTGACGTAGCTAATTGACACGGTAGATTAATGTGTCCACTGACATGACTAACTAACATAAAAAATTGGTGTATTTGTCGACATGTCTAATTGACGTGTCAGACTGACGTGTCTGCCAATGTGGCTGATTAACTTATCTGATGATGTGGCAGTGAAAAGACATATAGAAGATGGCAGTTGTAGCAAGAGCAGAGTTCAGAAAGAAGACAAGCAAAGATCAAGGATCATCGTAGACAGAGGCGCCATGAAAGAGGAGCAAGTGACCCGAAGTAGATGGTGAAGGAGCGGGAGGTAGCAAATAAAATCGCAGATAAAAATAAAGAAACTGAGTGACAATGATAAGAGATAACCAAAGATTTGAAGCTGAGGAGGAAAATGGTGGAGATGAGATGCGAGCTATTAGAAAATATTCGAATGTTGATCTACCAAAAATAAAGGATATGCAGATCTACTAAGAAATATGGAATCTTCAAATGTTGATTCATGAGTAAATAGAGAATCTGCAGGAATACAGAGGATCTGTGAATCCACCAGAAAATAGAGAATCTTCGGGTGTTGATTTATTAGAAAATAAAGATCAATAAATCGGCACTATAGATCTTCAAAGCTTTTAGACACGACAATAACGACCATAGCAAAAGCGGAAGAGATAGCGACAACAAATTAGATGATCTGTATCTTTGATACCATGTTAAAATATTTACAGAAGAAGAGAAAAAGAGAGAGAAAGAAGTAATTTTATTTTCTATTCCATCACATTCGGTACATCTCGGGGGTTATATATACTCGTATAAAGACTCCTTACAAGAAAAATAGTATAGGCTAATACAGGATCATGCTAATAAAAAATATTATTTGTTGATACGAGTTGTTATGTAATCCCTAAAATCACTCTAACAAAATCATGCTAACAAAAAAAATAATACTGATTGATATAGAATCACGCTAACAAAAAAAATTATTGTAGGCTAATATAAGTTGTTATGTCATCCTTAAAATTATGCTAACATATATCATTATTGTCAAAAGAATTTAAACACTATGATGGAGACATTCTAGGAAGTCACTTCTCATAGTCGACGCTTTTGAATTGAGTGTAACTTTAGCTAGTTTACCCATTAAGCTTCCCTACCTTCCTGTTGCCATTACCTAGCACCTCTTAATGGATATAGCGGAGTCCATGCACTAGTTTTCGTCATATTCTTTGTGCTACAATGCTCAATGCCAGTTCACTAATTTTAGCTTAATTAATACTCAATGTAGGTACCTAGGCATCTGAATAATCCTGAAGTGCCTCCAAATTATAGTCTCAAATATTCCTTTTTTTTAATCCTTTTTTAAAGCTTCCCTACCTTTACAAATTATATATATATATATATATATATATATATATATATATATATGTATGTATGTATGTATGTATGTATGTATGTATGCATGCATGTATGTATCTATATATCTTTATGTGCATATGTGTGTGTGAGAGGAATATCAATGTTTTTGTTTATTTTGTAATTTTAAAAAAGTCCAATCAGTTGGTGAAATGGATGGAAAATGGAAAAAGATTTTTTTTGAATAGAGTCCACTTAGCTTTGGATATCTAGAAAAACTGTATAGATGAGATATAGGGATGTAGAAATAAATAGAGGCATACATGAATTATATATCTAATTTTTTATCATATTTTTGTCAAATACTTGTTAAAAGATAAATTAAGATATTTCAAACAAAATTTGATAGATAAAATCTAAAATGATATATTCATCTCTTATTCGATAATGCAGTATATATAGTGTAAATGCTTTCACAAAATTTGAGAGGTTCTTTACATTATTTTTGACTAAAAAGCATTGGGAGCTAAATGCTCGGCAGGGCCAAGTGAATGAATTACCTCTAGACCCAAATCTTAGACTTGCAGCTTGTTCCGGTGCATAACCCAATCTAGTCCACATGAAGTCCTTCTCATCCATGGTAACAATATTAATTAGACCTTCTATTGGATTTATTTCCCTGCATCAATAATATTAAAATTACCGCTTAAGCTAATAGGATGAGGTAGATTTATTTATATATTTATATTTTCTTACACTCCTCCTCATATGTGGACCGGACTTTTCTTTAATGGGTGAGCCCAACATGTGAAATTTTTAATAATGAGGCCAAAGAGTGCGGAGACAGGGTTCGAACTCAAGACCTCTACTCTAATACTATGTTAAAATCATCACTTGTCCCAAAAATTTAAGCTAATAAGATGAGGTAGATTTCAACATAGTATTAGAGTAGTGAGTTCGGACTCTATCTCCGCACTCTTTAACCTCATTATTAAAAATTTCACATGTTGGGCTCACTCATTAAAGAAAAATCCTGCCCATATGTGAGGAGAAGTATAAGAAAATATAAAAAATATAAATAAATCCACCTCATCCTATTAGTTTAAGCTTTTGGGACAAGTGGTGATTTTAACATGGAATCAGAGTAGAGATCCTTAGCTCGAACCCTGTCTGCGCACTCTTTAACCCCATTACTAAAAATTTCACATGTTGGGTTCACCCATTAAAGGGAAGTCCGACCTCCATGTTAAAATCACTATTTATCCCAAAAGCTTAAGCTAATATGATGGGGTAGATTTATTTATATATTTTATATTTTCTTAAACTCTTCCTCATATATGGGTCGACTTTTCTTTATAAAATTTTTAGTAATAGAATTAAAAAGTGCGAAGATAGAGTTCGAACTCAAGATCTCTGCTCTGATACCATGTTAAAATTATCACTTTTTTCATAAATTTAAGCTAATAGGATGAAGTAAATTTATTTATATATTTTATATTTTCTTATAAATAACATATCTATCGATCGAGAGAAGCCGAGGCGGTCGATTTCCTTGTCTAGGAACAGGCATCATAAATGCACTTCCTTTCCTACATATGGTTGCACTTATCCCCTCTCTCTCTCTCTCTATCTCTCTCTCTCTCTCTCTCTCTCTCTCTCTCTCTCACTCACACACTCACTCACACACACACACACACATACGCACGCAAACGCACACAATCAAACAATAGAAAAAGGCAGCGGGGTGACTCTCAAACAAAAGTCCCTTGACTAGGACTCGCATGGACTGAACTGCCCATTTTACCTTCGGAGGAAGACAAGAAAGGAAGAAATGACCCTTGAGTGACAAGATGTCATAGATTTCTAAGCATAGTCCTCTGCCGACCACTGACAGTTGGGTCTGGAAGGATGCCTTTAGTCGGGGATAACGATAGGAGGACTTTTCTCTGACCCGCTTCACATGATTTGATATCTTTCCTTCCCCGTCTTCTCATTGTCCTGCGCTGCCGGATGTTTGTGAAGCATCTTTCTCTCTGCACCCCTGTAGGCCTCCTATCGAGTTCCAGTTCACCATGCTCCAGACTCCCCTCCACCGTATAATATGTCCTCTCGATCAACCCAGGAATGAGAAATGTCTGTATCAACACAGGAACGAGAAAATGGCGCCAGAAGTTAAGCGGCCTGTAAGCTTTTAGTTATGCTTCCGAGATCTTGTTTCGACTTTTGAGATATATATATATATATATATATATATATATATATATATATAGTTGTGACCAAGCGATTGCAGGCGATACTTGATTGATTGAAGATGAGCAGCCAAGATTTGTTTTTCGAGAGTGTTCAACTAGTCAAGCGTTGTCCCATCGACAAAATGGATCCTGAGCCGCTTCCATACATTGAGAAGATAATGCTTGGTCAACTGCTACTTCGCTCACCACTACGGTGCGGGTAAAACTGTGAGCACGTAGGGTGCTGCTCAGGATAAATAATTTCCATTTCTCTAGTTGTATCTATTATTCTTTTCGATCCACGAGATGTTTTAGAAGGAAGAGAGAGATGACAGGAGTGCATCTCCAGAGTGTGGACGCACTTCTCAAATTTCAAGACAAGCTAATGTTTATCAAGCATTAATAATTGGTCATTATCAATTTAAAGATGAAGCTGGGAGATGACAAATGAAATTAGAGTGGATATGGACTGATAGATATTAATTGCAACGTGCCGACACCTCTCCTCTAAGAGTGCCTAAAAGAGAATCAGGGTTCAAATCTCGCTGATGAATTATCACCACCAAGTTGCTAAGAATATATCAATTAAAAGATAAACAACTCTACTTTGGGATAAAAAAATAATGCTGCAGCCACAATAAATCACGTCAAAGAAATCCTGGCTTTTCAATGTTAGAATGGTCCTAGCAAGTCTGACTCATCACCAAATGATTCAAGTCCAAGGGCTTGTGTCTAGGCCGAGGCAGAAGTTAACAAAAGATTTCATTTGAGTGCAAAATGATGCCTCGACGAGATCTTTTGAGTGATAAGGGCAGCAGGATGGGTCTATATCTGACATTACCTTTTGAGGTTTGAAGGGCCAATCCCTCCTACTCAATACCTACCTCGTATCAAATCCCCATCCCCTTTCTCAAATGACAAAGAATGATACTATCAAAGCAAGTGCTCGGCAATATAAAAATATTTGAGGGAACAATCAATATGCATGTGGGAAACTAACAAGGTGCTACCATATGGAAATATTATACTTCAACCCTGGCTAAAATCATGACACTTGCCCTTTTGCTTGTACCAGTGTGACAAGTGATTATTTATTTCAAGTTGAAGCCTTGCTAACTGTTATACTACCACAAATTCATTATGGCTTAAAGATTGCAGGCATGTCTCGTGCTTGTGCGATAATTGGCCCGTCTGCACCTTCTGGTTTCCAAGTCACACGTTGATCACCATGCAGCCATGGAGAGGTTCGCAGGCTCCAAAACATAGAGGATCTCCATGCGTGAGCTATATATATAAAAAGTTTATATATTCTAGATTCAATGATTCGATCAAAGAGAGAAGATTTTTTTCAACCCGTTCAACTCTAATCTCTCAAAAAAAAAAAGAAGAAAAAGACAAAAAAGGGGGCAAAAGTAGGATTTTATGTCTCATTTTCTTTCATTAATGATCATAAACTGAGATACATATTCATATTTATAAAAGTAAGGTCCGCCTTGTACAATTCGGATCTAATTTCTTTTCAAGTTTTAACATAATACAATTTTGTAAAATAGATATGACTAATAAAAATAAACATAAAAAAACTAAAATTCTACATAAGTTAAATCTTAATTTCTACATCAACTTTGCCTTCTATTATTCCATTTGTTTCTTCTTGGATTGAGAGATACATCCGTTCAAAATCTTTCTCGAAAAAAAAAAATTGGTTTGATCGACCTGTTTCAAGATCTAAAAAATAAAGTTTGAGCCTGATCGCTTGGAACACTACCCTCCTTAGGAGATGGCTGCACAACGTAAATCTTGAAGAGTTATCTTTTTTTTTTTTAAGAAAAAAAAAGCATCTCAATCAGACATCATATAATCAAATTATGACTTCCAAAAATTTGGCACATAATTTAGTTTTTTGATATGCTGGATTTCGCTCCTAGACCTTATAAAACTTTATTTGTAGTAATAAAAATAAACCACATCGAGTCTGATGATCTTTTTAGAATATCCAATAGGAGACAATAGTAATTAAAACTATAAAGCATAGCATTGTTGCGGCAACAATTATCATAACAACAACGAGAACCAATTTGCTTGGATATTAAATGACATACTTCGTTGGGGAATGTTTTCTGCATATAAAATCAAGTCCTTGTCCATTGTACGATGAGAGAGAAATGATTGGCTAATCCCTCAAAAGCTGCATTCAATTGTCTTGTTTTATGAGTTGGTGATCACATCCCGCATGAGATAACGCGGACGGCTATCACTCAACCTAGCCAGCCATCTAACTTTGTTGTGGGGCATCAAAATTATTATTGAGAAAAGAAAGGAAAGAGAGAGAGAGAGAGAGGAAAAAAAAGTAATACCACCGCACCACACATGTGCATGTAAATTTGAAAGAGTGTGCAACCCTGCATGAAAAGAGGACGTACCCTACTCTCTCCCTCTTATGTAAACCACAGAGCCCCTTCCCCATTTGAATGGCAAACAATCTCAAGCCATGGGTCGCCTTCCTTTCGTCGTTTCCCACTAGCAGCGATGCAGTCTTTGGGGTTAGCTCTCCCCTTAGCAGAGGCATGCCACCATTATAGCATGGCTTACGATTCCGTGCTTTATGGGGTGCGGCCTCCCAAGGAGCCGGTTCTCCTGTGCCTAATATAAAGGCATTTACGGCTGTTGAGTTTGTCTCCTTTCGAAACCTCCCGCATATAAATTTCTCTGCCGCCCACACCCCGGTGTTCCTGTTCTGGATTTGGAGCACAGCATAGGAATTTCTATGCGCGCCTCCGGAGCGATAAATTGTCAGAGAGGGACGAAAAGGCTGAGGACTCGCGTGTCGGTGCGCTGTCCGCGTGGATGAGATAGATGGATAGAGAAAGAGAGGGGAATCATTCCAACAGCGCTCTCAAGTCGCCATCTCGCCATTGGATACGGCCATCCCGGGGCGGACGGTCTCAAATGGGAACCCTGCCACGCCGCGGTGGAAAGCACATGGAGGAAATCCAACAACAGGAGCTCCAGGGATAGCTCTAGATTTTCCTGGTCATCTCCGCTCCGTATCTTGTGCGATGGAACTCGGACACAGCAAGAAAGTTTCTCTTTTTTCGGTACACAAATAAGAAAGTTTCAGTAAAAGTAAATAACCCCTTTTTTTTATTTTGATTATTAATCACTTACATACAATCAAAAGTCTTACTTTTAAATGGCAGGTCAGTGGATCTTGATTCTTGAATCTTTCTCCACACATTCATTGGCGCCCTAATAGGATGGTTGCACTTACGGTAGAAGACACCCGTATGTGGCCCGTGCAACTTGCTAATTAAGCCTTGAGAACTCTCTGATAATGTAGCTGATTTTTGAAACAATTTGTAACTAAGCCTTGCATTGAACTCATGGAGAAGTGGAGGGCTATACGTAACTAAATAGTGTTAAAGGAAACATCCAAATTGCACGCAGAGGCTAAAGCAATAAGGAGCTAAATAATTGTACAGCACTGCATTGAAATGCCGAGCTAGTTAGGTTATTGCAGTGAAGAAAATATGAAGTGCTACTGAACTCCGTGCAATCATTAAAGTGAGGCGATTGCAATCATTGTATATGATTGCACAAATAATGAAGACAAAAATTAAACATCACATCCCACAGACAATCTTAAAGAATCTCAACAGTGTCAAAGACTCCAGGATGAACTCTTCAGATTACTTGGACAAAAGTCGTGAGAAAGGATCTAACAAGATTTATAAATACGGTTATTGACCATTGATAGGTAGCATAAGTTTACCCACAAAGCCAGCTTTAGTCTAGCTGGACAAAAGTTGTTGGCTACCCTTACAATAATGCCTTCACTCACTGGTCTTAGCACACATTTTGAAAAAAGTCCAAAAACAAAAGGCAACGGATTTAATACTTGATGTTCCAAATAACAAACATGAGACGAACCTGAGTGACACAAAAACACTAACAGAAGATCAATATCAATAGATATTATAGGCTCTGTACCTTATAGAAAGAAACCTAGATCACGGATAGGTTAGCAAGCAGTTGTCAAGAACAGCTCAATTGAGAAGGGCCTGAAAAAGCCACTCCCCCTCACTGTAAAAGCTGATCCTTACTCTCAAGCGTTATACTGCATATCTTTTCAATAAAGCCATTCCACGCTGCACGAAGCGCCAATTTCATCACTGTCTTAACATTTCCTGTAGTTGAAGCACCTGATGTCTTTGCTCAGGAGGCAGAAGATTGATCTGTTCCGGGGTAAGGCTCATGACTTGCTGAAGCAAAGCTTTCTCCATCTCAGGAGTCAGCTGCACAAACAAAAAGACGGTAGGATCAATAAGAGGACAGCTTGGAGCTTACATAATGAACACCTAAACATGGCCATGATGATAGTTACCGGTGGTGGGCAAGGTGGCTGACCACCTGCGCCAGAGGCAGTCTGCCCAGAAACCAATGGCACTGGTCCCGGTAGCTGGGCCCCAGAAGCTGCTTTTTCAGGCAGGCTGGGTGCCCAAGCAGCCCCTCTTTCAGCTTGAATGGAGGTCCCGGCTTGATTGCTATAATCCTGACCTATATGTGGACCACCCTGGAAACAACACAAAATTCGATTTTGTTAGGTTAAAGTTGCACCTAGGGCAGTGAACAGCCGCACAACTGACCATTCATTCAGCTACCAGATAATGTGCAGTGAAGATAATTAGGATGAAGCATTAAGCAATAAACCTACTTAAGTATGTTACAAATTTTTTTTGATATTTAAGTGATTATAGAGCATGTACTATTATGACTGCAAAGTCATTCAAAAATCATGCAATCTGTTTGTAACCCAAAGTGAGCATTCAATGACAATTCTTTCTGAACTTTACACCATGACACTTAAGCTTATTTGTATAGAATTGACTTGGTCATGTGGTGACTTAAAGAGCTAGATGCAAGTCTATTAATCAATTTAATCACATACATAAATCAAGCATGTGTCAGTTCCAAATCTTGGCATCAGAAGTAGTCCAAATACGTAGTATTTAAAATACTTTACATACATACATACATACATATATACATAATATGAACTAATGAGAAAAATACTCTGAGCCAAATGTTACAAACGTTGATTACAACAGCGAGTTACAACTCAATGCTGTCCAGGAGCAGAAATGACATGCCAACCTGATAGAGCTGCTGGGGTGGCGGTTGACTTGGTAGCGGTGGTTGTCCTTGGGAGAAAGAAGATGGAGGATTGCTACCTGACTGAACAATTCAAAAAGTTTATCTCATGAAAAATTCACTTATTAGTAAAATTAAAAGCAAGAAATTGTAATAGCCAGCTTACATGAAACATAGGATGGGACAAGAGCTGTTGATGTGCACTTGATGGTTGAAAACCAAGAGCATGAGGCATCTGTGAATGAAGCTGATGAGATAAAGGCTGCATGGAAGGTGGCCTAGGTTGTTGTGGCCAAGGTGGCTGCAGTGGCTGATTAAATAATCCAGCAGTCTGCAGAGGTTGTTGTGTCTGGCCAGAAACAATAGGCATATGGGATGGAAGTATAGAGTAATGTGGAGGAGCAGGAGGGGGTAGAGTAAGATTATGAATCTGGGAAGATTGTGGAAGTGATAAAGGAGCTTGAGTGTTCAGAAAACTCTTAGTCTGCTGTGCTGAATGTGGGGGATTTGATTGCATGGTCTGCGACTGAAAATTCAATGGAGGAACTGAAGCAGATGGCAATGCAATGGAGGGTTGAGTAGGATGTTGCTGTTTAACAGATACAGAGGATTGAGGTAAACTAGCTTGACCCTGCATTCCAGCTTGTACTGGCAATGATTGAGCAGTTTGAACATTTGGCTGCTGCACCACCTGTGCTGATTGTGGTTGTGACAAAGCCTGCTGGATGGTAGGCATCTGAAGAACAAGGATTTATATTTTTTAATACAGCTTCTAGTTCTACTTTATTATGAAATGATATATTTTAAAGTTAAACAAAAATGATTACCACTTGAGGAGGCTGCACCATTCCCAGCATAATTTGTGCCTGTAATGAATCATTAAGACAATTACATTCAATTTCACATTGTGAGTGTAGCTAGCAATAAGTAATATATGACAATACATGTGATATGGAATGAAATAAAGCTAAAGTGCTTAATACAACATACAAGAAAAAATATTATTCAAACTGAAATAAACCAAAAAAAAATCATAATGCACCATAAATCAAAGGGATTGGTACTCCCCATGCTTCCCAAGATCAATAAACAATTAAAAACAGGAAATTTATATAATAAACTCATAATTTGACTACATCATACTTTGAAAGGCAATGCTTTGCCCTAATATGATTGCTATGTAATGAACAAACTCTCAGAATAACAAAAGAAAACCAAAAGATTTTGTCAGCATTCCTTTTTCCTAGAAATGCCAATTAGCTTCCTCATCCAATACGAGAGTCATTAATCCTTTCTCCTTCTCTTGTGGCCTTTTTTCCTCTTCATCCAATCCTTTTCTTAATTATTAGTTGCATCACTCCTTTGTGAGAGGCAGAATCCAACATATATCAATTATGGCAAGGCATTAACACAAACCAATTCTCAATGAATAAAGCTTATAGGAGTCTAACTTGATATATTTTCTCATTTACAGGCTGGATCCATCATGCATATGATCTCAAAATGTGATCATCCCATTGAGCAATAACTGGAAATATAATGAGCAAATCAAATCCATGGGACTTTTGAAATCCATTGCATTTGTTTAATTCAAACATTTCTATAGCATATCCTATATAGAGTTATTTCAGTCATCCATTTGTTTAAATTCCAGGGTAATGGACCGCACTTTGTGAATTAGTGCACATGAAGATAGCCAACATGTTCAAGAAGAAAGTGATTGATAAATTTTTCATCATTGGCCAAAGTGAATATCTCGAGCAGCCCATGCAACTCCAGTACTCAAAACTAATTTTGCAAAGTATAAAAACCCATGTCGTCATGGAGGGAAGGAGGAAAAGGAGAGGGCAGGGGGCAGGGATGCCAATTAATGAAACTATTTGAAGTCCATGATATATCCTAACTACTTTGTTTGTTGTTTAGTATTGTAGAAAATAAGACCTTTGAATAATGAAAATGTATTGGTACTACAGATAACTCAAAGGAACTTAGGCATCTTGCAATCAACCACTGGAACCTACTTTCTCTTTCCTGTTTATTTTTGATGCAAGATCAGGTCAAAATAGTAATAGAAAAATTAACTTGATATGCCATTGTGTTTCTCCATTTTGCTTTTCTTAATTTTAGAGTCTTATTTGGACTCATTCATGAGAAAGAAGTATCGGTCCTGGTGAGTTCATATTAGATGTTTAATAATTGCTATCCAGACATTCTACTCGTACGGGATCTAGGAAACCTAAGAGGTCCATCTTTCAAAAGGTGCCCATGGTATGTAAGTGGTAAAGAGAACGCATAGAGCATATGTGGTATGTAAAAGCATATGCTGTTAGTATTTTTTTAATATTTTTTAAAAAAGATATACATAAGAATATAATAATTAAATTAATAACAAATACTTACACACGACAACAATAGTTGTGATATTTTTTAATTAATTAATAATACTAATAATACCTGCATAAGGCTCAACTATAACCTGCATCTAGCCACCAACTGACTGAATCCACAATACTTGCATGAGTTTGCATAACAGTGGACTGCATTTGTGGCAGCATAAATGCTAAGTCAAGCCGTATATGCAGCTGCAAAATGCTAGTTGGGGTTGCATATACAGCGGAAAAATGCTAGGGAAGCACACACATACTTAGCAAGATTGCATATGTAGCTGCATAATGTTAAGTAGGTGACCTATTCAACCCATATAGTAACTGCGTATAGGGAACACAGTGCAGTTAGAGGACCAGATTCACATGTGCCGCCATACCACATTTTAAAGATGGATTCAGGATCCAGTTTAGCGTAGGAGAAGAAAAAAAAAAACCTCCAATTGAGGTCCTAAACGCTTGGGCTTGATCTATGGACTTTTTTTCACTCTTTAGCTAGCTAAGAAGGGTAGGATTAAAATAAAAATGAAAATAGATTAAAAAGAGGTAGGAAAAATAAAAGAGAGATAGAGAGGATGAGTGTTAGTGAAGATGTCACATCATCATTGCTTGTTGCCAGATCACTTCCTTCACCCTTGTTCTTTACTATTGGGCCTTCACAAGAAAAAACCCCTTGCTGAAGTAGTTTAGGCGGGTCTTCTTGCTCCTAAAAAGGGCTAGAAAGAATCTATGGAGATGGAAGCAGCATAGACAATGATGGAGGAGAAGGCGGCGGCATAAAAAATTGCGTTAGGAAAGTATTTGGATAGAGTATCACAGCATTTTTCCCCATCCTTGCCCTATTCTTGAGGGCATGGATGATTGTAAAGAAATTTTTTAGAGAATCCCAAAGGTTGGAGAGTCAGGATAAAGGATGAGATGGAGGAATTTGACTGGTGGATCTTAGTTGCATGGATTGAAGCCTAAGGTTGAGATAGGTTTCTAAAGGCTTCTGCTGGATGGAGATTAGGATGAAAGGGACATGAAGGGGGGTTGCTTAATTAACGGGGAGAATTTAGCTAGATGGTGTGATGGTAATAATTATGCAGGTGAAAGGATGGCAAACTAAGATCATGTGAATGAAAAGAGAGATGGGTGTAACTGAGGGTGTTGACTCGGTTTTTAGGTGGGTGCACTAAGCTGGGCTGACTGATATATGAGGTTCTAGTGGGTGACCAATGACGTAAACAGACTTATCTAGAATTTTAGTTTGTACAATGGGGAATGAGTCGGTAATATAAACAGAATTCTATAGAACTTTTTTTGTGTGAAAATGAGGGGAAAGAGATGGAATTAATTTCTAAATACAGGCATGTAGGAAATTAGGGCTTTGGGTTGAGGTTATGAGGTAGGGCATAGGTCAGGGATGATGAGTGAGGATCTTGGCATTTATTTCAAGCAAGAATTCATTTATTTACAATGGCAAGGTGTCTTCAGTTGGTTCAGCAAAACCCTGTATCCATATTATTGTTTCCTCTGGCTCCTCTGTCCTTTCAACCAACAAATTGTAACATGCAATTAGTTTATAGTAGAAATTTTTCTCCAAAATTCACCTTTGTTCAAGCTATAGGCCTCTCCTAACCCTATATCAAATATAAACCATACTCACCATGATTTTTTACCCTAGAAACCTGAAACCGCTTCCAAAACTTCCTTTTTCTCCATTTTCACTCTCCAGATTTTCTATTGATACCTAGAAATGGTCCTTCCACTTCCATATGAAAGTCAAACAGATCAACTCTCTCTAGCACCTTTAACATACAGAACCTCAGCAACCTTGTCTAGTTCTCCTTACAGAATATTTTTCATTTTAATAGTTGGCATGTCGTATGTATATATAGAATTCTAGAATGGAATGCTATCTCTAAATTAAATGGTTGCCACAATACTCTACTAGTTATTAAATCCTAAACATTTCTATCCATAGCACAAAATAACCATAACCACTAAACCTTTTGCAACTGTATATGCCCCAATTCTTCCTATTAAGGACCAACTCCTATATTATTGCATGTTTTTCCAAATTCTAACAACTTTCATCCATGTTACCTTGGTCTTATGTACTTTTCTAACACTTGAACACAAATTAAAGCAAAACCTAAAAAATAAATCCTTTTCAGATCTCCATTGGATGTGCCTGAATCTCTACGAAAGCATTTATCTGGTCCATCTACCCACATCTAATCCCATTAAATATGCATTCATCGATCTCTACAACTTTGTAAGACACATGATAGCAAGTTTGTCAAGATTCTAGAACCCTATCTTCATTTCCATTTTGCAATCAACATGCTTTGCCTTTGCTATACCATTTAATTTACAAGACTTTCCTCCGATATTCCAAATTGGCATGCAACCTTGTCCTTGTCCCATGAATAAGTATATATGTAGCTAATTTGAAGTGATATGGGCTCAGTACTGTTGCAATCATACTATAACAAGAAATCCGCTTGTTTATCACTACTACAATACCCAATTACGCATCCCTATAACAATTTCAATATATCATCTCTGCACACTTTCTCATGAATAGATCATCTATCATATGCTTAGTGAATAGTGACCATATATAGGTTCATTTTCTGTTATTATGGCTTCAATCAATAACTGTAAGCAAGAAAATCTCCGTAGTTAACCTTCTAGACATAAATTTAAAAAAAAAAAATCAATATATTTTCTCTATCATTGTCTCCTATAACTTCATGGTGTGGTTTATAAACTCAATTTTATGACAATTGATCGAACTTTGTATATCATTTATATTCTTATAGATGGTACCAAATACCTTCGAAAAATATCTTATCCTCATTAAAAAAGCTACTCAAGCACCTCATTTAATATTTTCATTTTGCCTTGATGCCTTATGATTTGCATCATTCCGGAAGCCTTTATCTACTTTTATGGATTAAATGATGAAACGTCTGAAAATCTCCTAACTCTGATTCTTCTAAACATATCCCTTCTTCAGTCTTCAAACAATATTTTTTTAGAAATAACCTTAATTTATTTATGAATATTAAGTAAAATCATATTAAGCTCATTCTTCATGCATCAAACATGATATAAAAAATTAATGTTCATCTTTGTTATCCAAGCAAATTTTGGAACTTCTTACTTAATCTTGAGCCAACTTATCATGTAAGTAAATATAAGTTTCATAGTTTGCATTCCTTTTCCTTTTTTTGAATATCCTTGTTAGATTTCCTATAATTTTTCGATGTGCTGAATGTTAATAGACTCTTCTCCCCCTGATCACCTATCACACCAAACTATTTAACCAGTTGACCACCGAGTTTCTTTTCATGTCAATCAACCCCTTGATCACCTCTCACATCTAACCACTTAACCACCCATTTTTTCCCCATGTGTCTCATTTACCTCTCTAAGAACTTCTCTAACAACTTCTCAAGTTGTCAAGTTCCATTTTTCTTTAATACTTTGTCCATAAATGAATTCTTATTTTCTTCTTGAAAATTTCACCACCTTATTATTGGGCATTTAGCAGTCCCTCTCCCCTTCATGTTCCTAATATATGCATCTACCACTACTACACAATGTTGTGCAACCAAGCTTTCTCTTGGCATAATTTACTGCATTTGTATGCTTATTTTTCTTATAAATAAGCATTTGATCATCAGCATTTAAAAGTAAATAAATGTTCATATCCCTTTTTATATTACGTATATGCTACTGCTAGATCATAGGCCGACACAATCTTGATTATCAAATGTTTCATAGCATTTCTGTCACCAAAACTATGTATATGATGTACTTCTTGCCCTAACGTTGTGAAGTTTGTTACACAGTTCATAGCAGTGAAATTATATTTCAAGACAACTAAACATAATGAATCACAAGAAGATTAATTTGAAATGAAATACATCAATTGGTGTTTTGAATTATGGCTTACAGACATGCTATCTTTATTCTCTTCTAAAAACCTCCATTCTCTATTGGATTTTAAAGGGGTGAAGCAAGCATATTCCTAACCACTATACATCAATCACACATAACTTCATTCAAATAAGGTTCTGCTAGCAATATATAGTACACCATATATTCTACCTCATAATTTATATGCTACCTCCATGAGGAGTTCCATTTGAAGGTATAAGATTGAGATGCTATATTCTTGAAGTGCTTTGGCTTGTGGCTTCACTAGTACTAAAGATTTTCAATCAAGGGGAGGTTATATTCTCAAGGGTATATATAGGACTTGGAACTTTGACTGAATAGTATTTGATGAATAGCATAAGGATACATCTGGTTGAACGGAATCTGGGGGCATAAGCCAATTATCACAAGCTAATACTAAGAGCAGCAAGAGATTACCAAGTTTCAAGAACATCTTAGTTATTAATAGACAAATGAAGAGCCAATGTGGTCGCACATGGGACGACAACTTTCCTTGCAGCAACACTAGTACTCATTTAGAAGAAAAGAAAACAAAAATAAAAAGCTGAATCTTGCTTCATGTTGGAAATCAAATTTCGGAATTCTTTCTTAATTGTGCGAGGTAGGTTGCTCTAATTCTTTGACTAGAAAAGGAACACCTAGATAAGAAACAGGGATCATCAGAAACCCTCAATTCCTTGTCCGAAAAATTATATCATAATAAGACGTGCCCGTACTTCTCAATCATGTCCTCTAATTTTGCCAAAACTACAAACTCCAATCGGCGAAATCGCATCGACTCCTCTATCCAAGAAATCGAAACAGAAGAGGAATCCCCGGAACCCCCAATCAACCCTTTATCTTCTTTAAAATTTAGAAAGCATAAGCAGAACCCTAGCTTCCGGGGAACCACATAGAGAGAGAAAAGAGAGGGGAATCAAGAACCTGGAAGAGAGCCCGCGTCAAGAGAGGGTTTTCAATGAGGATCCTCTTCGCCTGCTGCTGGTTCTGATCGATCAGAATCTGAGCGTAGAAAGAATGCACAATGACTAGAAATCAATTCCTCCTCCTTTTCCCCTTTTTTTCCTTTAATTCGAAAGGAAGATAGAAAGGAATACACATAGGAAAGAACGGGAGCAAAAAAAAAGAGGTGGGAGGGTTAGAGGTTACCTTCATCTGGCGCATAATTTCGTAGAGCTGGCTCTTGGACATGCCAGCCATCTGCGAGGCCAAGCCATCGCCGGATGGAGGCTGCTTCGCGGCCATCGTCTCTTCCTCCGCTCCGGTTCGTTTCAGATCGGGTTATAAAGTAGGACGCTCGCGCTCCGGATCCACAAGTGAAATGGGTTCGGGTCCTGCCCCAACCCAAACAGTAATGTCGAGCCATCTTAGGTAACCCAAATAGAGTTGTCAAGATGATCTGAACTCCAATTATCTAAGATCAACCTATTTGATATGCTATATTCTAATAATTAAATTTTTTTAAATATTTATAAATTATTTATTTGATATTTTATAAAAATCTAATATTTTTTATCATATAATACTAAAACTACCTCAAATATATTCCAATAAAAATATATTCATAATCATATAAAATATATTATAGTAAAATATTAATATATTTTCAATGTATTAATTATTAATATATTCTTATAAATATATATTAATTGTTATTATAGAATTAATATATTTATTTATACTTATATATATATATTTTGGTTAGAAAAATAAGTTAAATAGAAGTAATATATTAAATAATTCTACTATATAAATATAAATTACAATATATATTTTTTTCTTGAAGTTAAAAAATATTTTATTTTGATTCTCTCTTTTTTTTACAACAATAAAATCCCTTCTTGTTATCTTTAAAAAAAAATCAATTTTCAAAAAACAAATCAATCAAACAATCATTATTCCACTAACTTTCTCGCCCTTTTCTCTAGCACTCTCATTTTTTTTATTTTTTTTAAAATATCGAAGAGGGCATAGCTTTCCTCTCAATATCCATTTAATACTTAAAGACATTTCTCCATTTGGTACTTGGGCTCAAGGCTCTTTGACAAGACGGCAGACATTCTTTTGTAAAAAAAAAAAAAGCTAATTAATAGTTAGGATTTTTATATAACAGTTTTTTTAAATATCAAATTTTATATAAATATCTTTCCAAAATTGATATATATATATATATACACCTTTGTAAAATGTTTTGCTATTATACATTTTTCTAATCCTTATTTTTGAATATGTACCCATATCATCTAATGCCATTAAAAATAATGGTTTCAAATTAAAATGACTAAAATACTCTTAGTGGGTAGATGTATAAATAGAAATATTTATAAGGAAATACAATCAAACATTAACTTTACAAGAATATTCAAGCAATTTTATATATTTAGAAGGGTATATATGCCCAAAAAAATCTAATAGAAGGAAAAAAAATTAGACACATTAATTAATGTGATAGCCTTCAGAATTCTGTATTTCTTAGTTAATATCATAGCCTTCAAAATTTCATATTTATTAATTATTGTTATAGCCGTTAGAGTTATGCATTTATGCTTCTACATAAGTAGGATGAATTAATACATCATAAATTAACATAAGTCTCAAAATCTTAAGTGTTGCTTTTGTATTGATAATTTTGAAATAGTTAAAGAAAAATTAAGAGCTCTCGAGAAAATTTGTACTCTCTTTATAAGGTGACATATTCACAAAGAAGGAGATGTCGAAGCTCCAGAAAAAAAGAAAAAAAAGACTCATTATTCAATTTGTTTTCATTCTCTAGAAGCTTCAATTCCGTATTTTATAGTTTTCAACAACTTAAAAGAAAATTTGTTAAGTGGAACACACTGTTGAATTCAAGGACAAGATCACGTTAGAATTATAAAGCAAGTTGTTAGGAGAAAAACCCTAAGTCATAAAAGCTGCTCGGCCAAGGAGTGCCGACCGGAAAGCCGCTCGGCCGAAGAGCGCCGACCGGAAAGCTGCTCGGCCAAGGAGTGCCGACCGGAAAGCCGCTCGGCCGAAGAGCGCCGACCGGAAAGCTGCTCGGCCAAAGGATGCCGACCAGGAAGGCGCTCGACTAGAGGGCGTCGTCCAGAGCGCGCGCCAAGAGGTGCCCCACCCAAAGCTGCTCGGTTAGAAAGTGCCGACCAAAGACAGCGCCAAGGCGCTCTGCTAGAAGGTGCTCGCCTAAAGGGCGCCGACCAGGAGTACTTGAAGCAACCCCGCCACAGGGCGCCCCATTGGGCGACCAGCTCGGCTCGGCACCCTTGCCGAGCCGATGCCTTAACCAAATGTTCAACCTCCGCCTAAAGTCCAAGGGACTTGACAACTCCTACGACTTGCGACCTGCCACTATCTCCAAGCCATCAAGGCATAAGATCTCCGCAGGCGTTCGGCACGACCTGCCATTAATGCATGAGACTCCCTCAAGTCTCCGATGCACTCAGGCATTTAATGAACACGGCCCAAGACGATCTCCGGATCACTGAACCGTCAGAGCGCATGGCTCTACCTGACCGCCGGTTCATTCGGTAATAAATGCACTTACCATCTACAGACCCCAGGCCCGCTACGGCCGGCGGTTCAACCACTCCAACAGGTCCGATCGACCGTGACAACTCCCTGGTTCCGGTCTGATTCGGCCCCGTTCTCCACTATGCCATAAATGAGCCAAATCGTGCCCAATTATCACAGACAGGGACAAATCCCCCGGTTACCTCCCAGGTAACGTAATCCCCTCCTATAAAAGGGAAGCTGGGAGAACCAAGGGGGGGAACAACAAAAAACGGAAACAGATCCCCGGGACTGAACCCGCCGGGAAGCACAGACACAATTGAGGACATCATCCTCTTCGTCTTCTTTATCTTATCCAAATGTTCTTGCTGCCTTCTCCATATACTCTCTTCCCTGCTCTCTCCACATATTGGCCCCCTCTGACTTAAGCATCGGAGGGCCGGCGCCGGGGAGCCCGGCCACCGGCTTTTTGCAGGACTTACACCCTCCAGGAGGACGTCGCCGGCCGGCGCACCGCCGTCCGCCCCCTGTAGCAGCGGAGCTCCTCCTTCCCCGGCTTCGCGGCGGCCCCCGGGTCCAATTTCCAGCAACACAAGTATATATATTTCATTATATTTTTTAAATAATAATATTATGATAAGCAAGTGAAAACGGCATTGTACATTGATCATCAAATATAAACCCAAATTAGAATGCAGGCATACCATACGGATAAATAAAAATTTATTCATATTTCTGTAATAAAAAAAAAAACATTATCTCATTGGAAGATTATCTCCGCTTTCTTCTAGTCCTTTGTCCCATCTCTCCTACCTTCTCTACCTTAATGGAGGCGGCGGCAAATCGCCCTTCTGGTGGGGGATCGGGTTTTCTTTTTTCTTCCTCCTCCTCCTCGTCGTCTCCCTTCATGGGTTTTGGAGCACTCTCTGCTTCCAAGCCCTATCCTTCTCCGCCTCTCGGGCCCGAGATGGAGCCATTCGGGGAAATCTTGGACTTCTCCGCCCGACCTCCTCCTCCTACTCGTCCTGCGGAAGAGCTTCCCCCCTACCGTTTGGGGCCTTCGTCGTCGTCGTCGTTATCGTCTGGGGATGGGGCGCGTGGAGAGAGTGTGGGGATCCCTCGGCCTCAGGAGGCTCTTCAGAGCGCGCCGATCTCGCCCTTCCTCTCCATTCTCCAAGACATATGAGCTTGTGGATGATCCCTCTCTGGATCCGCTCATCTCGTGGGGTTCTACTGGGAAGAGCTTCGTGGTGCGGGATCCCGTCGAGTTTGCCAGGGCCGTTCCGCCTCGGAGCTTCTGAATACTTATGTGCGTATTGCAAAAGCTTTGCCGGAGACGGCTCTTGTTGCTTGTATTCATTCAGTTTGTTTCAGTTCGTATTTTAGATTCGTTCTTTGCGCTTAACAAGCATTGGATTTTGACCAATGATTATTGCTCTGTAGGTTGATTGCTGCTGAGGACTTTTTTTTTATTTAGGATCGCAGTGTATCCTTTGATCTTATTGGTGCTGTACAGATTTCCTGTTGCATCGTTGTCTTTTTTTTTTTTTCTTCTTTTTCCTTAATTTTTTTTCTTAATCCTGATGTATATGCTCTTGAATCCGATGGCGAGAAGAAGACGGAAGATAATAAAGTAATTCCAAAATTTTATTTTATTCTTAATTAAAATAATTATATTTTTTATTAATGATATTAGAAATTTATATTTTATAAGAATATAGATATAAATATAAATTTTAAGAAAATATTTACGTAAATTTAAATTTTTAGAAATATATTTATGTAAAAAAAATAATAGTTATTAATATTTGTTAGAGGTATCATGATGGTGCTATTTTGGTAGCACCCAAATTTAACCGCCAAAATCTACCAAAGATAGAACCTCCAATTTACATAAAAAGAATTTTTTTAAAAAAAATAAATAATCTCAAATTCTTGTCAAAGTACTGTACTACTTTTCTTATATTTTAATTTATTATCATGGATTCCAGCTTTTTTTCTTTTTTTTTTTTTTTGCTTAGGAAGAGGGAAGAGGGGGGTAAGGAGAACCTCACCTGCGTAACAACCCCACTGAGCCTCCTCTCCGCTGGAAAATATTCAATACGGGCAGACAAGTTTTACTCATACCCTTTCTATCCGTGAAAAAACCCCACCAACGTGGCAGCCTCTTCTATGTATGAGTACATCACATCAACACCACCTAAGTATCCGCAAATTAGATGGCAATTTCATCGGGCAAATCAGAGGAGACATCCACTCCTCGCATTTAATCGACGCCCGCTGTAAGATAAACTGAATAAGGAAAGAGCCTGAGAGTTTAAATATTTGGTTTTTTTCATCCCACTCTGTTTGTATTGAGTTTGTGTTTATAAAGCTATACATGAAACCGAACTCAGAAAGATCAGGAGTTTGTTCAAACTATCTAACTATCTAACGTATACTTCAAACTCTAACGTTTGTTACAAAACTAACAAAGTTTCAAAAAAACTTCAACCATGCGAGGCTTCAGTGGAGACAAATGTGGAATTCCTCAGACTTGGTCAGCTTCTCCAGAATGTACTCTAACACCCCCCTGCAAACTGATGGGCAGCAAACAGACCAACAGTTTGTTTCGAAGAAAATGAAAACGTGAAGTAGTTTGTCCCTTCGTAAACACATCTGCAATTTGATCTGTTGTGGAAATATAGTGCACTGCAATGTCCTTGTTTACCACTTTCTCCCTTATAAAATGATAGTCGACTTCAACATGCTTAGTTCTAGCATGAAAAACTGGATTTGAAGCTAAAGCAAGTGCACCTATATTGTCACACCATAACACCGGTGCAGAGGAAAGTGTAATTCCCAACTCACAAAATAACATACGCATCCAATATAGTTCAGCTGTTGCAATTGCCATAGACCTGTATTCTGCTTCTGTGCTAGACCTGGATACAACATTTTGCTTCTTTGCACTCCAAGATATTAGATTCTTTCCTAAATAAATTCCATAACCACTGGTGCTGCGCCTGTCATCAAGATTTCCAGCCCAGTCCGAATCACAGTATGCGTTGAGAGTTATTGAGGAAGGAGTATAATAAAGACCAAAATCAATTGTACCCTTAAGATATCGGAGAACCCTCTTAAGAGCAGTTAAATGCAAATCTCTTGGACTATGCATAAATTGGCATAGCTGATTTACCGCATAGGCGATATCTGGTCTGGAGATTGTGCAATATTGGAGTGCGCCTACAACTCTCCTATACTCAGTTGGATCATCCAACAATGTACCAGCTGTTGCAGAGAGTTTTGAACCAGAAACTGTTGGAGATGCTAATGGCTTTGCTCCTGCCATTTTGGTTCTGTCCAGTAGATCTGCAATATATTTACTTTGCCTTAGGTGGAGACCTTCAGCATTACGGGAAGCTTGCACTCCTAGAAAGTAGCTGATTTCCCCCAAGTCTTTAATCTGAAAACTGTTCTTCAGCTTGTCTATAAATTGCATGATGGCAGTAAAGTTTGTGCCTGTAACAATTATGTCGTCGACATACACTAGCACAAAAATCTTCAAATCATCAGAGTGGAGTGTAAAAAGTGAGTAATCAACAGAAGATTCCGCAAAACCAAGCTCCAATAATTCTTGAGATAGCCTACGAAACCAAGCTCTAGGGGCTTGTTTAAGCCCATAGAGTGATTTATGTAATCTGCAAACAAAATCAGGATTAGTTTCATCAATAAATCCTTTCGGTTGCTCCATGAACACTTCCTCATCAAGGACTCCATGCAGGAAGGCGTTAGACACATCTAGTTGTCTAATTGGCCAATGGAAACTAACGGCAAGAGAAAGGATCAGTCTGATGGTAGATGGTTTAATTACTGGAGAAAAAGTTTCATGAAAATCGACTCCATCTCTCTGATCAAATCCTTTAGCCACGAGCCTTGCTTTATAACGTTCAATGCTTCCATCAGGCCTCCTCTTAATTTTGTATATCCATTTGTTGCGGACAATATGTTTATCTGGTGGTCTTGGACATAGAGACCAAGTCCCATTCGCCATCAAAGCATCGAATTCGCGTCCCATTGCAGCTCGCCATTTCGGGTTTGTCACTGCTTGTGTATAGCAATGAGGTTCAGTTTCTTGCAGTACACTGGACAACACTTTGAGTGGATGACGCGTGGAGTAAAAGGTCATGAAACCAGGGAATTGTTTGGGTTTCAGGTTTCCAGTTTTGGACCGGGTTACAATTTCTCTTGGTTCATTGGCTGGAGTTATTGTTAAGGGAGGTGAACTAGCAGCAGGCGGATCACTTGGCTCAAGGATGTGATGTGACTGGGTCTGGCTTCTGTCTCGGGATGGGTAAGTTGGGTTTGAAATTCCTCAAAGTGCGGCATGCAAGTTGTCTCCGCAGAATCATGAGGATTTTCAATATCTGGAGGTGTAGTATTCTGAGGGGTCGGTCTGGGTATTATTGTTAATGTAGTAGGGTTTGACTGGGTTTCTTGCTGCATGGGTTGTGGATGAGGTATATTAGATAATAACGGCAAAGTAAAAACAGGAGTTGTATTTGAATATGAAGACTTACCAGACAAGACATTACCATTCAAGGTAGAAGAGGATGAGATGGTATCCACTGCTGGAAAAGAACCTTCATCAAAAATCACATTACGTGAGACATAAACTCTTCCTGAACTTAGGTCAAGACACCGATAGCCTTTTTGTTGTCCAGAATACCCTATGAAAACACACCTTTTACTTCTATAGGCTAACTTATGTTGTTCATAAGGTCGTAGTAAAGGGTAACAAGAACAACCGAAAACACGCAATTCAGCATAATTCGGGAGTTTCTTGTATAACAAGAAGTAAGGAGACAGGTCATGTAAAACCTTTGTAGGTAGTCTATTTATGAGGTAAACTGAGGTAAGGAAAGCATCGGCCCAATAGCATTTTGGTAGTTGTGATTTTGCTAGCAAAGTGATTCCCATCTCTTGAATATGTCTATGTTTTCTTTCGGCTATCCCATTCTGTTGGGATGTATGTGGACAAGTCAACCGATGAAATATTCCATGTATGGATAAAAATTCTTTGAATTGATTTGATAGAAATTCACCACCATTATCTGTCTGTAATTGCTTAATTTTGCAAGAAAATAAATTTTCCACAAGAGCTTTGTATTTTATAAAATGAGCAAATACATCAGATTTGTGGTGCATGGGATACAACCACGTGAACCTAGTATAATCATCAACAAAAATAACATAAAAACGACAACCACCAATTGATGCTATTGGGGATGTCCATACATCAGAGTGGATAAGATCTAAAGGTTGAACAGACCTACGCTGGGACTCTTCATACGGCAATTGTTTGGCCTTACCAAGTTGGCAAGACTCACAAAAGTCAATCTTATTGGTAGATTTCTTAATGGAAAGACGATCTAACCGAACTAGGCAATCTAAGACAGCTTTGGACGGGTGACCAAGTCTGTTATGCCAACACTCCATTGTGGTCTTAACTCCTAGTTTGCTTGTAAAGCATTGGATTTTATTTGAAATGCTCTTGTGTCCAGCAATTGGATACAATCCATTCTCAACCTTCCCTTGAAGTAGTATTCTGTTTGTCTGATTCTCCTTCACAGAAAAATCAGCCCCAGTTAGTACAAAGTAGCAGTTATTATCAAGACAAAATTTATTGATGGAAAGGAGATTGGTTGATGCATTTGGACAATGTAATATATCGGTAAGACTAAAGTTTGAATTGCCAACTGATAAAGAAGTATTGCCAGTGTGTTGAATACTTAAACCTGAACCATTGCCAATAGTCACAGCTTCATTCCCTTCAAACGGCTGTTGGTTAGCGAGATTGGATGCATCTGAGGTGATATGGGCATTAGCCCCGCTATCTGCATACCACACTTGATGATCATAAACCGAGTTTGCTTCTGCCGCCATTGCTGCAAGATCTGATGGTGGAATCCTCCCCTGGTAAGAATAGTCAAATCTATGGTAACAGTCAAGGGCAGTGTGCCCTACCTTACCACAAATCTGACACACAGGACGTCTATTGGAGTTATTTTGTGGCTGTGCTGGACGAGGGGCAGGATTGGTGTTGTTTCCATGGGGTGGATTTTGGTTTTGCTGGATAAATCTAGGGACATTGGTTTGAGGTTTAGGTTTCTTCATGTAGTTCGAGCCCTTAGGTTTGACAGCAGCAAAGGCAAAGTGGGAGTCCGAAGACTGATTGATTTGAGTTTCAAGAAGAGATTCGAAACTGAAAAGTTCAGCTCGAAAATCGTCAAGTGAAAACTCTCTGTCACGAGTAGCAAAGCTGTAGGAGGTAATGAACGGAGTGTAACTCTGCTTCAATCCTCCAATGAGGTAGCTGATGACATCTTGTTCATCAACAGATTTCCCTACTGCTGCTAACTGGTCAGACAGGGATTTTGCTTCCTCGACATAAGCAAGGCAGGATCGATTGCCTTGAGTGATGGTTTGCAGCTGGCGCTTGAGCATAGCAATTCTTGATCGCGATGTTGAGGAATACTTGGATTGAAGAGAGTCCCAAACTTCTTTAGACGTCTTCAAGCCATATAGAGTTGCTACCAGCTTTTCTGAGATTGAGCCAAGTAGCCAACTGAGCACGCAGTTGTCCTTCCGGTACCATGCTGCGTAAGCTGGATTTGGTGCTCCTCCTTCAAGGGTCTTGGATGGAGCAGCCTCTATACCAGTGATGTAGCCAACCATGTCATGACTACGGAGAAACACCATGAATTGGAGGCTCCATGCCATATAGTTGGGGCCTTCAAGTTTTTGAGAGGTAGGTGGGGAGTTGGATTGGATGGAACAATTTGAGAGGGGAGGCATTTCGGTGGAGTTGGAAGACATCTTCTAGAGATTGCGGAAGCAGAACAGAAGGATCAGGCGTTAGCCTTTCTAGGCTCTGATACCATGTAAGATAAACTGAATAAGGAAAGAGCCTGAGAGTTTAAATATTTGGTTTTTTTCATCCCACTCTGTTTGTATTGAGTTTGTGTTTATAAAGCTATACATGAAACCGAACTCAGAAAGATCAGGAGTTTGTTCAAACTATCTAACTATCTAACGTATACTTCAAACTCTAACGTTTGTTACAAAACTAACAAAGTTTCAAAAAAACTTCAACCATGCGAGGCTTCAGTGGAGACAAATGTGGAATTCCTCAGACTTGGTCAGCTTCTCCAGAATGTACTCTAACACCCGCACATTTCAAACATAGGCCACTCCAGTAGAATCTTAGCTCCGTTCCAACCATGCTACCACCTCGATGGTTTTTAGCTCTATTTCATTTACAACAGTACTTTAACTAGTAAAGTAATTCCACCAAAATTCTGTAAAGCATATTACTCCCTTAAATTACTGGAGGTTCGTATTGACTTGCCAGTTATCTCTACAGTCGATGAAAATGCCTTTCGCTGTTTCACTCCCTTGCGAACCCGAAAAAATAAAATTTAGTTGCCACGTATGCTTTAAGCAGCTATACAACTTCAATTTATTTTTAGTAAACTAATACATGTCACTTGTCATAAAAATGTCACAATCACAGAGTATGATATCATGCATGGGGCAGGCGTGGATGCAAGGGCTTGCTGACAAAATCAGTGGGAACGCTCGCACAATCTCAATATGTCATCTTGCTCGGAGCCGATGATGTTCTACTAATTTCTCTTCCAAGTTCACTTATCTTATGTATCAGCAATTCCTTCTCCCTTTCAAGCTGAAGCAGGTACTCTTCCTGCGCGTCTTCAGTGCTTTCTACTTCACTTAAAGCCAGTGACAGGCCCTCAAGATCACCATCGCCAACTAAATTTTGCAACTTCTTCAGGATCTTTCTGATCTGAATTGTTTGCATATCAGAAAAACCATCATGACAAATAAAAATAAAAAACTATGGAAGAAATTTGAAATCATGCAGCAAAGTATTATTCTTAAAGTTTCTTTAAATCCTTTAATCCATATCTGAAAATAAATACAATTTGACTCGAATTACGAATCCATCATCCAAACATTTTTTTTCTTTTTTTTCAGTAAGCAATGAAGCCAAATAGATGAGTTAGCACAAAGCTCAGTTAAAATCTAGGGAAGCCTTTGAAGGTTATCAATATTCAAAATCTTATATCTTGGCAAATAAAGTCTTATTTTTAATAAGGTAAGAACTCATTTAAGAAGGTGAGCTACGGCACAATGACAAGGTTGCTCTATTGTAACCATCAGGGTTCAAAATACAGAAACAACCTCTATGCATGCGAGGGCAAGACTGCCTGAACTTCCCAAGACCCTGCAACAGCAGGAGCCTCATGCACAGGGCTGCCATTTTAGTTTTAGATCTTATTTTAGTTTGAATAGTTATACTTTAAATCATTTGAATTATGGAAGTTGCTTTAAAAAATATGTTTTAATTGTATTTAACTTTATCCGAAACATAAAATATTTAAGCCTTCTACAGTTTTTGTTGAGATAAAACATTAATTACCATTTACATGCATTGGAAAAATATATAAAACACGAGAACTAAAACATGGTTGCAATATGCCACACCATTTTGCCATTAGAAAACCTGATTTCAAGTCATTACCAACATTTAAAATGAAATCTGCCACTTGTCAGTGAATCATATGTACTTTCTCATCCATCTTAAATACAAACAAATGTAAGCTCAAGTTGTTATATGGTGCATTCAAATAAAACCTTAATTTGTCATATAAATTTAGTATAATACCATGGGTAAAAAAGTAGATAGCCACTAATTCATTTTCATTTGATATAATTTCTTATATGAAATTCAACACATTCAACTTTATGGAATCTACAGTGAGAGATCGAAGTAATTGTAAAATGGTTGCCCTTCATCTCTGAGCTATTATCACATATCAAAATGTCAAAGTGCAAGATGCTGGGTTAAGACAGGGAAGTGCAGCAGTTCATAAAACAGAGGACATGTAACAGAAGGACATTTTGCACGCTGCATTTCCCTATAGTATGAAATATAATTACAGAAAGTAAAGCAAACACAGTTCTTAAACAACCATAGCTCACCTGTGCAGACAATGCATGTGCTTTGCTTAATGCAGAAACATTTGTATCCAAGCTGGATTTCTTTGGTAGTTCGGGAATCCTTCGTGTTATCTGTACATGGATCTCTCCACTCTTAACTCCTTGGAGAGGTATCCATCTGTCAGCTGTTTGATTTGGAGGAAGCCTTTCATATTCAACAATGCAATGACCTATACTTCTTGTGGGGAGTACAGCATTGTGATCCTTAACATGCAAAATCAAGGGGCTGCCAGTATCGGGAAACTCTAGAGTCTGGTTCCATCGAGGATTCAGTGTTCTGTAAACAATCTGCATGGCATGTAATTGGATTAGGGCATATAGTCCAATTAAAATTAATAGTGACATCCAAAATACATGGTTTCATGTGCAGCTGTAAAGTAGGAAAAAAGATTCATAAATATACACTAGGGACTGAAAACATATAATGAACCATATAAATCAAGAACCCGCACTGTTAAAAGACATTATTATACCATGGGTAGATTATCTATTGTTTCACTTGTATGTCCTTAGATACTATTCATAAGAGGCATGTTCATATCGTCATTGTATATATAAGGTATCCCCTGTTAAAAAAAAAAGCCATTGCAGAATTTTGCAACCTACTCCCTTTTTGATCTTTTAATTGTCTTGAAGTCTCAAGATCATGTTAGGCACCTTCTTAACTTTCACAGGTTTTAGTTCAGCAATAGTACATTGCCACTCCCACCACTAGATGTAATGATCTCATCAAAAGAGCACCTTGATATTTTTTTCCCCTAATAGACATCATTGATCATTGAACCAAGTAACTTTCAGTTTTATACTTTTGGCAGTTCCTAAGCTTTCAGCTCTAGTTGGCCTGAAAATTATTAAATATCCACAAAAATAAATTAGAAATGAAAATGCAGCTAAAACAAAGTAAAATAATTGAGAAGCAGATTGGACAGCATTTTTAAAGTATAATATAAATTTATAATGTTTGGGACCTCCAGATGTACCATTTTAGTGATTTCGAATTATAAGAATCGAAACATTATTTTTTAAATACAAAATGTTCAAAAATTCATGTCTGGAGAGTAATATACAATTTTCTTGTTTGATTTCAGTGTGGTTTATGATAATCTAAATGTCCATGGGACTTGAGCTCTAGCATAGCCAATTCCCAACCCCCACCCCCGCTCAAAAAATAAAAATCCTCTAAAAAACCCTTTAAAAAATCTAATGTCGCATTGCTTCCGAATCTCCTCAAAACTCAAAATTAGCATGCAGAAATGTTTTTCAGCACCTAATGAAATAAAGAAATGGCAAAAAAGGCATTAGCAATAGAATCCATATACACAATAAAATTGGTTGAAGTAGTTTTGGCCGAAATTTCAAAAACAGTCCTACTTTTGAATTGCTTTAAGCCAATATCAGAACATTTCAATCTTACATTTGGAGCAGGGTCGGCAGAACCATCCCGAACCAGACGGTTCCGGCCGTCTCGAATCGTACTGGTGGCTCACCAGTACGGTTCCGGCAATGAAAACGGAACCCGTTGCTGGAGCCAGAGAAGGAGAAGGAAAGAGAGAGTTAGCGGGAGAGGGAGAAAGAGAGAGAGAAGGCGCGACGCCGACGGAGTGTCGGCAGAGTCCGGTGGAGAACGGCGAAGTGTCGACAGAGTTCGGTGGAGGCCAGTGAGGCCGCGGCTGGCCTCGACCGCGGCAGCTGACCCTGTTTCGAACGCAATAGCGTTTGACCGCGGTCTTAAAAAATCGCAATTTTTAAGTGAAGTCGGCAAGAGATCGGCCTTCGCTGGCCTTCGATGGCCTCCTCTGAGCGCCGCTGATGTCCGCCGCCCTCCTCTAGCCCTCCTACCTCCGCTCGATCTCTCTCTCTTTTCCTCTCTCCCACGGTTTCTCTCTCGGTACAGGCCCGGCACGGCCCGTACCAAGTCATCCCATTGGAAAACCGATACAGTGCCCGGTACCGATTCCTGCGACTTTGATTTGGAGCTTCAAGCCAAACTTCAAGCTAGCAACTAGGTTAAGGCGCACTTGTCCATTATTAATGAGGCCATCTCATCCTCATAATTGGACGATGGAAGCACTATCTTGTTAGAGGCTGATCTAGATCGCCCTTTGCACACTAGTAATTATATTCAATCTTGTTTTCTCTTTCCCAGCATACGTATTGCCTTGGGATTCTATGGGGAGTTGGACACCAATCCCAATCACATTAATAGGTTCTGGCCACCGAATCATTAAATTTTCCTACACAGCATATTATTTTTACCCTACTTTTGGGTTCAAGAAACCCCATTTGGCCTTAATTTTATCATTGATTATCCTTCCTGCTGGTTCTTGTCAATATGTTTTCCCAACCTATGACTGCTTAAAGGGCCTTTCCTTTTTGTTCTGGATAACTTTGGGGTGGTTTTCTCCTAGTCGTGATGTTTCCTATCACCTAAATGTCCTACTTGTGATGCTGCATATGATCTAAATGTCCTACAAAACCCTACCTGGTGTTTCTCAAACAATTTAGATAGTGTTGATAGAAAGTTGTTGATTGAAAATTGTAAACCTAGTGGCCATCCAAGAAAGATTCTTGTTTTCTGTTTTGGTGATGGTGGTGGGCAGGGGCGTCTGTGTGGTTGCCTAATCATGGTTTAGTGCACAATCCTCCTTGTCACATGTGATCTACCTCCTACATTTCTTACAAGAGGTTTACTAACTTAGCACCTCCTTGTCTCATGCAATCTACCATCACCTCTATCATTCCTTGAAGGGATTGACCAAGTTGCATATTTTGGTCCATTCAGTTCATCCTTGTGCCTACTGATTCCTACAACTAACTGCTGACAATGGATATTCAACTCACTTGTACGGTCATCTAGGGACATCCTGATGCTCTAAGCTAAAGTCCACCTCCACGGTTACTTGGGAATTGGTATTATAATTTATAAGTATCTGGCTCCATTTCATCATCTTCTGATGGCAAACATTTCATTGATGAACATTTTCTTGTGTTTAACAGCATCAAGTGAGCCAAATGTTTGTCCTTGTATTGCTGTCTTTCAGACAGACTAGGATATCTGGAGGCATTTATTTAGTTTAGTCATGTATTAAGTGAGCACTAGGCCTACATGAGTACCAGCTGCTCTGCAACTGTCGATCCATACGGTAGGCCAACCAAGCAATTCCAATGTGCCAAACACCGGCAGTCAAACTGGATTAAGCTACAATCCATTCAACCAGCCTTTTTCTTCTTTTGTTCAGGTCAAAATTCCTTAGATCTGTGATTATCAAAAACCTTCAAGCTACTTGGCAAGCATTCCTACTCATCATCATTGCACCATTACCCACTATTATTGTCAAGACTCCCCTACAGTATGGGATGGACATAAACATAAGAATCAGATTCAAGGAAAGAATCCAAGTGTTTGACTCAGCGAGTGGGGAAAAGAACAAACAGGGACATAAAAAAAAAATTATATAATATTTTTAAAAATCATAAGATAGATGGCACTAAAATTTATTACTTGTTAAGACTTGTCAATATACATATTTCTCATCCAAACTTCTCAATTAGCTTAAGGATATTAGAAAAATGGCATTTTGCTGAGTTATTTTAAAACTTCCATCCCTACCCATATTCTGAAACCTACGTCCCTAACCAATCTCTACAGAGAACAAGAGCATATACATAACATTGTTATGGATCAAATTCGTTGTTGGAAGTGTCCAAGCTCTCTACTAATCTTTCAAAATCACAATCCCACCTCAAAAAAAAAAAGAGAAAAAAAAAGACTACATAAAAAGACTACATTCAAATGTCTGATGCATATCTGATTTAAATACATATCCAACATGGATTCGTGGAACAAAATTTGAATGTCCAAGTAAGATTAAGATGTTCCCTGTCTCGTGAAAGAGCAAGAAAGAAGATATTCTCTCCAATTCAATTAATGACATGATATTCCCTCCAATTCAATTAATGAGATGAGATTCCACATTGCCCACACATATGCTGGTTTTCACTTTCATCATACTCTCAAACATGGCCATCACTTTCATGTCACAGTTCCCTATAATTCAATAGTTGAGGAGTAAACATATTGAGGTACATGGCCACTTGGTCACTTATTTACTTCTAATCTCTCTTCTCTAGATAGCATATACAAAGCAGCTCTTGGACTTCTTTGCAAAGAGTGATAAAAAATATTATAGCAGAGTTTTAGTATCTTCTTTGCTCCCAATTTTTGATCCTTGTGACTTCAGAAGCAGGCAGAGAGTTGTATTAGACACATTATTGCATGTGTGTTGTATAGACCTATAAATCCTCTCAGTTATATTGACAAGACTCACTGTTCATGCAGGACACATGCCCATGTTCGGTGTGTATATAATGGCATGTTTGCCCCCTAAAAGAGAATGATTGCAAATTTGCACAACATTTTTGCCTCCAGTTTGACATGTAATAATCATGATCTACCAGAATATTTGCAAACAAAATTACAGTTGGTTTAAATACTTCCAAATTATAGTTCAGAGTTTCAAACAAATTGTCCAAAATCTGGTTATTTAAATTTGTCCACTCGATGCATAATAGGGAACTTCAGAACACGTAATATTTGGTTTTCAGGCATAAGAGATACAATTTATTACTTAACCATGACATCTTATTGGGTATATAATTCTTCAAATCATTGGAAAAAATTCAAAACGATAAGAAACATTTTACAGAAAGTTATTTCTTTCCTACCACCTAAGAAATTCTATCTATTTAATTCCTAAAGCAGAATAATGTGCTTCATTGAATTCTCAGAGAATTTTATGAAGAGATGCTCACAGTATGCATGTTCACAAATTATTTCCAAAATATGTATGTGGAATCCAACCGAAAAGCTTAAGCCAGGAGGTGGACAGGTCTGTATGTATTCAAGACCAACTAGAGTCCCTTACCTATCTGATTGTGGGACTATTCCCACTCTCCAACACCCCCTCTCACATGGAGAACCTGCAGACTGAAACCCGAAGAAGGGCAACAGATGAAAAACACAAGTGTGGAGGGAGATCGGTATGCAAAGAGAAAGGGACAGCTGGGTCGGATACCCTAATAAAATCCAATGCAAAAGCTTAAGCTAGTAGGTGGATAGGAGTCCAACATAGGACTATTCACATCTCCAACAGTATGAACCGTAACAGATATTGCACATCAATGGAGGTGTGCTTCTGTATTCTTTCAGTTCTTGCTGCATGCAGATTTGATAAGCAACGACATTTTACAGATGATTGATTTCTAACCTAGCAAAGTTGATCCTGCATCTGTTGCTATTCTTTGAAGTTAACATCCCAAGAAAAACAAAAATCAACATCCATTAGGTAAATGCAACTCCAGCACTGAAAATATATTACAGATATAAGTAATTTAGTGTTCTTATCAACTGACCTTAGTTTGTCTCTTCATGTTCCCATATTGCACCCTTACAAAAGGATCGCTTGTTCCCCTCAGATCAGCTGCAACAAGGTCCTTAGCTTCAATAAGGACTAGCTCAATACAGCCAAATCCATATCTGGTTGCTGAATTCTGCATATATTTAGAGGGTTCTTTTATGAAGCTACCAAAGCATTAAAAATCTGTATCTAATCTTCATAAAAGTGCATTTCAAATGAAAGATCAGCCATTCACTATTTCCAGCACATCATTCTACAAATGTAAAAGCATTTTATCTGATATGTTCATTCTTTTCAATTCATTTGCTAAAAATATATCAAGAAGAACATGCAATTATATGCATACCTTCAATCCTTCATGGTCATCATTCTTTACTGCTTCTATCTGGAGCCTCACCTCTCCTGAATTCGCTTTTTCAAGGGGAATCCAGACTTCCCTGTAGGAAGCATCTGGAATTCCTTCCAGATTTACTCGTGCACTTCCAATAATGTCATCACCAAACAAATCTGCACTATAACACTTGATCTTGAGATACTCACTGCCTCCTATTTCATCAAACTCAAATGTGTGGTCCCACTCTGGATTTGAAGTATGAGGCATTGTTTTTGTTCTATAGATAACCTAGAAAAGTAGGCTTTAATTACAAATAATTACAGAAAAACATGTGCACAGTTTCGCAACCTCTTCTCAGCAATAGATTAATGAAAGTAAACAAAAGCAAATGATTTAATGTGAAAAAAGAATAACATCACAACCAACCTTGCCATACTGAAGCTTTACATAAGGATCACATTTTCCAGATTTATCTTTTGTAGTTAAATTTCTTCCTTCCGCCACTGTTACCTTGAGTTTCCTTCCTGTCCTTAACTGGAGGTTGGGCGAACCAGATAACGATGGTTGAGATATACCGCTTACGTAGTGACTTAAGCTAATTGAACCATCCGAAAATTGCCATTCTTTTAGTACAAGACTCACGGTCAGCTGTTAAACAAATGAAATTGCAACATGTTAAAACTTACGCTGCTTAAGGATTAACAGAATGTATGGAAGAAAAGGATGGCCAATAATGTGTAACTTCTTATAGCAGAAAAGGTATCTTATGCACAAAAACGAATATATATTTCTGTGTATTTCTTTAGCATTTGACTAGGTTCAACTTTGGTCAAAGTTCTGAAAGTAAGTTTCTGTTTAAGTTCGTGGATCCTGCCCAAGGTTCATTGTACCAACCCATACCGCCAAGCACCAAGTGTATCATACCGAACCAGTAAGGTACTAATCATACGGAGAAGCGCGGCGCCACGGTGGCGGCGGAGGGGGGGGGCAGTATGGTACTGTACTGACACATACAGCTGCTGTCTCATCTTGAGCAGCATAAGATGTATCACTACAGGAGTGTACCACACCAATCCATACACTAACAGTAATCTACTGGAACGCTGTCCAATAGCACTTCAGCATACCTTGACCCCACCTAGAGAGTAGCAAGTGATTAAACAAAAATGTAAATATAGACAAGATACAAGATGATGAAGAGAATAAGAAACAAAAGTGATTCAGCCATTAAGAGTTAATCATTTTCACTTGCAATGTTACATAGAAATAAGAGTCACTAGCATGCTGCATATCTATTTATTTGCCTATTTATTCATTATTCATTATTCATTCATTCATTTGCCTATTTATTTGTCTTTATGCTAAACGCATATCGATGTGCTTTTCCCTAAAAAATATTAATGTAGACTACAGATAACTAACCTATACACAAAATATTAAATAAAGGAGAAAAGAGTAGGTAGAGTTTCTGTTTTGTTTATTTATTTTAGATTGCTTTTTTAAATAACAATTATTTTTATTATTATAACCTTGGTAGTGGGGCATCAGTAGTATTAGGATTCAAATTTCAGGCATACTGGCACACCCACAGGGCAGATCCGTGGAATGAACCTCAATCAGCCCCATATCAATGACATACTGCTCAATAGCAAGCTTATAGTTGTTTTCACATCCTTCTTTTTTTTTCTGCTTAAAGCCATACCAACCAGTACCTTGTGTTGGTGTGGTAGTACATTGAGTATTATCGGTACAGGCCTGTATCTCAATTTTTAACATATTGAGTATTAGCATGCATTTGAGAATTTGATATACATATAGACTAAAAAGAAAGTGGGCAGCATATAAAACATGTATGGCAATGTGATCCAAAAAATGTAGGAAATTACAAATCAATGCCAAGAGATACCAAGAAGAAACATGTACCTCCCCTAAATCAACTTCCTCAAAAGGAACAACCATCTCAACTTCTTTTCCACAATGCTCAGCTTGTTTTGCCACAACACCACATCCATGTCCTATAGCCCAAAATGTTGTAGAGTCATCTGCAACATATTTCATCTGTTCATAATCAAGGGTTTTAATTACTTATATCCAAATGAGATCCTGATTTAAGATAAAAAGAATTATTCAATATGTAACAAATGTAACATGCTGAAGCTTCCTCAAGAAGTGCAAAAGTATCTGTTATGTACAAAGTACCTTTATCTCACAGCTGGTCAAGTAGTTTAACTTCACACTGCTTGGATCCCATTCATAAAGATTAAATTTGAGAATTCCAGCATCCTCATGTAATACCATATTAAAAGTACTGCCCCACCTAGGATTCAAACCTTGACCAACATCTGTTCTTCTCGTCAAATCACCGAGTTCTACTTCAATCAATGTCTGCAAAACTTTATTTCCAGAGTTCCCTGACAACTGACAGCTTACTGTTGAGCTCTGTCTAGTTTCTGAGTTGTTGTTTTTCATGCTTTGCCTACCCATATTACTAGCTGAAATCACGGTGACTGAAAGAACACCTCCAACAGCTTTCTTCCTTAGATCAACTGGTGGCAAAGAAAAACACTGACGGCGAGGCTCGACCATCCTTTTAACTATGGTTTCCGTACAAAGCTTTACCTGAAATGAGAATGCAATATTCTAAAGAGTAATGAACATATTTAAAGAAATATTTTAATCAAGGTTCGCCGTATTAGACCGGTACCGGATCAGCGTGGAAACTGGTTTCAGAGGCATCTCGGGCCGGAACCAACCGGCACGCATGCATAGCAGTCATGTACCGGCCGGTACCGGTGCGAACCGGCCGGTTCCCACTGGTACGGTATTTTTTTTTATCCACAGTGCCGCGTGCTATGGATTTTTAAACAACAGCGCAGTGCTGTGGTGTCAAAGCGCATGGCCAAAAGGGCCACGCACTCCCTCAGGGAAGAGCGCCCACGCAGGCGCGGGGCTGAGCGCCCGCGCGCAGCTTCCTACCCCCGCGCAGTTCTGCCGCGCAATCATTAATGCCACTCTGTGGTATTTAATAGGGACGCACGCGTCTGCGCGCGGATGCGAAAAAAAAAGTTTGTACTGGCCGGTTCCAATACGAACCGGAACAGTACTGGTCCGGTAGGCGACCGGTATGCCTACCGGTATCGGTATGGCAAATCTTGATTTTAATTGAAGTATGATTAATTGAACTATAATATATTTGCAGACTGTTATTCAACAAACTATTGAAGAAAAAAGCTATCTTAACAAATTCCAGGAGCACTTGTAACAAAAGTACATAATCATTGAATGAACAACACACCAGCCAGTTTGAAACACCGGGTAATTCTGTAGCCGGAAGTGTTTGGCTTCCACCGCTTCCAAATGCAACACCTAATCTAACCTCAGGAGTAGACTCAAATGAATAAAGCACTGCTTGCCCATCAAGTATTGGTCTTAAGAGGAGCTGCAACATTAGACGTTTAGAAGACAAACTGAGTGCAACAATGATAATATACAAAATTATCAGAATCTTAGTGTTTAAAGCATCAAAGCTGGAGCAGTTCTACAAAAATTACTTCCATATTAGACAGAGCAGTACTGGAAAAGCAAGTGACAAATAATATCTGCTTGAACAAACTGTAGAAAAGATAGTATAAGATATGGTAGCAAAGACAGATTTCCAAGATAAATTTCAAATATGGGAGACAAAAGGAAGGCATGGATACTCATGTTTGCCATGTTGTGATTAGAAATATCAAGGTAAGGACTGCAAACATAAGCAGCAAGCTGTGCAGCATCTATTCAACATCAGCTTCTCTGCTTCACCATCAACTTCGAATTAGACCAAATATACTACATCATAGCATTTTTTTTTAAAAAAAAAGAAGTGCATTTCCATCGCTTCTACATTAACCTTTGTCAGTCCGAGTCTTTTCTTTGAAGATTTTCATAACCAGAAGCTGAGCACCAAGCAGTGCTCAAGGCCATCATTTTGTAGATGGCCAAACCCTTCCTGAAATTCATCCATGTATGGCCATTGTACTCAATTCCTTATTAAATAAATAAATAAAAGACCCACTTCCTGCACCCACACCACAAACCTGTTCCTGCATCTACTTCTGTAAGATATCAACACACATCACAGTTGACATGTCATTATAATCTATGTGTGCAATATATATCACTTCACCATCCTTGATATATATGATGAAGTCCAGAAGAATCCTGAAGAAATTTTGGAATCAAATAAGCAACAGAAACTGTTGAAATATAATATCAGAAATGATCAAGAAGAATGACTTCTGTGGGCTAGAGGAGATGGTAGAAATAGGGAAAGCAGGACATAGTAGGCCCAATACAATCAGTGTGAGGACCACAAGAACCTACAACTTAGTCAATGAAGTTCGACCAGCAATAAATGGACTGCTTTACTAATGTAAGAGAGAAAGAGAGGACACTATGTGGTTTCCTATGGAAAACAAGGCACAATCTTTGAGTTAGCAAAGTAGCTGGCCAGGTACAAAATACAAGAAACATACCCCCAATTCACAAAATCTGGATATGTGAGAGATCCTTGGAGCCCAATCAATACTATTTGCTAGAACCCATAATGTGTTTCATGAATTTAAATAAAAATGACAATGAGATCTGCATGTGAGTTGGAACCATGGAAATGAAGTCTGGAATATCAGCAAAAAATAGGCAAAAAAGTAAACAGTGCGACTTAGATTGCACGATCAAGATCAAAGTGTCCGTCCGTTCAGTGGCTAGTCGGTGTATGTAGTCCGTTCGGTAAGTCAGCCAGTCGTGATCATGCCGAGCCTGCCTTCTAGAAGAGAAAAATAAGGTTGTGCTTATTATCTCTCACCGGGAGAGTGTCGGAAATGAAAAGTCGCAAGTGATGGTGTGGAGCACAATTCTAACTAGCGAAGCGAGGCGATCAGCTCAATTGAAAGAGAGTGTAAACAGGCTAAAAGTCTAGAATTTATGGCACAAGGAAATTCTATTATTGATATCGAGCACCATTCACAGGCTAAGAGAAACCAGAGTTAAATGTACTTAACCTAGTGGTGATTTGTTGTCTACATGGCCTTGTTTGGTCCCTTCCAGAGACACAGAATGGAGCCCTGGGGTTTAGTGACAAAAATGATGTTTCCAGTATCACAGTGATGTGGGTAAAATCCAAAAAGTTTGAGCAACAAAGACAATGATCAGTTTGTGCTGATAAGTGTTACCCAGACACTTTAAGTTTTGGGTTTTAGGTCATGTCCAGATGCTTGGACACTTGGACAATTTACAAAACTCCTTGACACTTCAAATTGATAAAGCATGATGTCATCACCATTAGTTACGTTTTGTCATTTATCATTGGAAGTTTTCTAGTCTAACATAACATTTAGCAAAATTTTATCAATTATATCAAGTTAAAGGCAACTGATCTGACAAATTCTTCATTACATGAATAAATCTGTACTGAACACACCTACAAAAATGGGTATGCCTTTTTAGAAGGTTCCAGTGTCTGACTTTTCTGGACACTTGAGACCTCTGTCACATGTCCAGGTAATAGTCGTTGTGATTCAATGCAATGATGGAATTAGCCAAATTTGGTTAGATATCCTGCAAGAAGCCTAAAAGCTCTTCCTTTGGTTTTGAAGCTACAATAGAAGCTCAAATACCATCAAACTTGAACAAGTGTAAAGAGGAAACTTCATTATTTTGTCTGGCAATGTGCACAGATCTATATGTAGACTCCAACATGTCAAATCAACAAACAGACTCATAAGTAAAAGAGCAGATCAATTGATATCATACTGAACATACGTATACTGCTATGAAGATACACAGAAAAAGCCTGCAATGTTAAGTATTTAACTATTTTTTTTAAAAAAGGAAATTATTTCAGATGAGTAACACTAAATTTATACACATAAACATATTAAGCGTAATAATCAAATTGAATGATCCCATGCACCAAGATATCATCTCAAGTACTCTTAGGGATTGGGCTAAAGAGATTTTATAACTGAAAGATGAGGATAAAATTGAAATCAGTAGATTTGATTAGTGAAAATTGATAAAAAAAAATCAATTTGAAGTTATGTACATCCTTTTAACAATGAGTACAATTTTTAGACAGCACGATGTGAAAGTTATAAACAAAAATCAAGTAGGAAAATAATTTACATACATCTCCCTTAATGTGAATATGGTTAATGACAATGCGGCCAGTCCCCATCAATGGCTTTGCCAATTTTGCTAGCATCATTACACTCATTTCGTTAGTATCCCAATCGAAACCCAAACGCATGACTTGCTGTGAGCATATAAAATTGGATCATCAGTTAGCCATCAAATAAGGAAAGCAAAAATATGATTTTTGAGAACCTCATAAATTCCAATAACAAAATGATGGCACATGTAGATGCAAAGTATAAAAATGATGCAAATATGACTTGCACCACCAAAGATGAGAACTACTAAGCTAGACTTGTTTCCACAACTGCATCTCATATTCATAATTAAATTATTTTAGAATGTAATTCTCCATCAATACATTTTTCTGAATCCATTGCATCAAGTTCAACCAAAATTCCTTGAAGTTATTAGGATTTTGATGTGTTAAATTTTCTTATGGATGATCTACCAGTTCCATTAATGCATATTTTTTTATTACCAAAGTATGAAATGGCATTATTGTCGAAGAGAAAGGACTGCTCATGTAAAAACTGCACAAGATAGAAGAAAAGCAGATGTGACAGAACTGCGGTTTTTTTAATCCAACCTACTCTACTTATAAGTGGTGGAGAAGAACTCTAGAAGTTTCAAAATACTGAAACAAATGGACCTTTTCTCATGCCATTTTTTTCTCAATGTTTCAGTGTATCCTAACTTCATATTCTATCTTTTGAAATTGGATTAATTTGATAACTATGACATATCTCAAATATAGAATATAAGCCAAGCTATTGAGAAAAAACTATGGCAGTTTGAGAGTGAATACCAAACCTGGTCACCTGAAGTAATCCAGTGTGTTCCCTGCCGTCCCAAGATGGGTGGACACGAACCGAGTGAAAATTCCTGCAGTTCTATCTTTTCCTAAAATAAAGAATAGTATTTGCCCTGTCAAGATCTTACAACTTGATAAAAATCACCAATAGAGTCTTAAAGACAGCTAACCTCAACAAAAGAACACTTACTATCAACTTTGGTTTCCGGTTTTTTAAGCGACTCTGCAAAAAGGGATAAGTTTGTTATGTTTTCCCCATTTCAGAGCAATACGCTAAGAAAATAAGAAAGCATCATTCCAGAGTTCTGGAGAATTCTTTCAAGGGGTAAATGGTAAAATAGCCTGTACCTCACATGCTGGCTTGATTAAAATTCTTTCAAACTAATTACACATTATGTTGTAAGACTTTTTTCTGAATGCTCAAAAATATGGTTATTATCCTAATCACTCTGTTCTGGATAACTGCCCAAAAACCACAATAAAATCAAGGTTATTATCCTTATCGCTCTGTTCTTGGTAATTGACCAAAACCCATGATTTTCATTTTGTAAATAGATTGACCATCCTAGGATTTATAATGTTTTTGCCCGAACCAAATAGATGGCTGATTTTCATCTTGCTGGCAGCTGCTTTTTGTTCATTTTCTTTACTTCAGTATGGTTTCAGTTATGGTTGGTATAGGACAGGGCAAGACCAAATTTCATTTGTTACATATGATTTTGGATCAGAAAAGGATCAATTTTTTAAGAAATTATGTGAGATTCTTCGAAAGAGAGAAACACAGTTTCCAGGCTAAACTTTCCTAGTACAAAAATTCAATCATTTCAGAGTATGTTAAACCAAAGAACTGATATACAATGAAAGAAATAAGGATAACATGCAGATTGGCAGGTGAACTCCCACTATCAATTTGTCTTCATTTGTCCTCTTTAATATACCCACCTCTGATTTAAATTATGGGATTGCAAACTGGCTATAAGTTCAGTTTTACATGTAAACAGTGGAGTACAGATTACTTCATTTGAATCAGGTGCGGGTTGGGGACATCATCAGCTCTTCATTGAAGTTTACTTATCCATTTTTCCAGTAATAACAAGTTTTGAATTTAGTATGCATTTGCAAATCAAAAACCAATAATTAATGAAGATACTGAGTCTCACCTCTACGATTGAAGAAAACTTTTTTGAAAGTTTTGGTTCCATAAAATTGGGCCAGATCTCCATCAAAAGCTTGTTTAGCCATTCACAAGGCTCTAATGGAGTTATGGGCTGTGGGATGATATACAAAGATATAAATCACATAACCAAAAAGAGAACTCTAAAGAAAATAAAGAAAAAGAACATACAGATGTGCTCAATACAAGCTGCTGCCATCTTCTATTTAAATCTTCTACAAGTAGCTGGCGTTGAAACCTCCCATACTGTAAGGCCAAAAAAAAAATGCCAGGCCCGTGCCAGGTAACTTTTAAAATATATCACGTTGGTTTCGCTCCATCAAGTCATCGACACAAAAATTACTCTATAAAATATGATAATGAAACATTAATCTATTGAAGAACTATCTCTAAATGTAATATCCACAATAAAACTCTGCTGTTTTCATGAAAAAGAAATTTCATAGGCTTCAAAGTATTGATCCCAAGCAATAGTTTAAGTGGTATGAGATGGTTTCAAGAGCAACATAATATAGGTGAACACTATGCTTTTCAATAACTGTGGCCAACTAGTGGGATCCCTCAAAATGCTCTTCAACTACAAAGATAGTATTCTAACCGGATATATGGATATTAGATACCAACCGACCTTCTCAGTTCCATATTGGATATATTCTAACCTAAGACATAGATCTGAGCTACCAACTGGCCATCTTGGTTTTGTGTTGGATCCTGCTGGCCAAAGTTTCCTTGGCTAAAATTTTACATAAACTCATTGAGGGTTAACTTTGAGTTGAGATCTGCTCATTAAAAATTTTAAGCTTTCTTACTATACCTTCATTATATATGATCAATCCTAATCTAAAATAAGGCCTGTTAGTTTAGGTTGAAGGTTAAGAAGTGAGAATTGGCTATTTTATAATCAACTAGAACCACTCTTATAAAAGTTGCTAGTTACCACAGCTGGTTGTCATCAAATGGTTTATCTAGTGACTCATTCAACATATTATTGCTTGTTGCATCATCGGCTAATAAATGATGATCGAAACTTGTGAACAATTGCTGGCATGAATGCAATATGGTGATAATCATATGTTCCTATACTACAAATAAAATAGTACTTTCTAGTTGATGGAAGGATAATAATTAGTTTTCAATCTTTTAGATTAAATTTATCATGTTTTCAGATTACTTAATTTTTAGATAGTCCTCGGTGTATTACGATTGATGATTATGCTCCAATAAGGAGTCTAATGTCATATATGTTTTGGAAAGTATGTAGACTTTGATGTAATAGAGTCTAGATTGATCAACAAATACTAAACAGTTTTCACCAACTCGCAACACAATGAAAACTTTCTAGTCCAGAAATCATCTTCTGTTTGTACTGACCGAGTTTATTAGATTTTGATCCCACGTTCAAGTTTTAGTTGCATCCTATCAAAGATCAATCAGAAACCAGCTATCATCATTATTAACCTATCATAAATCCGAATATCTAACCAAAAAGTATACAAGAACCCAAGTTTCCCATGGATGCCAAGGTTTTGCAGATGTGCACGGTCAAAGCAGACTGATTCAGAATCACTGGTTGAACAGTGAAGATTAGTAGCATCACAAATATCACAACAATTCCAACAAATCTAAGGCCGGAAATCCTAACGAGACCCTCCCAAAAAACAATCACTTTCTTCAGTAATTAAGAACAGAAGCACTGACTGAAACAGAAAGCAGAATACAATCTAACCAACGAACACCAGCAAGTCAAACAGAAATCTTTCACCCACTGAAATAACCAAATTGTGCTTTCTATACGTTTCTTTCAAACTACGAGCACACTAATGAAGAAACGAAAACAACTGAAAAAAAAGAAACCAAACACGCACAAGAATTCCAGCCCCAAAAGGACAAGCCATCAAAATAAACCTACAAGTGCAGCATAATTCAACATATAAGCACCACAATTCCACGACAAGACAGTCCAAGATCCGATCTTTCTTGACCCAAACGAACCCAAACAGCAAGAAAGACTGACCTGGATAGTCGCCCACACAGCTGCAGCCAGGGGCACCCAGTTGGAGAAAGGCACAAGCCAACGCTCAATAGCCCAGGCAAACAGCCCCAGCGGGATCAAGAACGGCAGCAAAGGCTTGTCCTTCATCATATGATTCAAGAACTCCACTGCATCCTTGGTACAGAACCTCTTCAGCCTCCTTCTCACCATCTCCCCCCCTCTCTCCCTCTCTCTCTAGAGCTAGTCAATGGAAGGAAACCCAGACGAGGAAATCATTACGAATTCCGCTTTCCTATGGCTTGGAATTGGGATTGGTGAGAGAAATCTGGGGAGAGTATCGATGGAAATGGAGACGGGGGCTTTGGGAGGAGAAGGAAAGCCGAGGAAATAGAAGAAGGGATTTGGGGACCGAAGAATTTTCAAGTCTTCTCCAGCAAAAATATATATATATATATATATATAAAGACTTTTTAAGTCTTCAACGTCCCCATCGCCACACTCGGCACCACGGAAACCCAAGCTCTCCATTCGATTATTACCCTATCGTTGCGGAGGAATAGGGAGGCCGCTCTCCTTCCCCTTCTAGAACTCGGAAACCCGGGGACCGACTTTACGTGACGGTTGACGGTTGACTAATATCCGACGGGGACGCTGACGGCGTGACTCTTACCGTCAATTTAGCAAAATGCCCTTGGAAACGGACAGTTGTACTTGTGCCTGTGCTTTTGATTACGTGGCATTTTTGGTTGCTCGTTTTGGTGTTTTGTGAATTGATATTGTAGCTGATCGTATCGGGACCTGGAATATTCTGGGATGCACTATGTTTCCCTTGCCGGCCGGAAATTATCCGGACACCTTTTTTTTTTTTTTTTTTTTTTTTTTTTTTTTTTTTTTTTTTTTTTTTTGCTAATACGGGTGAATCATACCTGTCGGGTACGGATACACCCAATAAAGTCAAAAAATAGGATACCTCGGAGTGCCAAAGGCAACTCCCCATCTTCAGTCCACAATGTGTCTCCGGAATGGCGAGCTACAAATGCAGCCACCCAATCCGCAGCCCCATTGGCTTCACGGTAGATATGCTTGGCCTGAAAGGCCCCTCCATCCCTCGCCATAGCCCATCCGGACACCTCTTCGAAGGCTGCTCAGTGTTATGTCCTTGACCGTTAGATTTTGATCAGACGGTTGTAGATGGTCCTTGTCCCAGAATATTAGTACCTGGTGTTTGACTTCTTGTTTTTTTTTTTTCGGGTAGAATGACTTCCTGTTTAGGATACGGCCCTTCCTTTGGGCAAAATTCCGCTTTGTTTGTACTTGTTTCGTTCGTTGCAGGATAATTACTATATTTTCAAGCCTTTGCAGAAAAATTAAAATCCATCATTGCTCTCAAAAATTAAAATCGAAACTAAAATTAATTTAAAATAAAAAATTATAACCGTCACAAGAAAATATAAAACCAAAATGTAAATTGAAAAATTGAAAGTCATTTAACTTTTTTTTATTCATTTACAATTTTCATATGTAATATCTAAATTAAACATATTATCTATAATTTTTATATAATTCATACTAACTCAACTAATAAATATATCCAAAAATAACAACACAACTATTCAACAAACTCGATAATTTTGAAAATAGTAAAACCACCATCCAACAAACACAATAATCCAAGCTAAAACTAAATCCACCAACATCAAAGAAAATAAGTCCAACAAATATAATAATCGTAGAGAAGAGCCCTCTAGGATTTGTTTCATTTAGTCATTTATCCACCTATAGTCTATGGAAGGTCCAGATTGAATGGGATAGAGGGCTAGAATTTATATTAAATATAAGGAGTACTAAGAGATATTGGGTATATTCGGTTTCGGGTTCGATGTTGGGTTTGGTTTCGGATCGGGTTTGGATAACGGTTTTTTATTTCTAAAACCATCATCGAAATCATCCCCATTTAATTTCAATTAAAACCGTCCCATTTGATTCGGAGACTGCTAAAATATTCAGGTATCTATCCTATTGACATCCCTAACCAGAAGGAATGTTGGGTTATAAAGCGGGATGCGAATCAAAATTAAGTCATGGCACTTTTTGGAGAGCTAGAGAGGGAGAGATATCCTACTATTATATTTTTGTAGGTTCAAATCTTTAGAAATGGACCACAAAATAAACTCAAAAATCTTTGATTATGAATCCAAGAGGCATGACTACTAGGCAAGACCTATTTCATGATCTTGCAACTAGTTTAAAAGTGTTTCTTGGCATGCCAAGACTATGTTTGGATGCTACTTAGAGATGATAGCATGCACTTGTCCAACTAAGGTGCCAAAAACACCATACAACTTGCTAGGTCAATGGGTGAAAAAGATACCAACCAGGTTAAAGTTATTTTAGAGGAAGGATGAAATAGCTTCAATCACTTAAAGCTCTCTCTACTTTTTCACTTTTTCTATAATTTTATCCCATTTATCATGGAAGCATCAACCAAACAATGAGTAATGTATTTATTGATTAGCTGGTTAATAGGTGAACATCAATGGTAAAATTTATTTAAGGGATAGTTAGCTATTTACTTTCCAAATGTAGCCTAAAGATTAACTACCGTGCAATATTAACCATGGTGCAATTAGAAACTTGTCTTCTTTTTTTTTCTTCTTTTGAGAGGGTTGACACTTAATCATAAGGACATGGTATCATGGTCAACTATACTAGTATCTTTCATGTTCTCCATGTATCTCAGCCATACCTGAGCTAGTGGCTGCTTAAAAGAAGACTGGTTTACCATCAGGATTTGATTTGAGATTCATCCGACTTTGAGATGGATTGAGCATTGTTCGTCTATCATGGAATATCCCTTCAGCTTTTCGATCCCTAGCAGCCAACATCGTGAATGTTTTTCCTTATAGACGTATCAAGAAATCTAGTGACCAGCAGGCTCGCCAACTATGGTGTAAATCACGACTAAAGCCTCGCATCAAATGTTATGCTATTAGTTGTGTTGAGATATATGGATATTCCATATATCTCCTTTCTTTATACTCTTATACTTTTTTTTTAAATAGTACACTTATACTTCTTCTTTATAGTATTTTTTGTACTACTCTGTACTTCATCTTCTTTGTACTTCTTCCTATGGTCACACTCTTTATAAAAGGGCCACTCTTTTGGTCTCACCCACTGTGTCATCTCAATTATCTTACCAGCAAACTCAAGTTGTTTTCTATATCACCACCTTGAGTTTAAGAGGAGAGATTACATATATCTCTTTTTTTTTTCTTTTTTTTTCTTTTTTTTTTGTACTCTTATACTTCTCTTTTGAAGTACATTTGTACTTCTTCTTTGCAGTACTCTTTGTACTATTTTGCACTTCACCTTCTTTGTACTTCTTCCTTTGGTCTCGCTCTCTATAAAAGGGTCACTTCTTGTATAGCTTGGATAGCATGAAAAACTTGGAAAAATCAAATGCATACGCGGCCATTCTCGAGCCGCATGTGTAATAGCCAGCGGGCACCTGCTGGCGCCTGCGGTGGTTTTCCTCCGCATAATTACCGTGGACGTGTTCGCGGAAGGCACTGACCAATACTCCTACATAAATACCTTGATTTCATCTCTTTCGGGATACGAAAAATTAGAAAAAAATACTAAAAAAATTCTGAAGAAAAGTTCTTCCTCTTAACCACTTCTCATTTTTATTTTTACAATTCTATTTATTTAATTTTTTTATTTCGTTCTTTATTGGATCTGCAAGTTCGATCGGATTCGACTTGGCTTCTTCCGAGATGTACCGAAGAAGAAGTTTAGGGTCGTCGTATCTCTGAGGAGAATTGTCAAGAGATCCGTACGTGAGGGCAAACAATTCTTTAGGACAGCGTCTATGCGCTTCGACCTGTCTTCAATCAGACTATTTCCTCTAACTTTTATTTTAAATTTAATATTAGTAGATCTATAGTATTTATAATTTTATGATTTAAATATATCAAATGAATAGGTTTATTTTGTGCTAGAATAAGTTTCTTTTGTGCTAAAATAGAATTATTTTGATGCCAAATAATATATACATATATTATTCCCTTTAAGATTTTCCATTAATTGTAATTTTTAGATTTATTTGTTTATTTAGATAATATATTGCTAACAATCCAATGAAGTGTTTATTCTTTTTTTGTTAGTAATATATAATTCAGTAAATCATTCTAAAAAGGTAATAATTTGTTTAACCTCCACAAGGTTTATCATACCTCTATTTGGACTCCTCAAAGAGTAATTTCCAAATCCCATTCAAACAAAAAATTTGAAAATTAGTTAATACATAATTATTAATTCATTAAATTGACTTATTAGATCTCAATCAATTATTCTAATAAGGTAATAAATCATTATAATATATAATTCATTGAATTGACAAATTAGATCTCAATTACAATAATTGATTTGCTAGAACAAAATTAGAAATCAATTATTCTAATAAGATAATAAATTTTATAATTTATTGAATTGACATTTTAGATCTTAATTACAATAATTGATTTGCTACCACAAAATTAGTAATCAATTATTCTAATAAGGTAATAAATCTTATAATTCATTGAATTGACATTTTAGATTTCAATTACAATAATTGATTTGCTAGCACAAAATTAGTAATCAATTGTTCTAATAAGACAATAAATTAATTCTAATATATAATTCATTGAATTGATATTTTAGATTTCAATTACAATAATTAATTTGCTAGCACGAAATTAGTAATCAATTATTTTAATAAGATAATAAATTATATAATTCATTGAATTGATATTTTAGATCTCAATTGCAATAATTGATTTTCTAGCACAAAATTAGTAATCAATTATTCTAATAAGGTAATAAATTATATAATTCATTGAATTAACATTTTAGATCTCAATTACAATAATTGATTTGCTAGCACGAAATTAGTAATCAATTATTCTAATAAGGTAATAAAATATATAATTCATTGAATTGATATTTTAGATCTCAATTACAATAATTGATTTGCTAGCACAAAAATTAGTAATCAATTATTCTAATAAGATAATAAATTATATAATTCATTGGATTGACATTTTAGATCTCAATTACGATAATTGATTTGCTTAGTAATCAATTAATCTAATAAGATAATAAATTATATAATTCATTGAATTGATATTTTAGATCTCAATTATAATAATTGATTTGCTAGCACTAAATTAGTAATCAATTATTACTAATTCGAATAATTTTAATCAAAAATTCGGAAATTGATTGATACACAATAACCAATTTAAATTTGCACTTAGGCTTTTGTAAAAATTAAATTTGTGTGATTTTTAGTGACTATATCTACTAACTAATAGTGTCAAAGAAAAGCTTATCAAAATGGCATACATGCCTAAAAAAGGCTGGGACTTAAGTGAGCCTAGTGCTCCACCATCAATCTGAAGCTGATCTGCCTATTATTTTTTGAATATATCAACTAGACATTCAAAATTTAATACAAATTTTAGTGCAATCTTTTAACATAGACTTTTTGCCTTCATTCAGGTTTCTGTCTCTTTTTTATAATCTTGAACCTATGGCCCAAACCTAAAAAATTTAATGGCCATACTTTAGGAGGTGGCAGAACCAAATGCAGTTCTAGCTCACCACATTAGGCTTGATCTCAGTCATAGGTGAGAGCACGACTAAAATTGATAATGGATCAAACCCAACTACTTCACGACCTGCTACTCGCCAAAATCCAAACCCAAACCAGAGTTCATCCTCCTTCCAAACTGAACCTTCTACCTCCACAAGCACACCCCCTAGGACGCCTGACGAGATAGACTATCATTGCATCCATAGAATCCTAGGTGCCCTTTTTGAAAGATAGTATGGCATTTATTATACAACCAAGAGTGCCAAAGAACTCTGGGACACCCTAGATGGCAAATATGGTCTTGATGATGCTGGCGTAAAAAGTTTCGAGGCATCCGACTTCAATAACTTTAGAATGGTGGACTCAAAGCCTATGAATGACCAAATTCATGATTTTGAAATTCCGATCCACCAACTTAGGGCTAATGGAACCAGTTTGGATGAATCATTCCAGGTAGCTTGTCTGATAGACAAACTACCCAATTTCTGGTCTGATTTTGTTAAGACTCTGAGCCATACCCCAGAAAATCTCATCCTAACTCAAGTTTTGAACTCAATTTTGTGAAGATCATAGAATCATTCATGAAGTGACTGCTTCCTATTCTTCCCAATCAAATGGAGTAGTAGAAAGGAAGAATAGGACTTTAATGGATATGGTTAACTCCATGCTTATAAGCTCAGGAGTACCAGAGAATTTGTGGGAGAAAGCTCTAGTTTCAATATGTTATATCCTCAATAGGATTCCCTTCAAAAATAATGATCTAACCCCATATGAAGTTTGGAAACATATAAAATCTAATCTTAACTATTTAGAAGTGTGGGGATGCTTGGCAAAAGTGAAAATATCTGATTTTAAGATAAAGAAAATAGGGCCCAAAATAGTGGATGCCATATTCATAGAATATGCAACCAATAGTAATGCCAATAGATTTCTGGTGATTAAGTCAGAAGAAAATGATATTAGTAACAACACTATTATAGAAGCCAGAGATGTAACATATTCTGAAGATACCTTTCCACTTAGGACTAAAGTAGATAGTGGTATAGCTAGTAGCTCTAGTAGAATAAGGACAAGAGAAATAGAAGTAGAAGCAAAACCTAGGAGTGAGAGATCCAGGGTAGAAAAAAATTTTAGAAATGACTTCCATATCTTTCTTATAGAGGACTCTCCAACTACTTTTGAGGATGCAATGAAATTCTTGGATTTACCCTTTTGGAGAGAAACTATGAACAATGAGATGCAGTCAATTATCCAAAATCATATTTGGAAACTGGCTCCTCCTGGCTATAAAACTATAAGGTGCAAATGGATTTTTAAGAAGAAACTTAAGCCTGATGGTTCTGTAGATAAATTTAAGGCTAAATTGGTTGCCAAGAATTTTACACAGAGACCTGGGGTAAATTTCTTTGTTGTCTATGCACATGTAGCTGGGATTACTACTATTAGGGTCGTAATAGCATTAATCTCCATCCATAATTTAGTGATTCATCAGATGGATGTGAAAACAGCTTTTCTAAATGAAGACTTAAATGAAAAAATTTATATCGACCAGCCAGAGGGATTTATAATCCCAGGCCAAGAAAAGAAGTTTGTAGATTAATCAAATCTCTCTATGGTCTTAAACAAGTACCCAAGCAATAACACTTGAAATTTGATGAAACCATACGGACATTTGGATTTGAAATCAATAGTACAAACGAATGTGTATACCATAAGAGAGTTGGAAATAAATTTGTGATCTTGTGCCTCTATATAAATGACATACTGATCTTTGGGACAGATCTTCAGATAGTTGATGAAGTAAAGCAATTCTTAAGTCATAAGTTTGATATGAAAGACTTGGGACAAGCTAACTTAATTTTAAATACCAAAATAATTAAAAGTGCAAATAGTATTAAGTTATCCCAAAGTCATTATGTTGACAAGATTCTCAATAAATTTAATTATACCGATTGTCAGCTTGTTTTTACTCCCTTTGATTCCTCTACACACCTTAAGAAGAACTTAGGAACTCCTATCCTTCAAAGCCTATATGCTCAAATTATAGGCTCACTAGGATTTCTAGCAAACTATACCAGGTCAGATATAGCATATGTTGTGAATAGACTTAGCAGTTATACTGTTAATCCAAATAGAGATCACTGGACAGTATTAGAAAGAATCCTTAGGTATTTTAAGGGTACCAAGTCTTATAGTTTGTACTTTAGTGGATTTTCTACTATTCTGGAAGGTTATAGTGATGCCAACTGGATCAGTGATACCTTAGATGTTAAATCTACCACATGATATGTTTTTCTTCTAGGAGGTGTTGCTGTGTCTTGGAAGTCCACCAAACAAACCTTAATATCTAGAGGTATCATGAAGTCTGAACTGATAGCTTTAAATACCACTAGCACTGAGGCTGAGTGGCTCAGAGATCTACTTATAGATCTTCCTATAGATGAGTCACAGTTACCACCTGTTTCATTACATTGTGATTATAAATCTGCAACAGATAAGCGCAGCCAAGAAAATGCTAATGTAAAAAATGAACATGCACTTAAAAGTGTGTCATAAATCATTAAGATATAATTAAAAAATAACGTTATTGCTTTAAATTTTGTAAAATCGGAAAATAATTTAGCTGATCAGCTTACAAAATATTTGTATAGAATAGTAGTTCTAGAGTCGTCAAAAGGGATGGGGCTTAGCCCATAAAGATAGATCACCACGGTGGGAACCCAATCTTAAAAAGTTCAATGGGTAAAAACAAATCAGAGTGTGACTAAGAGGAACACTATTTTATATTTTTCTCATCCCTATGGCGCTAGTGCTTATAAATGCAAGCGGTAATATGAGTTTATTTGTATAATTCTTAATGAGTCCGAGATCTAAGAGGCAGGAGCCTTCTTGCTAGCTTTCTTATTAGGACTCACCTATATGTGCAGTCGTGATGCCGCGATTATGAAAAATAAGTGATTTTCTAAAAAAGTACATGAAAGATACCTGTGCATGGCCATATTAGCGCAACCCGCTTAGAACCTAGATCGGGCTATATTATATGTGCTATTGATTTAATCTGAGCCATGGACCGAGGTTCAAGGTTAAGACCACCTTGGCTCCACAGATGTAATCAACTGTCACTAAGTAAAGGTTCAAACCGAAAAGTACCTACACCTATTACATAATATAAAATATCCAGCATTTTATTTTGATTTTAAAATTATTTTTAAAAAAATAAATAATTTTTTGTGGGGGATTGTGGAAAAAATTAAATGCGCATGGGGCCATTCTCGGGCCGCATGCGCAATAGCCAGCTGGCGCCCGCTGCGGTTTTCCTCCGCATAATTATTGCGGACGCGTCTGCAAAAATGACCAAAAAGCTCCTGACTAATACCCCTATATAAACCCCTTCATTTCATCCCTTTCAGGACACGAAAAATTAGAGAAAAATACCAAAAAAAATTTGGAGAAAAGTTTTTCCTCTTAGCCACTTCTGATTTTCATTTTTGCAATTCTATTTATTTTATTTTATTCTTTTTATTTCGTTCTTCGCTGGATCTGCAAGTTCGATCGGATTCGATTTAGCTTGTTCCGAGACGTACCGAAGAAGAAGTTTAGGGTCGTCGTATCTCTAAAGAGAATTGTCAGGAGACCCGTACGTGGGGGCAAATACTTTTTTGGGATAATGTCTACGCGCTTCGACCTGCCTTCAATCAAGCTATTTCCTCTAACTTTTATTTTAAATTTAATATTAGTAGATTTGTAGTATTTGCAATTTTATGATTTAAATATATTAAATGAATAGGTTTATTTTGTGCTAGAATAGATTTCTTTTTTGCTAAAATAGAATTATTTTGATGCCAAATAATATATACATATATTATTTCTTTTAAAATTTTTTACTATTTGTAATTTTTAGATTTATTTGTTTATTTAGATAATATATTGCTAACAGAAAATATATCGAATTTTCCTCTCTTCTAAACTTCCGCTTGCTCATCTCTTACAATTTTTAATATTATTCCACTTATGAAGCATTCCAAGCTGAAGTAGTTGTAGCAAATAACTATTGTAATCCGGATACTAGTATATGGCCATATGGATGCTATATTTCAAATACGAGATATTCCAATCCCAGGTAGTTTTTGCAAAAAGCAAAATTAATCAAGCAACTAGTATTGGCAACATGCTAAGTTGCTAACAATTCTAGATGGCTTATCTGAAAAGTGGCAGAATTGCCACCAAGGTGGTAGTCCAGTTGGAACGGGGCGTTTACTTCTAACCAAGTGGTTCCAGGTTCGAAATGCATGGGCGTCGATTAAATTTGGAGACCGTATGCCCCGCGCCTGGACACGGGGTCTAGAAGTGCTACTGGTCGGCTGGTAGCCTGGGTGGTGCCAGGTGTGACGTACTCACACGAGGTACTCGTGCCAGAGCCCAGTAGGGTAATGAGCCGAGGCCACGGGTGGGGAGGGTATAAGTAATATATGGCTGGGGCCTGGTGAGCTGGGCCTATACCAAACGGTCATTCTGCCCGCATCGAACATGCTCCTGGCGGGAGGAGGGCCCAGTGTGGGGCTGCTACGCGGGGGTGGGCTTGTCCCTTCCTCCCCTCTTCCTCTTTTTTTCAGAAAAAAAAAAAAAAGTGGCAGAATTATGTTCATGATTATTTCTATTGGGTATTTACATCAAAAAAGATTATTTCCATTAGGCGTTGCATGGAAGAGCTTATCCGTCCCGATCCAAATGTTATCTGCGGGCCCTGCCGTTTACGAGCGTAGGCCACCAGTTTTAAAGTCTACTGACCGACCATCAACCATCAGGTGATAGAACGAAGTGAATTAGGGATGAGATGTTGACATCCAGGGGACCAGCACCCAGTTCATCTTGTCTTTGAATTTCTTAACATGATGTTCAGAAATTTGTCCAGTCCGAAGATATGTATGGATTGGACGGCTAATTTGCTAAGTATAAATTACTTGATCATATACTGTATGTATTAGCAAATATAATTCATGACCACGCAGAGGAAGAAACTCAAAATTTTGGAACAAGAGAAAGGAACTCGAGGAAAAGAAAAGTCTCACAGATGGATACGACGGCTTGACAAGAAAGAATAGAAAAATATCGGCGAACATTCTCACGGATGACGCTTTATATTTTTTCTTTTAAGTCACATAACAGGCAGTCTTATTGTCACGCCCCGAACCCGTCACTTGGATTGATTACATGATACCGCCGCATGAGCTCTAGAGTGATGCCATAGAGAACATACAAGGCCTAAAATAAACAAATATCCAATAATTCAACAATGAATAGTCGAATAATCTAACTAGATAAACCATCATAATCAAATTGGTTCTATTATAAGATTTTCAAATGTTCATCGGTATCGGAAAATAAACTGGCTAACTAACTCATAATTCTAATGTTCGAACTCCACGCCCAACCCATCCGTAGGGGGAATGGGTCAGGTCGGATCGGGCTTGAGTGACCCCGACCCAACCTGTTTCTTTTTCTAGTCCTAATTTTGGATCCGAACCCGACCTATTTGAAGATTGGGTCGGATCGGATCCACGGCTATAATTTTTGATCCAACAGGTAACTCAAGTCGGGTCGGGTCCATATATAACCCAGACCCGATCCAAAAAAAATCAGGTTCGGTCGTGTTCGGGTCGAATTCGGGTCGGATCTGGGTCGAGTCCGGGTCAACAACAAGGGGGGCGGACGGAGGGATTGAAGGCGCAGCCCGTGACTTTGTCAACAACAACGTTGCAGTCTTTGATGGGTTCTTAGGGATCGAAGACCTGAAGGAGGGTCTCGCGTGTGGCGTCCCAACCGAGGCCGTGGATGAAGATCTTGAGGTGGGAGACGTCATGATCAGCGACGACATGGATGCAGGCGAGGAGGTCAGGGTCGGCAACGGCGACGTCAAGAAGAAAGCCGATGAGCTGGTCCTTGGTGTAGGGCTCGAGGAGGCGGTGGAGGTGGTCAGGGGTGGGCAAGCCGGAGGAGTTGTCATCGGAGCCCCCACCGCAACCCCAACCGCCGGAGGTGCTACCACTTTCGGCGCCGAAGAGGATGAAGTCGTGGTCGTGGGTGGCGGTGACGGTGGGGTGGTTCTGCTTCGTCTTGGGCTTGAGGCCAAGCTTTGCCTTCGACTTTCCCATGGCTAGATGGATTCGAGAGAGAGTTAGGGTTTTGGAGACAAGCGGGGTAGGGGAGAAGGAGAGGGGAAAAGGATAAGATGCTGCACAAAAACAAGGGCGAAGGAGAGGAGAAGGAGAGGGTTTTGAGCTTTGCCTCTTCCCCCGCACAAAAACATCCCCCCGCACTAGCTCTTTTCCTTGAAAAATGCTTTAGAAGGTATCTCAAAAGTAGATGGCAATTGATAGAGCCATCTCCTCGGTACTCGTACTCGTGAGTCCTTGGATACAGAGGCGGGGAAAAGGTTGCGGGAAGAGTCGGAGCGACTTGGGCCTATAGGCTGCGGCCTAGGCCTATGAGCCAGCAAGTCCAAATGAGTAATCCAGATTCAGATCAGGTCATGAATAAACGTTCCAAAATTTAGCCAAAAACTAATGGATCAGATCAGATCCGAATCGTGTCTAGATTTATTAAACCCAGATCCGATTTGAAAAATAAAATAGGTCCAATTTTAGAATCCAACTTAGCATTATGGGTCCTTTAAAATAGGTCGGATCGAGTCATGGGTCAACCCGACCCATTTGCAGTCTCACCCATCCGAAACTATGCATCCTAGGACTCCAAAAAAAGAAGAAAAATGTGGTGCGAGCTTTATAGCCAAATAAAAATTTCACACAATCACACCAATATAAATATAGTAAATTTAAAATAAGGATTAACTACAAATATCATCAAAATGCAGACAAAAATCATAAAGCCTTATACTGATTATTCAACATAGCTCAAAAAAATATATATATAAATATGCATCCATAAATGTATGTCATCAAACATATAACCCCTTCCAGAAAATATGTAAGATGTTATCATACAGTATATTTTTATTTTTAATCTTTAATTTTTATCCAGATTTTCGATCGACCGTTATCTTTCTGATTTGGACTATTTATGGTCACACTTTAGCCCGTAACTGGCAAACCATAATTCTACGCTTCGGCCTGTAGTGGAAAACCAGAATATCTGCACTTCGGCCTGTGGTGGCAAACTGATATGTCACGATTTAGCAATCTATAATATGTCTAGTCTAAATTCTTCTGTTTATCAATCAAATTATTCAATTTCATTTATATTTAGAAAAATATATTTTCATATTATATTTCATGCACAAATTCCACAATAATCAATATCATATCCCAACACCCAAAACCATAATCCAAGTAGCCATAATCACCAATATTTAATATATCTATATATTAACGAAATATATATGCCAAAAATCATTAAGTAGTCATATAGAAAACAATGCAAATCCCAAATCATCAACACATGTTACAAAATATATATTATCCATAAAGGTGATTATGTACAGAACATCTTATCTCAGACTCAAACACTGGGTATACTGATTCTCTCCTTGATCTAGGAACTCAAGGGCAACGTGGTCTGCTCGACACCTTCTTGCCCAGTCAATTGTCCCACTACAAGATCAGGCCTAATTATCAAAGTAACCACAATAACCACGATCAATGGTACGAAATTATAGAATAATATTAAATTTTAACATTGCCTACCCGAACCCTCAGGTCGCACAATGCCGACTCGAGACCTCTAATCGCACAATATCAGCTGAGACCCCTCCTACTGGTCAACTCGGGTTTATCCAAATATTTGGATCCTCTCTAGTCTTAAAATATCTACAGAGAGAAAGAGCGCTAAAAAGAGAAACATTGGAGAGAGAGAGCAAGAGAGAGAAAGAGAGAAACAAGAGGGAGAGAAAGAAGAGAGAGCATTGGGATCGGCGATGTTGCCCGGCTTATTCAGCCCGGCTCATAGCCGAGACTAGACTGTGGCTGGGTGTGGAGGTTTGGGCTACACTAGAGGGTTGCTCTTTTCCTCTAGAAGGTGGCCTTGGCGCGGTTGCCGACATGCTCAATGCTGTGTAGACGTGGTATGAGCCTTTCCCCCTCATGTCCGGACTGTGGGGCGGACGAGTCGGTAGATCATGTTCTATTCCACTGCGTATGGGCGAGAGTTGTTTGGAATTTGACTGGGATCCCGGGGGATACCTGGAGGAGTGGGGTTTTTTTCCTGGAGAAGGTTCGGCTTTGGGCTGGTGCTCCTCAGATGCGGGGATTGGCTATTAGGGCGTCTTGTACAGCGTACTAAATATGGCTAGCCAGGAATGCCCAGGTGTTTGGTGAGCGCCGGCTGTCCCTACGATTCGTGATGGAGCGGGTCTGTGCTCAGACGACAAAGATTATCCAGGTAGAGCCAGCTCATAGACCTTTGATAGCTCGGGACATCTGGGGATCCCACATTGCTTCGGCAGCTCCACACAGGGTATTCTTTACCTGGGAGCCCCCACCCCCGAGTTTCCTCAAGGTCAATTTTGATAGCTCTGTCTTGGATGGTGGTAGGAGGGGAGGGGCCGGATTCGTTATTAGGGACCCGAGGTCTGATGTGGTGGCAGCAGGAGGCCGTCAGATTTTTGATATTTCTGTTCCAGGGGCAAAGTTGCGAGCGGCCTGGATGGGCCTGTCCTACGCGCGGCGGGTACTTCGGGCGAGCTCGGTTCTTCTGGAGGGTAATTCAGCTACGGTGATTAGTTGGATCCGTAGGGGCCCGGTTAGTCACGGAGGTGCTCATCCTCTGCTTCACGACATTTGGATGATGGTGAGAGAGGGGGTCACGCTACAGGCTATGCATGTATATCATGAGGCCAATGGGGGCGGCCGACTGGGTGGCCGCGTTTATTGCGAGCCACTCTGGAGGCACCCTATGGGCTGAGAAGAGAGAGATGCCCGGAGCACTTCGGGACATTTTGTATTCTGACTCTTTAGGGTGTATTTGTATCTGTGATATATGAAATGCCCGCTTTAGCAAAAAAAAAAAAAAGAAAAAAAAAAGAAAAAAAAGAAGAAGAAGTTGTGGCCAACCACCCCCCCCTCCCCATGGCAGTGGCCTCCGATAACAACGGTAGCAACAACAGCCGCCACCTTAGGCAGCAGCAACGCCCTTAGCGGCGATAGCCAACCGGACGTGAAGAAGAAGATAAAAATAGAAGAGAAGAGGGCTTTCCCTTCTCGGCCAAAATTCGGCAGCCAACAACTCTAATCAGGCCATCAAAGGTGGTCTTTGGGGTCGTAAAAGAGAAGGAGAAGAAAAGTCAGGGGTCAATACCTCAACCCCAATAAGAAATCGACGGTAATACAGGAAAATTTTTCAGCTGGAATCAAGGGCTCGTTTGGTTCGCGGGAAGTATTTTCCCTCCTAGGAATATGATTCCTGGGAATCAGATTCCTAGGAAGAGGATACCTAGGAAAGTACTTTTGACATGTTTGGTTAACCATGGGAAAGTGACTAATTTCCAAAGTACTTATGTTTGGTTGACCATCCACTTTCCTAGGAAAGTTATGTATAATTCCTATTATGCCCTTAATAAAAATTAGGTCTTTAATGCCTCTTTAATGCTTCTTTAATGCTGAAGGGTTTTTTTGGGAAAAAATAAAAAAGGAGTGATTCCCACCTCATGGGAAAGTAACTTTCCCATGTTTCTCATGGGAAAGACTTTCCCATGAAATGTGGGAATCATATTCCCATGGGAATACAACTTTCCCATCTCTCTCCTTTGAAAACTCCAACCAAACAAGAGGCATTTCATTACTTTCCCGTTGACCACACTTTCCTCCTTCGTTTTCCTGCGAACCAAACGAGCCCCAAAGGGAAACTTGACGAAATCACCGGTGACTGATCGAGAATGAGAGGCAATGCAAAAAGGGAAAGCGGAGTGCCTTTTTATAGGCTCAATCTAGTGTTCCAATGAGCCCTAGACTCTGCGTGCCTAACAGAGTTTGTAAAGAAGTCACACTCCTTTCGGAAGTTAGCTCAAAAAGACTCACAAATTGCTAGGAGTGAAAATGGATCAGCTAATATCTAATCCATTCTGTATCTTAATTTATTTGCAAAACAAGTATAAACATGAGCATTCCAGTAATGTCTGTATCTAAGTCTGCAACTTTATTTTCATGCATAATATTTCTTTTTTTAAAAAAAAATCGTGATGAAATAATATTTCGCTGCATGCCCATAACTGAATAATAGGCTGGTACCAATTTTTCTACACTACGTCCACCCTATATATTGAAGGCTTACTTTAGCCAAACTTGAACACCCACCTCCCTGCCCAGGTAGCAAAAGATAGATACTATTTGAGCAAACGCTCGGTAGTCCTTATACTAAAAAATTGAGAGAATAATTAATAAAAAAAGTATGGAGTTGGTTGCCACAGCATTAATTTAGTCCCTAGATATATTAGTGTCTACAAAAAAAATAAAGAACAATATTTCATTTGTTTGGTCCTTCCAGGCTATGCTATAATATGGCAATATATAAAGCAGGCCTTTCGACATCGAAGCTTACGCGTTGATCTTAATTTACAATAGCTAGCTGATGAACGAGGCCCATAGTAGCGTTGTTCACGTTCCAGATTCCCATAATTATTCTATTCAAGTTTTGCTCTAGTGCATATATTTTTTCTCTCTTAGAGATCCGTATATTTTGATTGAATGGTCCAAGAAACTATAAGAATCTAAACTGGTTGTCCTCCATATGGTATCGTAGCTTGTTTTCTTTTATTTTTTTATGCCAGGTATTTTTTTAGCAGCTTTTGGAACGTAGCCTTTCATCTTTGCCTCCTGGGGGTTAGGTGGGCTACATTTCAATGCTAATTAAGTCTATCGGGCTTTCAACTTCTTTGGTTCTGGACCAGAAGAAGGGCCTAGTGGTTGTTGGTCATAAAGGCCTGCCAGGCTAGATTTGAACCAACTTGTCCATTCAAAATCTTAAGATAAATGTTGTTGTAATATATTTATATATATACAAAGCAGATATTTGTAGTTTTTATGATCTGAGACTTGTCCTAGTAGTTCTTTCTAAGTATTGGGATCTAGATAATTATAAACGAGTAAATCTTTCTCCCATTTTCTCATTAAAAAAAAATCGTTTTTAGTACTTGACAAATTAAAGGGCTGAAAACCATAATATGTATGTACAAATAAAGGATTCTTGAAGCATGTTGATCAATCATCATTGTACAAATAAAATTATGCAGGTCACTGTTATTGATGCTCTTCCAATGTTCATTTGGCTTTGAGTGAATATTTTCATATAATTCTGAGTTGGCAAAAGAGACAAAAGACCACGATCAAATCTTCTTGCCAAAATATTTATAGTTCCAATTAGAGCAACCAGGGTGGCACCAGACTCTTACCAAGCTACACATGAATGTTACTAAATTGTTATGATTATTGGAATTTTGACTCTATCCGTATGCATTTCCAATCACTTGCCATCTTTATTTTTTTAGTAACCTAATAATATCATGGTAAATGACTAACCTTTCATGTACTTAACTAGAATTTGTTTTGTTTTGTTTAAAAAAAACATATTGCAATGGAAAATTATATATTGAGAACTTTTGATGCCAAATTCCTATATTAATTGCAATAGTTAGCTCTCAAGGACAATATATATGGATGACCAAAATATAAGGAGAATGCATACTCAAGTACCACCATAAATTAATTCATACCCAAGTACCACCATAAACTTAACCTTTTTCTCAAAAAAAAGAAAAAGAAAAGGGGAGAGAAAAAAAATCGCCATCACTTAGTTCGTTCAATGAGAAATTGAAAATTCTACTCATAGCAGCGTTAGGATGAAGCCTTTTTTTTGCTAATGTTGACTACTCAAGGAATAATATGGTTTGTGTGAAAACTCTCAAACTTGTACTTTAGTTTTATTGTTTTTTATTGTTGTCAAAAGATGTTCACAGCATGGACATGCAACAATTGACTAGACTTACAGAAGCACAATTCCTCTCTAAATGTCAAAGGTCAAAGTGCACCAAAGTATGTCGATATATATATTTAGCCGAAACCAGTAGTTGTGATGAATTTACTTTGTCCGATGAAGCCGTGATCAAAGGAAGACCAGCTGCTGGCTTTGTTCACGGTCGCAACTTCAGAACATATATATATATATGTATGGCCGGCACCATTTCGTTCAGGGTCAGGGGTCATGACCCCATCAAATGATGTGGATCTCAATCTATATTGTAGATAATGAAAGGTTTCAACGAAGTGATCACACATGCCATCAGTAATAGATTTACACAGGTCGTACTTTTCAGGTACCCATGACACCAACGTGTATGACATTGGTTTGGATTGCTTGATTTCTTGGAACATGACTGACATCCTTTCTTTAGAGCATGGCATTCAAAAAATCACTCAGTATGACAATAACTACGTAGTTTCCCACTTGCCGAAGCAGTTGCCATTCGACAATAGTTCTCCATTGAATCTAATGTTGTCGTGTTGAACTCAATCTAAATGGATATGTAATTCTGGTAAGCTACCATCTTTTGCTAAAACAATATCATCAGATAATAAAATTATCTATACTTTGATTGCTGCTGCATTATTTTGTGAAGGACGATGCGGTCGTGCATAGCGTCGTATTTTGAACAAGGATTGGAGTGCATTTCTTGCAAGACTCTACTTGCCAATGTATTATGCACGCGAGAGAAATTATGTTTTAATCTGTCCTTGTTTAGTTTCTATGCACATTAAGCTAGCCTCCTTTAGCAAGAACGCACAATTTTAAGCTTTCAACATATACATTTTGTCAAACGTAGATTAATATTTCAAATAGATTATCAGAAAGAAGGGGGTATAGACTAAAAAGAAAAGAACAGAAAATACGCAAACAAGCGCGAGGAATTATGCTTTAACTTGTTCATGCTTATCCACAATAAACTAGCCGGCCCCTTCAAGGAAGAAACTAAATATACGGTACTTGTCCGGAAAGGAGCAAATCAAAAGATTAAAAGGGGAAAAGTCTCCATACTAATCCTACGTTTTTCTTTGCCTGCATATGATAATAGATAAATAAACCTAGTAGCCTAAGTAGATGCTATTAATTAGAGGGGGGAAAAGAGAGAGAGAGAGAGAGAGAGAGAGAGAGAGATGTAGAGTCTAGCTTCTTCAAAGGAACATGAGAGAGACGGGTAAGATTGTTCCATCTTTCTCTAAAAAGTTTCCACTGACCAAAGTTGATCTTTGAAAATTTGAATGCCTCGATCTCTCTCGTGGGGAATGGCTACCTAACCTCGTGTTCGAAGGACCGGCAGAGCAGAACACGAGAATTCAGAAAGTGGCCAACCCAATTGCATAAAACAAAACACACCGCTTTAGGCTCATCAATCATGGAGCCCCAGATCTATCATATAATACAAGGTTTTTCCATGGGATCGATGCCTTTTTCTCATCAACTCACCTTGGTCCACATCCAAAGCAATCGGACTTCGTGTAGTAGTAAAACGTGTGCCGAACCGCAGGACGGCCATAGTATTCATGCGCGCGTTACGGCTGTACCTGAACTCGCCGCTTCGTTTGATGTCACGGTGGTGAAGACGTTGACCATGAATTTTTTAGATGCTTGCAGAGAAAGCTAGATATTTTTTTTATACAATGGCCCCACCCACTAAATAATACTAAATATGTATAAGTGAATTAAAAAAAATAGCGAAGCGTGAAAAAAAGACCACTTGATTCTAAAAATAAAAAAAAATCAAAATGATGGAGGCGACTCGGTCGGCAGCACTGTTCTTCTCCGATAGATATAGGAGTCCGAAAGAAGCTGCACTCTCTCGATAGCCCACATATATCACGGAGCAACTCCGATCCGCCAATATCATTTTACCGGCCTCAAATTCTTTTGATCATTATAGTCGAGTCTCTTTCAAGATGAATGCAGTCCGCGTCCAGAACAAACATCACATATATCATACCCTCTCACGCAGTTCTTAATTCTGCTCCAATGATAGTAATTAATGTCGAAGATACGTTAGCCTCCGGCTGTCACAAGTCTAGCGTTATGGTATCTGATAACAATGCTAGAATATCTTTTCTCTAATTAGAAAAACCTAAATCTGGCCTAGACTAGGGTTATGATTAAGATAATATTAAACCGGTTTCTCAATTTTTTTGGTACATAAACTATTTTCCTAATAGTCTGGAAGAATATATTAAATTCATGCAAATTTTAAGGGTTTGATTTTTTTTTCGTTTCATTTTCTATTAGATCCAAATGGTAAAGTTAGATCCTAAGTGATTTGGTTTTGTTCCCACGAGAATCATACCTCGCCAAAAACTATATTTGGCCCTCAACAAAGTAACAAACACCACGTCGTCATTCCCTGAATGAACCACTACGAGGCGCATAGCTAGCGCTGCCTCTACCGCGTAACACGTGTCCAATGTGGCTTAATGGAGAAGAGATGAAAGGCTGAGAGCTGGCAGCCAGCTGGCACACACATGTTCCATCGTCATGTAATGATCACACGTGTGAATATCCTTACCCCCGTTCCCTCTCACGCGCACCATGAAACCAAAACCCGTCTCTGTTAAGAATGCTATTTTTGGTTCGGATCCATATCCCAACCTTATCCACATGCAAAAACATACGTGTGAACTGCCTCCTTGGAAAGAGGGCGCGAACCCAACCGCCCACGATCCTCTCTCCCGCCATCCTCTCCCGCGTCAACATGTAACCTTCCCTCCAACTCCCTTTTACCAACGGCCTCCCCCTACAAACCCTGCAATCCCGCCACCACATCACGCTTACCCTTTCTTTTTGTCAACGGTCAATTTGGCTGGCTCCTGCCCTCCTCCCTCCCTTCTATATATCCTCCCCCACCAACCCCAAATAAAGCATTCCTTCCAGCTCAAAAATAAACACCACCACCTCCTCCTCCCCTTCCTTCATCCATTATCATCATCCCTTCTCCTTCCATCCTTCTCTCTTCCTTGAATCCTTTTGAATTCTATTTTCATCATGAGCCCTTCGTCGCGAGAGATCAGCGGCCCCCGCCCGGCTTCTCTCAAGATCCACAAGGACTCCCACCTTATCCACAAGCAATCCTCCTCCTCATCATCATCATCCTCCTCCTCCACCACCACCACCACCTCCTCCTCCAGCACCCACCACCACCACCAGCGCCACCACCCCGTCATCATCTACACACACTCCCCCAAGATCATCCACACGCAGGCCCGCGACTTCATGGCCCTGGTCCAGAAGCTGACCGGCCTCTCCCACTCCACCGACGACAACGACGACGCTGCCGCCGCCGCCGCCGCAAACAATCCCCCTCCCCCGCCATCCAACATTACACGCAAGAACGCCGACACCGTCCATGCGGCTACCGACGACTCGTCGTCATCGTCCGAGAACTACAGCATCGCCGGGGACGTCGTCCACCACGTCGGCTGCTCCTCGCTGCCATGTGCCGCTGCCATGTCGCCGCTTGGCTTCGACCCTTCACCACCGTCTAACCCGTTTCTGTCGGAGATCCCGCTCTTCACGCCCAACTCCTCGGACTTCTTCTGCCCGCCGAGGTCCTTCTACAGATACCCGGAGTCGGCGGTGTTCTCGCCGTCCATTCCGAACATGGGCGGCGCCATCTCGCCTTCCATGATGGAGGCCATGAAGGCATTCCCGGAGTACTGATGAGACCGGCAGGAGGCCTGATTTTCATTGATTGGTAATAATTCTTCTAGTTTCGTTTGTTTTGGTTGGGTGATCCTATGAGCTCAGGAAGCGGGGCAAATGTGAATAATATGATTCAATTCATTCGTTGTTGGACTCCTTGCAATTGGAGGTTGGAGGCCTGCATCTAGTTTTCATTTTCTTGTTCTTGTAATAAAATGGATTTTGGAATGCTTCTTCGTTGCTTCTTTTTTTGTCATCAAAATCCGAACAAGCTTAAGAGATCAGACTTGTTTACAATCAAGAAGTTTGCATGGCAAGGCAGTTCGCTGACGTAATGCAGTTCATACTAAGGCATTAATGCAGGGCAAATAACGAACACGAAAAACTGATCATTCCCATGGAAAATAAAACATGAATGCAAGTAGATCAGAATACAGGACGTTCATACCACCAGGCAACTGAAACTTAATTGCACTCTCGATAAATTAGAAATTATGCATGAATATGATGGGAGCTCTATATAACAAAAACTTCGGGATATAACCAAGAATAGAATAGTTGCTAAAACATAGATGGATAACACACACAATAAAAAATAGAGTTAGGCCATGAATCATTGCAAATAGCATCAAATAAAATCCACTCCATGATCCGTATAGATTAGAGAACACTTCAACAAGGACGTTCCGAAAATTATTGCATTTAAAATGGCCCTAGTCAAATACTCCATATATAAACTTTCCGAAAGCAATTTAATTAAAAAGATCCTTCAGAAAGTTTGCAGAATTTACTTCCTTGTCTCTAAATGAAATGTATTTTGGAACCAACCATTAATATGCATGTGGAACGTTAATATCTTCAGATATTGGAAATTCTTTCATGAAAATCGAAAGTAATGATAAAATATGGTACTTGTTTACTTTACAAGTAATTTATTTCGCTTTTTGAGAAGGGCGGAGGCCAATTCGATATCCAATCAGGGATTATTATTCCCAGTAGAGTTACAATTTAGTGGTCAAGTAAAACAGAAGGAAAAGTTTCTTTTCTTTCGGAAAAGGCATATATATATATATATGTCGAAAGCCGGTGCGGAACACCACGGTGGAGTGGAATTTCGATGTCGACCACCTAATTAGAGCACAAGGTCATATGTGAGGAAGAACTTTCATTAATGGCGGATTCCGAAATTCTCGGAATAAGTTGAAGGACGCAGAAACCACAGCTTTCAAAAGAGAATCATGCAGTAGTTGTGTCGGTGATTGGAGTACAGACTGCACGTCCATATCATTGAATTGCTTTCCGGAGTTTTGAATTAGTGAAATCTTTCTAAAGCACTGATTCTCCCAAGTGGAGTCAAATGCTCGGTGGAGTTGAAACCCAAGCATCTGCATTAAATAGTAAAAAAACTATTTTTATATTAAAATCTAACAAAAAATAAATGACAAATAATGGATAAAGCTAGGAAAATTAAAATCCTATCAAATTGTTGTAAGTCAGATTATGCAGCCCACTTTTAGGAATCATACTACAGTCGCTGCATCACCAACTCAAGGCCTTTTTAGATTAACGCAGATTCTAATATCAAAAAAAAAAAAAAGAATTCAATCAATAAACAGGTTAAGCCAGCTTCCCGCATGCCATAAAAGTTTGTTTCATATATGCGCGAAAGCTCATCCCCTACCCTGAAATCTCTGACGTTCCTCAAAAGTGATTGCAAATGACTGGAGAACATACGTAGAAACCAAAATACCTGCGTTAGGGCATGGGAGAGGGTATGGAGGAAAATGGAAAGCACTCCTGAAAGCTCCAGTAGCACCAGAAAATTAGAAATATAGGATGGTGCGTTTCATAAAGAGCAGCAGCCATCATGGGATGAGACCATGAAACTTTTTGAGCAGTCTACGGCCGCCATTAGTAATTGTTTTCATGGCATGAGCTCAAGAAGGACGAGGATGGTTAAAAAGATGCCTCTGGTAACTGCAATGTCATATAAGCTGAATACAGTAATGTGAATCGAAAATGTCTTTTTGTTATTTGTCTTCTTATTTCCATGCCTTGTACGTTGGGGTGTTGATGTAGGTAATCAGAAAAAAATCTTATTTATGGATACATGAAACAATTAAGCATACATGATTATATACAAGGTCACTTCCTCTTTTTATCTTCTTGGTCCCGTTCAAGTACTACAGGAGCAGCTGGTATGCTGAACCACCACTCTCTTATTCTCCTTGTCCACCTCTCTGTACTAGACCTTCTTGGAGGCGAGTTTCTTGTGAATGTCTCCAGAAATATCATTAAGATGATAAGTTTACCAGGTAGAAAGGCTACAGCCAAGGCCATTAGAACAAGCACCAGTATAGCTCTGTCTGTTGCCTGCCTCACATATGAATAAACAGTTACATATAAGAATTTGACATTTAAATGCATGCATATATGGGAAAAAAGGGCAACATCTATTAAAGAGACTATTGTCTCACTCAGTTCTTATAATCCAACAAAAGCTTAAGAACTTATGTTTGCATGTGCATATACTCCTCTAGGTGACGCTGTGTTGAATTCGTTACATAATTGGCAAACATATGCACTGTAAGATCCAACCAACAACTAGCTACTAGATGAAAATAACCTTCTATCACATGGATGAACCTGTTAAAGCACTGTGAAGTGGCTGTGGACAGAGACATCGTCTCAGATCAAGCTAACCAATAATGTGACGACGTGAAATTCAATAAACTTGGGGGTTCACTTGGTGATTCACTAATTTAGATAACGTGAGTTTCAAGATCCAGGTATTAAATGTGGTGTTACTTGAACTGTAATATCATCCATCACAAAAGAATGAGAGGTAATTGAAAGAACTTTTTTGGTATAAGAAAAGACGAACTTGAACTGTGTCATCCTGATAATTCAGTATATTTGTAACATGCACCAGATCCAAAGATATGTTCTGTATATTCCTATATATGTGTGCATGCCCATGCATTTACACTTATATAATGATAGACAAGAAAGGGGACACCTCTCTCACCTTCGAGCTCAATACAAGTAGTGAAACATAAAAAGGAAAGAGTGCAAGTACCCAGCAATGCGGCTAAATGGAAAAGTCAGGAAGGATTAAAGAAGATAGCGTCTCCCTCACACTAATGACTAATCACATACAGTCTGAATAACTTCCTACTAAAACCCCTGTACTAATGAGATGAAATATTTCCATGATCTTAGCTCCAAATTTAAATTATTTATCCAGGCATGCACGCACACACGCACAATGAAAAAATATCAGAGATATGTTGGTACAGAAGGTAAAGAAGAATAACCTGAGAAGGCACAGCGAGTAACAAGGCTCGTAACTTTAAGAGAATGATATTCCCATCCTGGACCAGCTCCTCAACTTGGGAAATAGCATTTTGAACAGCCAAGAGCTGCTCCATAGTATTCATTGCCGGAGGGGCCATCACCTTAATATGATTGATTGGCCGGCCTTGACTACAAAATCTAGTAAGCAGCATGAAGATTGCAATAAAGAGAAGCACCACAACCAGCACATAACCTAGCCATCCCCTGCATTCGTTCATATTGACAGTATGAAAGAGCCATGACATGAATTAATAATAATGCATATGAAAAAGAAAATATTCTAAATAAGCAAAATATTCTTTTATGAACCAGTCAAAAGCAAAGTTCCATTCATGAAATTAGAGGACAAACTACACAATAATAAATGAATGAAGAACTAGCAAGGAAGCATCTTCCTGCAAAGCACAGCATATGACTCAATGTGAGGACTCAAGTACTAATGACATGGATATTGCAAGAGCTGCAACAGAAGTGTTTCTTTTGAAAGAATTCCAGATTAGCAAGCTCCTAGTTTGAAGTTCCAAAACACTGAGAATACAAATTTTAGTCTTGCAAAATATCATCATTTATAATCACAACATAATGCCTACCACCATGCCACCTGATAAAAGCAGCATCTAAAACTCCTCCAATATTATAATGTATTTTAATACCATTATGGCTTCTATGCTTCCACTGAATTCTCAAAAGTATTTGTCCCTCTCATATGTCAGCAGTGTCTACTTTTGTGTGTAAAGAGAGCTGGGCATGGGTGTGTGCATATGCATTCACGCATGTCTGCAGGTGCGTGCATGCATGTGACTTGGTATTTTTAAGATATATAGCAGCGCTTCTTACAGTGGACCTTGCTTTCCATAATTATTCCTGAAACTTGTGCTCCAGCTTTCATGGCACCTGAGCAGAGCATTGATATTGTAGGTCTCCATCATTAAATTTTTCCCACAATATGCATTGTATTGCGATCGGTTGTCGATGCTGGATTCCTCTCATAGTTGCTAGCTCTGCTAGGCTAGTATCAGTGCCCAGCATAGGTCACCATGACATCTATCTATTCTTTCTTCAAAATTATAGGTCACCATGACATCAATCCATTCTTTCTTCAAAATTATTTTTAATTAGAAAAGATGGTAAGGTCTTTTTTTTCATTTTGACAAGGTGTGGTACATTCGCTGGCACACCAACTGGCACCAGCACATAAATCTTTGGTTAAGCACCAGCACTTAAATATTTGGTTTGCATAGCCTCCTACAATAGTTTACTAATTATTGTGCTAATGGAGCACAAACTCATTGTTTAGGATCTTGAAAGCCAAGTTTGGAAAACACATACAATATTCCTTCTGCATGCCAGCAAATTTCAGCCACAATCAACTTTCATCTACAATTCCACCACTAGTGATCAACTCACAATTTGGTTTATAACCTTTGATAGACATCCACAGGACCATAAAACATGTGGTGTTGCATAAATGGCATAAAACTAATATTACCTATTCCTATCTAAAAGGTTTCAAAGCCTTTTCGTCCTCCATCTTCAGACCAGATGGGCAACAGGTTAGAAAATCTGCTTAGACATTACAAACTATTGGAGCTCACTCCCTTGTCTAGACCTCCCATCTTTCACATTGTATACAAGGTTCAGTATAGCTTCTTATTGCTTAGAAAAGTTGCACTACAAGCAATCTTGTCAAAGGTGGCCGCATAAGTCCTTTGCACATGGTTCCTAATGGTGATACCACCTTGATACATAGCAAGCGCCTAACAACCGCCAATTGCTCATGCTAATGCCTTTGCACATATAATAATGACACAGCTTAATCCATATATATGCTACATATATACGCACTTGTGGTGGACAGATGGACAGATGGATGGATAGTCATGATCATGTAAGTCCACCAACAGGTGAAATATTGGTTACATTACTTACGAATATAATGAATCTAGGTAATTTTAACTCCAAGGGCCTGCACTGCCACCTCGGCATTTCTTCTAAGGTGCTCGAGGGGGGAAGTGTCTAGAACTGCCTAGTCAGATTAGCAACCATAGATATGAGTATCAAGAGTTCATCTTTTGAGTGCAGACTTTTTGATTACTGCACTTGAAAATGATAAAACCAAATCTAAATTCAAAAGCATTGCAGCAATCAGGTTTGTACCATCAACATCCCTTTTTAGTGGAGCCTGGAAGAACAAAGTTGAACTTGAATAAGATAAAATGAAGGGAACAACAATATTTCCATTGAGCATTGCTTAAAATAGTGTCTTAAAATGGAGTAGGACAGGGAGAGAGAGCATGGTTCCTAGAACAGTTCAACCAGATAATGTTAGTAATTCTTGCTAATTTGCTATTAAGTACTAAAGTATCAGCCGGTGATCATCAAAGGTTCTGTCAAATCCTGATACAACTTTGACCAACTTTGAGCTATCATGAGGTCAGTTAATCCAACATAAAATCCTTTTCAATTTGACAGTTCAATATATGAGTAATAGGACCTATTTACACACCCTCAACTACCCCTCACAGTTTACCAGCAAACTTTTGCACTCTCTACTTACCTACTAATCTACCATAAATTCTAATTACATTCCTCTTATATAATTGTTCATAGTATGTTTATTTCAAACCAAAGTCTGCTGAACCGGCATGAATCAAACCGATACCAGCTCCGACCAATACAGTTCGGCTATACAAAACGGTTCCAGCCCAATGGGGCCGGAATTACAGTGTTACACCAGTGCGAACCGCACCAATTCCATTTATTTTGGGCTTTTGGCGGCCCAAAGCCATAGCGCGTGGGCGCTGTGACTTTTTGAAAAGGCCACAGCGCGCGTTGTGGCCTTTTTGGCCAAATGCGACAACCATAGCTAACGGCTTTAGTTTAAATGCCACAGCCTATGGTTGTGGCTTTAGTTTAAATGCCACATGCTCTTTTTTTTGCCAATTCGGTACTGGTAACGAACCGGTAATGACGCCGACCGGTACCGGTTTGGCAATCTTTGTTTCAAACAATCAAGTTCTTGTAAAGCCATCTTACTGGTCTTCTGTAGTTGTCTTTAGTTTGGAGTTATTTCATCAAGGTGCATTTTACTAAGCCTGCTTTCTTCTACCTTGGCAAGAAGCTTCAACTAATTCAAATGACCTTTGAAAAATAACTTCTGTCCATCTTAGCAAGACTGCTTCACACATTTGCTACCTCAGATATTATCTGATTGATGAAACAAAATGTAGCACTATAGCATGTATGCCGATGTATTCAGAATGTTCCAGGATTGAAAAAGATGCAGATGTTTCATAAAGTTTTGATGTCCCAGATACTAGACACTATCTAAGATTGACAAATGATCTAAATGATGTGCTCCCAAAAAATTAACATTTGAATAGATTTTGAAGGAACTTGAGTTTCTCAAGCTAGAAAAAACAAGAGATTTTTGTAAAATCTTTAAGAGCTTGTGTTCTGGTTTTTGCTCAAGGAGACCCCTTGCAGCAGGCAACTGTTGGCATTTTGCTGAGCATACCCCCAATTGTTCAACTACACTAATTTGGCATCTGAGCATCAAGGCAGTTTTTTCCATAATTAACCTAAGCATGCCTAGCTCCAAACAAATCAGGCAATTTGGGCTACCTAACAGAAGTAAATGATGTATGGATAACTTGCGACATCAGAAGTTGCAACATCCTATGTTATGCTACAAAAGGCTTCTCCATCCACGAATGACAAGTAGAAAATTAGAAATGTTGAACTACATAATCAAGCTTGGACATTTCTGACTGACGAAACCAAGAGTAGCAGGTATGCTGGCATATTTGGAATGCCCCAAGTCTAAAAAGATGCAGACATTTCATAAACTTTTACTGTATGATAAATGATCTAAAATTCTAAATTATGTGCTCCCAAAAGATTGACATTTCAATAGATATTGAATGAAGTGGAGTTTGTCAAACTTATTGAAAAAAAAAAAAGGAGCTCTGATAAAATCTTGCTTTTGCTCAAAGAGATCCCTTGCAGCAAGCATCTGCCAGCATTGTGCCGAGCATATCTCCAATAGTTCGACTGCATCAAATCAGTTTTCTGCAAAATTAACATGACCATGCCCAGTTTCAAACAAATCAGGCAATTTGGGCTCCTTAACAGAAGTAAATGAGGTATGGATAATTTGTGACATCAGAAGTTGACACTTCCTGTGTTATGCTACATAAGGCATCCCCATGAATGACCCCATAGAAATCTAGCAACCATGAGAGTACAATATCTGGCATCATGCAAATAAACATATATCTCCATGATTATACAATTTTAATGAAGGTTTAAAAGCTTAGCCACCATGGATGGCCGAGGCCTACCTCACATTACACTCAACACGGCTTTACGCACCCTATCCGGCTATCTTTAGGCATAGTTGCATATTTTATTACACATGAAGAGGGTATGAAAGAATGAACCACAACAGGAAAAACAACAAACAAAAGAAAAGAAAATATAAAGTTGATGTCAGATTCATGTATTTCATATGGCTGGTACTGATTCTACTTGAGATCTTATACCGAGAAAATCTGATACTCTAAACTTATGCACAAAAAAACCATGTCATTTGTACTTTGATGTGAAATAAACTTCAGAATTCTCCAAGACCATTACTTTATGAATATTCAATATGCACAAGACAGAAAGCACCATTCAGCAATCACTGCTCCCTTTCTTTTTTTACTTTTTCTTTTTTCTTTCTTTTTTTTGGATGTAACCCCATATCATTCAGAGGTTGGGACATTAAACCGAATGTAACACTCATTGCTTTGGTGCTAAGGAACCTTCAGAAAACAGATTAATCATCTCTATGCTGATAAATAATATTTTTTTTCTAGAAAAAGTAGCAACATGCTTAAATACATTATAAAAAACAAAAGTGAACAAGTATTCAAAATGAGTTGGACTAGTTACAAAGAAAATCATGCACTATTGATAGATTTATCTGTGAAAAAGCAACAGAGTCAAACCTGAAAATTATGTAACAAGACAAAGAACAGAATGCCAAAGACTTGAGAGATTCATCCCATGATGCCAAAGAAATGAGGATTTTTCCCAGTTCAATCATAGGATATAATAGCTCCTGCAAGTTGAAGGCAATGTGATAAAGCATATAATATCTATGCAAAACAAGAGCATCAATGGATTTAATGACAGATTGACAGTTCAATTGACTATATTTGACTAAAGTGATACTAGTTATTCAAATACATCATTAACTCATATTCCACAATTCACAGAAAGGAAACACAGCAAGAATAAACAGGAAACAAAACTTACACAATAACCAATTTATGGCATTCTTCTAGAAATGGATACTGGATGCTCAGAATCAAGTTGTTAAATAGAATCAAGCACCGATTTTTCCTCAATATGTCCTTTCTTACAGTTTCAAAATTTTGTAAAGAATACTACAATCATTTTCAAGCCAAGGTTGTGCTTTGTGCTCATGAATTCCTGCAAAAGTAGACTATTGAACCCCAGATCCCCATGATTCTGTTTAAAATTACGTAGGATGAGAAATGTCCTGTGAAATGGGGGTAAATGACCTCATTTAGAAGAAGGCAGGAGAAATACAGAAGTAATCAAGCATCTTAGAAGGACATGCTGGCAAAAGTTGAGCAACTGGTCATTCCACAGATCCATGAGGATCGAGGACAGACAGTTAAATGCTGTCTATTGGAAATATATTAATTGACAATATTGTATCTGATAATGCAAGAGCAAGAACTTGGACAAACAACCAGAAAAAGCAAAGAAAAAGGTATGGATATATTCAAGGATGAACATAAGCAAGATGACACAAGTTTTGGATAATGTAGGCTGTTAATATGTGGTTACGGGGCTCAGCCCACCACTTCAGGCCAGAATCTTGTTGCACATAACAATTCCAAGTGCAAAATCTCAGCCTAAGGATTGCATAAGTTGATTGCCTGCTCTTTCCGGCTTGTCAGGCTAACATAGTATAAAAAGGTTCGCCAAACCGGCCAGAGTATCGGACCAGTCCGACCTGTAACCAGTACAGCGGAGCCGTGAAAACCGGTACAGGGCCGAACCTAGCCGGAGCCGGGGAAAAAGAAGAGAAGGAGAGAGAGAGAGCGAGGAAGAGAGGGAGAGAGGAGAGGCCTCCGCCACCCGCGGAGGGCTGCAGGGGCTGGCGGAGGCCGAGCGGGGGGGCGGTGGAGCCGCAAGGGGCAGGGGAGCCTGCGGGGACGTGGCGGAGGCCGAGGTTGCAGCTGCGTCCCCCGTTTATACGCGGCCGCGGAAAAAAAATTTAAGAATTTTTAAGTGAAGTCGGCAACCAATTTGCCAACTTCACTTAAAAATTTCTAAATTTTTTTCCGCGGCTGCGTTTCGAAACAAGGGACACGGTAGTAGCCTCGGCCTCCACCGCGCCCCTGCAGGCTCCCCCGCCCCCCCGCGGCTCTCCGCCGGCAGCCTCTCCTCTCCTACCTCCCTCACCCGCTCGCTTTTGCCTTCTCTTCTTCTTCCCCGGCTTCAGCATGGAAGAGCTAGCCGGTTCGGTACCGGTTTAAACCAGTCCGAACCGGAACCGTACCAGTCCGATAGGCGACCGGTACGTCTATCGGTATCGGTATGGCGACTGGTACGCCTATCGGTACCGGTACGGCAAACCTTGGTATAAATTGTATGCATGTAGCTTAATTAATGTGTATAGTTATAAAATAAATAGGGTGTGGTGCTTATACTTCAAACTCTGGCTAGAAAACAATAAAACAAATGATGTAATAAATTACAACAGCAATATAACCCCCGAAATATTTTCAAAAAAAAAAAGTCTCAACTGTTATTTTCTTTACTAACACAAAGCCTTGCTCACCCATGTACAAAGAAAAGGGAAAAAAGGTTACAAAAATTTGGATCCTCTAGGAACCTATCTTCAAAGACACAAATATTCCCAAGCCTAATCACTTAGGGGCTTTCCTTTATCAATGCATACCAGAATAGGACCTTTACAACCTAATCCTATCCTAAATAGGACTAAAGCAGACCACAAATAACCTCCATTGACCCAAAAAAGTAGGACTCTAATACCCTAAATGACTTTATATGAAACTACAACTCTTGCACCAATTTAAATAAAAGCTTGGTGACCCATTTCTGTTTGTCTCTTGGACTATCTTTGATCACTTTTTGAGTTTGAAGCCCACAAAATCATGGCTCTCCCACTACATCATAACAACTGAGTAACTTGTTATATTGACAACAGTGGCACATAATACACATGATGCATATGCTTACCTGCAAAGTGCGATCTAATCAACACGCACCATATGAGCACATCTTCATATAAACATTTATACCATATTAAAAAAGAGCATGGGGGATTCTTGGGTCTACCAAATTTGCCCACCGGTGGAATATTATTTGATTCATAAAAACACTATTATATAACTATCATCAGCATGGGTAGTTTTAAAAAAAATATACAAATAACTGATCTCAATCTTCTCTTGCACATCTAAATCACACATCAGATTTGATCTTCCTGATGCCCCAGATTCCTCTTCTCGTATCCGAATTAACATCTCTCCAACTAACAAGCTTATTTCTATTTCTATCTCTCTCTAACAACCTTATCCACCTCCAATCTCTATCTTATGTTTTAATTTTTATTTTCTATTCTACTTCTTATCTATTAAATGTTATTTATTATCTTTGTTTGGTACTTTGGCCTTAAATCAAAATCATGATAATAATTTGTTGTGTGTTATCTTGTTACCAAACATGTCGCACGTACCTATATAATTATATAAAGCCATTTCAAGCCATGCACAATCAGGCCCATATGAACTAAAGAACACAATTATTTTTCATATCAGACTATGAAGATGATACAGTAATATAACAATAATCAGTTGCAGTAACACAAGGTCACTAGCAACATGCATAAAAGAAAATAGATAACAACATGTTGAATACCTTCATCACTGCCAAATTGGTATCAATTCCATCTACTTTAACTCCATCAACCGTGGCTTTTGCTTGCTCTACCATTTTGTAGTTATCCCGGGACTCGCTAACAGCCTTCTCTAAGGAACTCATCTGCCCTACAACTAGTTCGCCAACAAGAAGCCTTTCATTATTAGCATCTAGAGACACCACCCCCAGATTTGACAAGATTGCTAGAGCAGATATAGAATACATTCCACTTCCAGAACTGAATTGGTTAACCCGATCCAACCCCCTAGAAGACATCATATCAGCAAGTGTTTCTAGTATCAGGTCACCTCCAGGAAGCTGATCACAGAGGTTGAACATTAGAAGCGCCTCACATTTTATGGGCATTGAAGGAACTACCTCTTGAATAGCTTGTAAACGCAGAATGCCTAGTACAGCCTTCAACAGTGTTTCTTCCTTCTCAACACCCTTTATTTGGAACTTTCTAATAAAACTGTGGGCATAAAGAATTTCTTGCATAACGGCTAGCCAATAGTCGCGACGTGAATGACCTGTAAGCTCTGGAAACTCCATGATCACTGGTTCTGATCTACAAACAACATTAAAGGCATAATTAGTTACAATGCAATTATCTTCTTCAAGAATATTCAACGCTTACTAACATCAACAATCCATAAATTATCCACCCAATACCCAAAGAAAAACAACATGGGGAAAAAAAAAAGTGGCAGTAAGGGAAGCTAAGAGTGCAACATTAGTAAACAGGCTGATAAATAATATGACTTACAAGGATATTGATTTGTACATGACTGCTTTGTCAAAAAGACGTGAACCCCATGGCCCACTCAACTCAGGCTTGATAACCTGCTTCAAATCATCTGCAAGTTCATATACTTTTGCTTTGTCATAAGTTACAACTCGTAGAGGTTCAAAGTAAAGAGCATGATCTGTCAGTGTTAATCTTCCTGCATTAATAAGGTTTAATAAGTAATCATATAGCAGCAAGAGGACATGAACTGTGAACAAAGATTTGTGAATCTAAGTACCTAAAAATAAGCTGTCTATCCTAGATCATTAATCAATTACACGACCTATATTGTTCACCAAACCAAAAAGTAGAATGTTAGTAAGCACAGAAACCCACCAGGCCATATAGAAATTCCTACATGTTCAAGTACTGGTTGGGTAGTCAATGTTCCATCCAAATCAAGGATCCTTTCTCCTCTATCTGATCGAAGACCCGAAAGAAGAGATGATTCTGATTGAGTCTTCATTTTTTTTATTGCTCTGTATAAGGGGAAGAAATTCTAGAATTAGACACAATTTACCGATAATATGTTCAGTTATGAGCCAACACAGCATATGCATAACTGAAATATCATTGGGAATGAAGAAAGGTAAAAATCCTGCATATGCAAAAAATAAGACTTGAAAGTAGAGTGATAGACTAAAAGGCATTGTCTACTTTGAGAACACCGAAGTATCAAAACTTTTGTAAGTCTTTGGAATGTTTTACTCATCACCACTTACTACAAGTAATCTATCAAATATAATCATGAAACTTCCAACATTAGACATTATGCTTGCCACAAACCTAACTTGGCATGAATATTCCCTCAACCAGTATGGACAAATTATTCATGTTAATTAGTAAGTTAGCCATAATTAGCAGAAAAGACCACTGGACTTCATGCCTCAAGTAACATAAAGAGATGAAATTTTGTCCAAAAACAAGATAAGTTAGCATAAAGACATCCAAATATTTATTAAACTGCAAAAGAAATTACTTCAATTCATCAGGAAGTCACGAAAAGTTGCAAGAAGCTAAGATACAATGCCATCAAACCCAATGAAACATTAACAAAAGTAGAGAAGTAGACAACATAATAGATAACAGTATATTATGCTGTGCGCTCTCGCGCAGGAGGGGCTGGTGCAGTTTATATCATGGATTTAAAATATATTAAATAATCATCCGAATACTCAACAAGGCGATGCCAGGGAATAAAAATTAGTGTCCTTTATCTTCATTATCATGTGAAGAAGCAGGAACTAAGGGAAGAAAGAAGTAGAAGAAGTTGAATGGAGATTCTTGAACGTGGAAATCAGAAAGGTTAGGTCAGGAGTTTCCTAATTTAAGTTTTACGCTCATTTGAAGAAACATGTACAAAAGGAAGGAGTTACATTCTGTTTTTCACATTCCAACAGCTGCATTACAGCGCTATGGATTTGGCTTCAACTTCTACATTTCAGTTATCATGCTTTGGTACAAGTATATTGCTCATGACAGTGAGGGTGGTTGTTTTCTTTATTTAGAAAAAATACAGGAGAGAGTTATGATCAATCTGGGCCACTCATTTTATCTGAGAACTAATATGAGTTCTGCTAATAAGATCAACCAGAGAGGCTATTTTCTTGGTTGTGCATAGTTTTCAGTGAAATGAAAAAAGCATGGAGCAAAGTGACATGAGAGGTAATTTGAAGGGGCATAATTGAACAGGTTCACAAAAATTGTTATAGATATGAGCAGTTAAAAGCATTAAAGTAGTGTTTTATTTTATCTGAGACACAGGATTTTCGACAAGCAATAGACCCATGAGAAAGAGCTAAACTATAATATAGTTTTACCGACCACATATGTTTAGGAGAAGGTGCAATTTTAATGCTATATCAAACATTCCAATAGCACCAGAACAGGGACAAAACCTCAATTCTTATCATGGAGAGAAGCTCCAAAGAATGGGATTATCTAACAGAAAGAATAAAACAAGAAAGTATACAATTGTAATTTTCCTGGAAAGTGAATAAGAAAATGGTTCCATTCAAATTTGATAGTGTGAACAAGCACCAGTTTGATTGTTTAGGTTCTCAGATGTTTACTATGCAGAAATTTGCACATGCGGACAAGCACGTACGATGAGATGGCAAAATGGGATGTGATTTTCTACAGGTCAAAATGTTTAAGTAATATGAACGCACAAAGTAGAAGCATCAAAAAAGTGAGGATACTAAGGTGGTTAAAATTGAATGCCATAGGGAAAGCATATTATTTGTACAAATCAAGATAAATGGAAGAGAACACCAGTAATGGTATGAATACACTAGGGGAATAGCATAAGCAGATACCAGCATAGACTAAATAAGAACATTGCATTTGTTAGAAATGAATGTGTTAGGAGAAACATACAAATATAATTGAAGAACAATGCTGGGTATGGTCTGTGCAGGTGCAAGCATACTTAGATGTTCTTAGTTGAAAATGCTAGAAGAGCGATGTTCTTAGTCTGTCCACTGTGGTTCATCTGAGATGTTATAGTTTAAGTTTGTAAGAAGTCCTTAATTAGTAAGATATGCCTTCACAAGTTAACAGGCTCTGCTATAAGACATTTGTGAAATAGATTGTTTCATTACATTGTCAATCACAGGCATAAAGTATTAATAAAACAGATAGTTAGCAATATTGTACATTTTCCTACTGACAGCATGGTGAATGAAATATGTTGAATGGTAACCTGTCTAGTGCTCCAAGGTATTTGTCATATATAGCAAATGAAAGTCGACCTCCAGTCGAAGTTGTAAGCACATCAAAAAGATTGAAGCAGGTAATTACATCTGCAACGGTGGGGATTGCAGGTGCTATTCGAGAAAAAGCATTTACCCCAACAGTACTCTCCTTGTCCACCTGCAATAAGGATGAGACACAATTGAGTTTGGAAGAACCAGACACTCAGGATTGTGAGATATGTCAGCCAAATAAAAAATATTGGAATAAAAATTCCGGTAAAATCTATGTGTGAGAGGGTCTCTTTAAATTATCTACCTTGAGTAAAGGCTGACTAGCGGCAGCAGGAGCTTCCCAGGCTAACATCATATCAAATGTCAGGCGGCGAAGGTTCTTATCAGAGAGGTGGCCTGTGACTTGAGTAGAGAGAGATAGTGCTCTAAAGCAGCAGTACTCCAAGAAATTTCTTGCATAATTTGATGGGTGTTTTATGGACTCAGATGCTTCCTTGTCAAAGTTATGCTGAAGCTCATCCATAGAAACTTCAAGAATTCTGCAGCAAAGTGGCAATGAAAGCAAAAATTAGCACAACCTGACAGCAATCAAACATTAAAAAAACGACCATTTACAGAAACATCTAATAATCGCAAGGTTAAAAAGGTTGTGTCCCGGCCTGCAACACTGCTTACAAAATAGTGCAATATTAAATGTTACAAAACAATCCCCCAACTTTCACCGCATAGTGACTGATCAAAAAACAGACACCATAACCTTTGAACTTTACTGACAGTTTATTTTGATGAGAAATAATGATTTGCTCCCTGCATTTTGTACCGAAACTAGTAATTGGATAGCTAGAAACCTTTAGAAGTCACTTTCTTGAAAATTGAGAGGAGACAAGACAAAGAAACCCCGTTTTCTAGCCCAATTTCTGTAGGGCAATCCCATGTTCCTTTTCTCATTGCCAACAAGTTGAGATGAAACTGCTAAGCTGAACGCTACAACATATAAATAGTGCTGCTCTCTGTTGCGTTTCAGGGGGACAAAAAATCGAAGCTCGATCTAAACATACGAAAAAAGAAAAAAAAGAATGCATTCGATTTGAAGTAAAATCAGATGGAAACGAGGAAAGTGACAGAAGTATCATGATAATAAGATATATACCGGGAGCAACGGCCGACGATGACGTTGGCCATGGGGGAGAGCTCGGAAATCCACTTGCGCTTGCCGGAGGGGGAGCGGGCCATCTCCTCGAACTCCTCATCGAAGGAGTTCCGGCGGCTGAGCGCCCACTTGAACGCCCCGTCCTTCACGAGCCCTTCCAACACGTTCCGGGTTTTGCTCATCATCGGCATCTCCTTCACCTCCCCCTCAAAACCCCAATGCTTGGACCGCTTTAAATTTCCAAATTCCAATGCCTCAGTCTCTACGATCTCGTTCTCTTCCCCCCTCCCCAACGAAAGCCCAACCTAAATCCTTCTCCGCTGAGATACCCATTTGGGCAAAAGGGTATTAGATTTCTCGGAGTAATAACCATTAGAAGAATGTCCTTGTTCTTGCTTCTACTGGGATTTGAAGGAAGATTGTAGGGAAAGAAACGGATAGGGCAAAAGAGGAAAGGGTGGGCGGACGCAAAGCGGCGAGATTTTATTCGGGGCGCGGGGCCGCCGTAAGGAAAACCAAATGCTGAGTGGTTTTGTTTTATGACTGCGGTTTTGGCACAGCGACAGGTATGCTGGAAAAAAAGAAGATTGGGGCGGTTGCTGGAGGGGCTTCTTTGGGGGTAGTTCTATATACACCCCCCCTATTGCTCAGGACACCCCCCAAAAACCAAAAAAAAAATACCCAAACTAATCTTTAGTGTAATTACCATATTGCCCTTGAAATTTTCTCATACACCCCCCCTTTCTCCTCCTCCGTTTCGTTTTGAAAAGAAAAAAAAAACACCCCTCAAACCCCCCTTAAACCCCTCCTCCCCCGTTCCCCCTTCTCCCTCTCGTCGCCGGCATTCTCCCGATCTCCGACCACCTCGCCAACCGAACAGATCTGTTCGGCTGCACAGTGCCGAACAGAAGGCTTCTGTCCGGCACTGTTCAGCCGAACAGAAGCCTTTTGTTCGGCGATCCAGTGCCGAACGGAGCACGAACCGTGAAAAAAAAAAATTTCGGGAGAAGCCGGCGAGGTGGTTCCGGGAGAAGCCGGCGAGGTGGTCGGAGATCGGGAGAATGCCGGCGACGAGAGGGAGAAGGGAGAACGGGGGGGTTTTGGGCGTTGGCGAGGTGTTTTGCAGGGGAAGAGCGGGGTGGGGGGGGTTGGGGGGTGTAGAGAGCAATTTAGGTGAGGGGGTGGGGAGGGTGGGGGGTAATTTAGGAATTTTTAATTTTTTAGGGGTGTCCTTAGCAAATGGGGGGGTGTAGAGTGTATTTAATTTTTTTTTAATTTTTGGGGGGTGTCCTGAGCGATAGGGGGGGGTGTATATAGAACCAGCCCTTCTTTGGGTACCTGGTCTACTTGGAAATACGGTCGTGGGCACGTGCCGAGCACCGTGCGTGGCTGGATTTGGTAGCTGTTAATAGTACACGAGGAGAGACTATCTCCGGTACTGCATGCATCGCTTGGATGTACACACGGCCAATCAGAGCGCCCATTTTTATGGTCACATTCATTAAGCATTTATATGAGTACAACGCTAGTAGGAATGAAACTAGATCTAATAACATCGGTTCCAACCTATTTCCATATCCAACTAATATTTATATTTATATCCATCAAAAAACAATAGTATGAATATAGATAAACAACTATTCGATTTGTATCCGAATATCCGATACTATTTATAATCTTATTTAATTTTATAAAATATTTATGAACTTTTTAAAAAAATAAATAACTATATTAATAGACTTTTAACTTGATTTATCATCCACTTAGCAATATCTTTAATTCTGTGATCATAAAGTTTAATTATCCGATTTATATCCATATTTTTGGTATTTATTTTGTATTCGCATCTTTTTAAAATAAATATAGATACGAATTTTTGCATTCGACTAACATTCTTATCTATATCTATATTCGCCAAGCAAAATAAATATGCATATAAATATATTGGTGTTCGATCCGATTTTAACCCTAACTGCTAGAGAAATGAGCGGTTATGATTATGGACGTGCACCGTCATATGTCACATGGTAGGATGTAACTTCTTATATATAAGATGGGCGTTGTGTCATGAACAATATTCTTAGCAGGTTATTTTAAGAGAATTTGGATTGTGAAATACTGGGTTAGAGATCAGGTTGAAGTGAGAATCCAATAAAATTGACCAAAACTTGGCTCTTCAAGCTGGTTGGTTGAATCTTGTCTGGCTGTGTAGGATTGTTTATTTAGTCTGAGCAGACATCTGATGCTGGTCTTCACTCTGACCATGCTTCATGCTAAATACAAGTTTATAAATTAGTTATTTAGAACCGTGGTTGGAGAAAGTCCAATCCAGAGAACTTCATCGACAAAATTTGAATCATGACTTCTTGCAAACAAAATTAGGTGCTGATTGTTTAAGTTGAGCTCAAAGTTTTCATCTTGGTCAAGATCCACATTTGCATTAGTACTGCACACCAATTAATATAAAATTACTAAATATTGCACTCTTAAATTCAATCTATTCCGAAACACGGTTAATAGAATGTTAAAATATTGGTTGAGATTTTTTTATTTGAGAACTAGGCATAAGAAAAAAGTTGAAGGAAATAGAATGAAGTCAGGCTTAGAAACATGGTTATTGATCCCAATGTTCAATAACTTTACCCAACTACACTAATTGGTACCTTCTTAATTAATCAAGGTTCTTTGATCTCCCTTTTCATAACTTTAATTAAATGCTCTAATATTTGAACAATAAAAATGCTATCATCAGAATATTTAGATGGTCAATGGTTAAGCTTGAATCATGCAATTAAGGGCTAAAACTTGGTATAGGTCTTTAATAAGACACATGCCGCCGCACATAGTGTATATTTGTGCTATGTTGTACTAGCCGTAATGCATATGTAAATGCTCATGGCTGCTAATGAATTTTAAATATAGGATAATTTTAATTTTTATAAAAAATTAAAAAAAATTAAGCAAGGATGGGGTGCCAATATATGGTCTTTATAATTTTTTAGATTTATTTATTAAATTACAACTTAAACTAAACAAGCTTTTAGTTTTTGGTATAACCAACAAATCATTGTTCATTCAGACTCACTAGCGCTTGCTATGCATAGAACGTAGAAACCTCAGTTAAGGAGAATTTTCCTTTGGAACCATTTACCAGAGTCAATCAATGTTAAAATATTATTTTTCCATATAGATTTATCGTAATTCAAATAATTAAAAGAGAAATCTAATTAAAGCTATTATGGAAATTGTAAGCTGCTTTTATATAGTTTTAGGATTGATGCTCCTTTTTCTAGGCTTGGCAGGCTTCGGGGAGATAGAAGTGCATCAATCCTGAAAAGTGGTTAAATGCGTAAATTTTTTTATAATTTTTTTGCATACATATTCTTCTAAATATTAAAATTTACGTGAATACTCTTCCAAAATTGATATTTGCATATATACTCTAATCAAATACTTATTTTATATGTATACTCATGCCATCTAATGCCGTTAAGAAGTTAGCAGTTAAAAATTAAAATAATTAAAATACCATTAATGGGTAAACATGCAAAAAGAAAAATTTATAAGGGTATACATGAAAATAGCAATTTTGGAGGGTATCCGTGCAATTTAATATATTTAGGAGGGTATACATTCAAAAAAAATTCTTAGATTTTTGCATAAATATTCTTCTAAATATTAAAATTTGCACAAATACCCTCCAAATTGATATTTAACTTGCCTGCCCTCACAAAACACTATTTTTGTATGAATACTTTTAACATAACTATTCAACTAACGTAATTAGCCAAAATTATATTTATTTAAATTAAAATAATTATAAAAGTATCCTTTTATTACTAAAGTGGGTAACAGGTTAACAAATCTTATTGGAAACTAAAATTAGATATTTTTGCATATAAATCCTCATAAATATGTAAAATTGTATGAATACTTTCACAAAATATTATTTGCATATATACCCTTATCAAATATTTCTTTTTACACATCTACCTATTAAGGTTATTTTAATTATTTTTAATTTTAAGCCACTAATTTTTTAACGACATTAGATGGGATGAGCATATATGCAAGAAAAAAGAGAAATGAAAGGTATATACACAAAACAAGTATTTTATAAGGATATATATGTAAATATTAATTTTGGAAGGATATTCATGTAAATTTTAATATTTAGAAGGATATATACACACAAAATTTTTATTTATTTATATAATATTATGCATGTATATAGTTTTTTAGAAAGGTTGCTTAAATGTACAACAAAAGTTATTTGGCTAAGTGTCAACATAATACCCAAACCACCCTTCATGCTTTACAATAATTCTTGTGTCATACCTATCTCTTTGTTCTTGAATTAACAAGCACAATAGTGCAGTTTCGAGATCTTGAATGACCATTTTGTATATAAAAAAAAGATCAGATGTTACTATTTTGCAGTTCACCCTTTCCAAGATCTCGGATCATAGGACCATAACTAGATTTTTATTTAAAGATCATACGTCTTGATGCAACATTAAAATTATTTTATTGTAACCTAACTATTATATGCTCAAAATATGATTATTATTTTTTGCATGCAAGAATAAAACTGACCCTCCATATCATATGATAGTAGGAGCCTCTTGGCCGGCCTCTGGCTCTTTATTCTATGCGTGAAATGGGCCCTCCATGGCATTACACGTTATCCCAACCTTGAGCTCGATCCAATGTGATATCCTCCCAGGTTTTAGCAAGCAAATCAGCTCACGGAAACATCAAGATTACAAGCATTGGCCTGTCATGGATGCTACTATTTATGCTTCGATATGTGCCTCAGAAATTGTGCCTGTAGCCACTGAAAACTCACAATCCTGCGACCAAGATGGTAAGGGGGCTTAGACTCCACCCGAGTTGTTCGGGTTCAAAACGTGCGGGCATCAATTAAATCAGAGAACCGCATGTCCTGCGTATGGATGACTCTGTGTGGATATGCTTTTCTAAGCTTCCTTCCATTAGTACAGAAATGGCGCTGGAGTAACGTACTCACACGTGGATGGCCCAGTTTAGTTTTCCACGGGTTGAAGAGAGTACGTGAAAACTTGCAATCCGCATCGGACATTTTTTAATGAAAGGGGAGTCAGTAAAAGCTGCTATGCGGGTAGGGTTCTGCCCCTCCCCCCTCCCCTTCTATTTTTCTACCCAAAAAAAAAAAAAAAACTCACAATTCTCTTCATCATGCAAAAGCCAACCTGTTGGCCCGTGGTACGATATATCCATCCCAACTGCACCTTACGACGATCGAGACTTGTCAAAGCGGATCGCTACAAAAGCCGGTAACCGTAAGGTAGGGACGGACTGCCACCGAATCGAGTACTGATATGACCTTCTCTGCCTCGCGCTCGCTCGATCGCCCATAGAGCCTGGATGGATGGTTGAGCTGCAAACCTGCCAATTGGTCTAGAAGATGCAAAGATGCGCAAATGCCTGCATAAAAAAATCTAACCTATCATTCCAAGATGAGGGAGATGGATAAGATAAACCACTCCGATTAAGCACGACAATCGAGTTAGATCGGATGGATGGCAATATAGATCGAATTAAAAATTTGTCAATCTAAATCTAATTTATTTATTAAATAGATCAAAATTTTAGATCTGAATCCGATTTATTTATTAAATAAGTAATCCAATATGATCTAATCTACATAACAATTTATTAAACATATCAAATTAGATTAAATGAGATAGAAGAATTTTTAATAGTTTAAATAAATTTAAACAGATTAAACAAAGTAAGCGAGTTAGAAACAAGTTAGACAGATTTTAAATAAATTAAATAAATTTTGAATAGATTAAATAGATTAAGTTATAATTTAATTTAATTATTAAATAAATCAAAATGGGTCTACACGGATTAAATGGATCAAAATGTTTCCAGAACGAATCATAAATTGCCACGCTCCGAGTCCGCTGGGTACAGTGACTTCCTTCGTGATCGTTTCCGGTATTTATTTTTTAATAACAGTACTTTCTATTATTTAATAATGCCTAAATCCACGGAATCCATATCAATCCAGCTGTCATCTATTTCCAAATGAACCGCGAATCACACCCCAGTTAGATATAGATGGATTTGGACCGTCAAAGATATTTTGACTCGAGTCAAACGCTTTAGGATCACGGAATTGACGGTTGGTTTTTTTTATTTTATTATCAAAAAGAAATAGGAAACGGTACCGCGTGGATACCGTAACAAGAGGGAGAGAGGATTTACCGCCCAAAAAGCGCGTCGAAGAAATCGCAGTCCACCGCGGGTTCGGATGTTATCTTCCAAACGGAATGGACGGTGCAGGGGTAGTTCTATATACACCCCCCCTATTGCTCAGGACACCCCCCAAAAACCAAAAAAAAAATACCCAAACTAACCTTTAGTGTAATTACCATATTACCCTTGAAATTTTCTCATACACCCCCCTTCCTCCTCCTCCGTTTCGTTTTGAAAAGAAAAAAAAAAAACACCCCTCAAACCCCCCTTAAACCCCTCCTCCCCCGTTCCCCCTTCTCCCTCTCGTCGCCGGCATTCTCCCGATCTCCGACCACCTCGCCGGCTTCTCCCGGAACCACCTCGCCGGCTTCTCCCGAAATTTTTTTTTTTCACGGTTCGTGCTCCGTTCGGCACTGGATCGCCGAACAAAAGGCTTCTGTTCGGCTGAACAGTGCCGAACAGAAGCCTTCTGTTCGGCAACCCTCAACCGAACAGATCTGTTCGGCTGCACAGTGCCGAACAGAAGGCTTCTGTCCGGCACTGTTCAGCCGAACAGAAGGCTTCTGTCCGGCACTGTTCAGCCGAACAGAAGCCTTTTGTTCGGCGATCCAGTGCCGAACGGAGCACGAACCGTGAAAAAAAAAAATTTCGGGAGAAGCCGGCGAGGTGGTTCCGGGAGAAGTCGGCGAGGTGGTCGGAGATCGGGAGAATGCCGGTGACGAGAGGGAGAAGGGGGAACGGGGGGGTTTTGGGCGTTGGCGAGGTGTTTTGGAGGGGAAGAGCGGGGTGGGGGGGGGGGTTGGGGGGTGTAGAGAGCAATTTAGGTGAGGGGGTGGGGAGGGTGGGGGGTAATTTAGGAATTTTTAATTTTTTAGGGGTGTCCTTAGCAAATGGGGGGGTGTAGAGAGTATTTAATTTTTTTTTAATTTTTGGGGGGTGTCCTGAGCAATAGGGGGGGTGTATATAGAACCACCCACGGTGCAGGGGTGCAACATGGCCACGGTGGAAGCTTCACATGCAAACACCCTCGTCTGTCTTTCAAATTACTGAAATGTCACCTAAAGATCGTCTTCTTCCTCTGATTTTTCTTAAATAACAATATCCTATGATGGTTAAAAAATAACGTTTCATTTTCTACACTTTCACAGAGATTTTCTTTTGGATGCATTCATTTACATAGTCATAGCATATTTTCATGATAAAGTGTATTTATCAATTACTACACTTGATTAATAATTTAGAGTTAAGAACATTGCAATTGGGGGCGGACTGCATCCTCCTCGAGGATGATTCGGTCACGGTGGTTGAGTGGATCTGGGGTTGAAGCCTCGACACTAGCTTTAAACTGCTGCTACGCGACATTCGCAAGCTTTTAGTTGAGCGTGGACTCTCGGAGACCACACATATCTACATGGAGACGAATAGTATGGCTGACTGAGCGACCTCATTCGCAGCCCACTATGTTGGAGGCTTCATCTGGGCCGATTACGTGACGGTGCCTCATGATTTGTGTTATCTTCTTTTTACTGATTATGCTGATTGTATCCATGCTCGACATGTGTAAGCTGTCGTTGTTAAAAAATTTTTTTGCAATTGTTCTATAGAATATTATTTTGTGAAAAATATAGTTTTATGCAATGAAGAAATGATGGATGAGATGACGCTTAGAGAAAACAAAAAATAAATAATTGCATAAAAATAATAAAATCTAGTGCAAATGCATGAGTCATGGATAGATATAGGACTAAATTAATTTTGCTATATATAAATATGGTAGTTTTGAGGAATATTTACACTTGTTTGTCTTTTGGATTGCCAATTTTTTTTAATTGTTTTTTTGGTAAGTTTTATTTGTAAGCACCTACCCAGGGCTGGAAGTGGGCTCGGGCCGGCCCGAAGCCCATCGGGTCGGGCCGCATGCGGGCCGGGCTATGGGCTAGACCCAATGAATTTCGAGCCGGGCTCGGGCTGCAAACTTAAGCCCAATTTTATTTCGGGCCGGGCTCGGGTTTCCTATTGGCCCGGCCCGGGCCCGGACCAAGCCCGAGCCCAATGTCAGCCCGAACCGAAATCAACCACGGCCCGAAATCGACCACGGCCCAAATTGGGTATTTGGCCATTTGGGTAACCGGGTTACGGGATTTGGGGATTTTTTGCGGTTGCCGAATCGCGATTTGCAGAGGCTCGTCGTCGTCGTCGTCTAGGGTCCGGTGGTGGCGTGGGGCTCGTCGTCGTCAGGTTCGTCTAGGCCGGTGAACCTGGGGATCACCATCGATTCGCCTTCGGCTTCCTCCTAAATGCTGTCAAGAACTCCTCGCTCCCATTAACAGCGCAACGGCGAAACACGAAACCCGTCGCCTGTGCCGGGTCCGTCCGCCCCTGCGCCATCACGGCGTCGCTACCGGACTTCCCCGGCCCCTCCGCCCACGTCACCATCTCGAGGAGACATTCGTCAAACACGGCGGTGGCGTTGCCGAAGACGAAATCGACGGTGCCGGAGATACGGCAGCGGCAGTATAGCTGCCGGAGGGACCGCGCATAGAGAGTATCCTGGTGGCCGTCGGCAGCGCGGCCGCGAGGGAGGGCAGTGGCGGCGGCGGCGAGGCGGCGGTCGGAGAGGGAGAGGTGCTCGAGGCAGTTGCGGGCGGCATTGGAGCGGTCAAGGTTGGAGGAGGCGGCGGCGAGGATGGACTGGACGAGGGAGCGGGCGGTAGGGAGGGCGGTGGAGGAGACGGAGATCCTGAAATCCTACAGAAGCCACCTGATCCCCAGGTTCGTTGGCCTCCCTACAGAAGCGATCCTGGAAGTGCTCGGACTCGGCCTCTGTTCTTATAGCCCTTCCCATGAAGGACTTACAGATGCTTCAAGTTTTCTCCCAATTGGGCTATCAGGAAACAGTGCTCGGGCTATAAGTTTTCTTCCACAATCGGGCTGGCCCAATCGAGCTCGGGCCGATTTTCAATAATACTATTCGGGCCTAGGCCCGGCTCGAAGCCCGGAAAATAAATTCGGGCTGGGCTTGGGTAGGGGTGTGGCCCGGCCCGGCCCACTTCCAGCCCTACACTTACCATAGCAAGACTCTTGTTATCAATTACAAGAACGTTGTGAGAGCTCCGAGGGCATAATTTGATCAATTATATGGTATAATAAAAATATGGTCCATATATTACTCAAAATGATTTAAAGAAAAAGGAATATAGAACAACTAGTTTGCCTTTATATGAGAAAAGGGGATAGCAGACGAAGTTAAATAGAAATAGAAATACATCCAATAATATCTCGAGCACATGATGCTATGGAAACATAGGATACATTGGACTTACCAAAGGATTGCCTCCAATCTTTGTGAGGTAATGGGATTACATTATATATTTTCTTCTCCATCAATAAACTATTTTAGCATTAAATATATTTGGCCTAGACTTTGATGTTTGCTATTCTTTTTGTTACCCAGTAAAGTGTCTATTTTGCATATTATATGTCATTAGTATGTATAAGATACATTGCATGTGCACATGATTCATTGTATAGCTTAAAAGCGATGCATAGCCAATATGTTGGGCCTAACTTGGCTCTTATTATAAATAATATTTCATAAATATTTTTCATTTGTGTATAGCATTACTTTCAATTATTGAAGTGAACTTGCATGGCAATTAAGCAGCATAGTTTATTATTAAATTAAGCAAGAAAATACTTGTTGCTTTTGATGATCTTATCAAAATACTTCTCCATAATTTCATTTGTGCTTTTAAGGTATGGAAATTGACTTCCTTAATTAACTATTTTCTCAACCAAAATGTTAAAAATTAATAATTATTTTTTAAACTTTTTATTTTTTATGCAAGTCTACAACATATCTCAATTAGAATTTTCACGTATAATCCTATAATCATGTTTCTGGATATTGATCTAGATTTTCGTATCTCAAGGGTAAATAAGAAACAAACTAAACAAATATTTGGCTTACATGGAGAATTTTGAGAATCAAATGTATGCTTCAACTATTTTTTTTAAAATCAAATTATATATTCTTAATATTATATTCATTCATAAACTAATATTTCTCATTAGATATATTACATTTTCATTCAGAATATCAAGTTTAATAAAAAAATAATTTTTGAAAATATTCTAGAAAAAGATAACTAAAGATATGGTGACCAAAAGATATACTTCAAGTGAAAAAGAAAGAAAAATAAAAAAAAACTAATTATCAGTGACTTCAAAGTAAGTGGCTCCCCATTTTAGATGACGATCCGAATTAGAACACCCGTCCGAAGGGGGAGCCTTCCCCCTCTCTCCGCGCCTGCTCCTATATAAAGGATAAACACCCCCCCAACCTCCGTCCGTGGTCTCCTCTCCCCCTCTTTTCTCTAGCTCTTGCCGTCAAACCCCAATCAAGAGCCATGGAGGACACTTTCGGTACCCCCATCGTGGATGAGTCCTCCTCGTCCGCCGCCGCCGCTTCGGCGGAGGATCCCGACCACGGCTGGCAGAAGGTCACCTACGCCAAGCGCCAGCGGCGCCCGCAGAACGCCGCCGATCCCGACCGCAACCGCTCCAACGGCCTCCACCTCGCCGGAGATCGCCCCCACGTTTTCGCCTCCGTCGAACAGAAGGCGCAGGAGCGCCGCCGCGCCCTCGAGGCTGCCGCTGCCGCCGCCGCCGCGGCTTCCGAGGCCGGCGCTGGGGCTCCCAGATCGAAGACCGCAGCCGCCGCGTCCGACGATGATGACGATGATAGCGGTGCGGAGGCCCCCCGCGGGGGACAGGAAAACGGGGAGGTGGCCAAGAAGGTGAAGCAGAAGAAGCCTAAGAAGCCGAAGGTCACGGTCCAGGAGGCCGCCGCCAAGATCGATGCTGCGGATCTTGGCGCATTTCTGGTCGAAGTATCGGTGAGAATTTGATCTGATTCGGTTTTGGGACCGAAGTCTCCGTTTATTGCTGCAAAGATCGAATCTTTGGAATAAATTTATCCCCTCCCCCCTCTTTTTTTTCGCAGGCTTCCTATGAATCGCAACAGGATATTCAACTCATGCGGTTCGCCGATTACTTTGCGCGATCCTTTGCCCCGGTCAGCGGATCGCAATTCCCATGGACCAAGATGTTCAAGGAGTCCCCTGTTTCCAAGATCGTTGATGTGAGTTCGCTCTGCTTCTTGTGGCATGAATTTTTGACAAAAAATAGTTATTATAATTATTATAATTTTGAAAAGGTTCTGGGTTATAGTCTTTTGTTTTTTAATGAAATACTATGCATGCATTAGTTGGGTCTACAGACCATTACCTTGAAGACGGCATGCATCATGAATAGTTGATTTGAAAAGGTTTCTCTTATATTTGATGTTTATATTTCTTGAATATACTGTAGTTATTATTTTCAACTTGCATATGCCAATTTGGATTTGTTGTTCCTGAATTCCAACACATCTGCAGACGTCTATAGCTAAGAACATGAATTAAGGTTTGACAATATATCACATTATGTAAATCTAGTGTGATCCAGGTCATTGTAGACAGGAGTTGGTAGATCTGCTCAAAATGATGAAACTCAAAGCCATATGGAGAAACCGAGCAAGAAATATTCTAGTGCCTTCTTTAAAAGAAAAGTAACATGGATTTATTGGGAAAATTTTCTCTTAATGCATCAATTTGGTGCATATGCTTGCCTAATATACAATTTTTTTCCTCAAGGACAAGAAGATAAGAACTTTTATGTGTTAAGGGGCTGTTTGGCTACGTATTGTTTGTTCTCACTAAAAGGATTGTTTTATATAGATTGATTTTTAGGAAAGTTTCAATCAAGGTTCGCCAAACCTGTATTGCGGCTCGTACATGCCGGTGAGTAGTTCAGTACGGTATGTACCCTACCAAGTTGGAGCATACTGAACTAAGGGGATGGAGAGGGAGGGGGATGGAGGAAGAGATAGAGAAGGAGGGGGGGGGGAGAGAGGGGAGCGAGGGAGAAAGCAAAGAAGGAAGAGGGAGGGAGGGAGAGGCAGGGGGGAGAGAGAGGGAGAGGGAGGGGGCTCATATAGAGGGAGAAGATGGAGAAGGAGAGGGAGGGGGGGATAAAGAGGGAGTGGGGCTCACGTAGTGGGAGAAGAGGGAGGAGAGGGGAAAACAAAGAGAGGGATGCAGGATGAGGGAAGGTTATAAACAGAATTGACTTACCGAACTATCTCGATATGGTGTCGGTTCGGTGCAAGTCGAATCGCCTGATTCAGCTATTGCTGGACTTGCAATTGTTGGTTATGGATTGGTGGAGCTGTTTAGGTTACTTCTAATGCTTTGATGTGTCACATGCTGAAATAGGAGCTTAAGTTTGAGTTTGCGTCACCATTTTAGCAGCTAGACAATATAATGCTGCTTAATTTCTTGATAGCCATGGATGATCTGAAAGGAACCATTTTTAGAACAAGCTCATTATCTTTTATTGTGTAACACTTCTCTCGATTAGAAAGGTCTAGTTTGAGCATAGTTGCCCAACCTCGATTATGTAGCATTTGGGTGACCATGATAATTTAATCCAGTCTTGATCAACCATTAACAACCATGTGTTGGAGGTTGAATGCTGTTGACGATGGTTGGCCTTGTTTGACTATAATGCAGATGAATGGCCAAGATAATCTGAGCTTACTTGCTAGGAGATCCATTTCACATGCAATGTGTTTGTTCTCAAGACACAAGTCCTAGAAATGGTTTTTATTTGCTTTCTTGGGAGGGGGAAAGGGTAGGAAACATACTGGCAAACACTCAATAGACATAGTAAACCTTTAAACAGTATGGCTAAATAAAAATGACAAAGGAAACTACTGCTAGCCTCTTTCAATGCGTTTTTGCATGTGTTCCTCAAGTATTTCATGAGTGTTCGTGTTTGTTTCTCAAAATGCTCATTTTTCTATTTTTTTGTGTTTTGTTTCTCACACGTTTACTATGAGTAGAAAGTATAAAGTATGAAAATAACTTGTCATCCATGATTGTAATCAGACATAATTGGTCATGGATATAAAACATAGATTGTTTATGACCATAATACCTGTTGTTTTTGATCTTACCAATTTGGCAGGTGGTTGACCAAGTTATGGAAGTTAGTCTATAGTTTGTTTTGGCTTATATTCTTGCAGCATAATTGTCTCTTTGGTGGGGCATGGTTGAACCGCTTTGTTTAGCTTTGAGTCTTGTTGACTCTAACAAGTATTATTGACCAGCTAATGTCTCTAATGTGAAAAAGGAATGAGTCAAGATTCAGTTTAGCTGCTAGGGCTTTTTGTCTTGCCAAATAATAATAACTGATAAAAGCCTTTATTGACAACAGAATCCAATAGATGATGGCCTAAGATGATACCTAGGTTGCTCAAGGGACTCTAGCAGAAAGAAATATACTTGTCCTAGTTTATTTATTTTTCTTTTCTTCTCTAAGATTTTCTGTATATATTTATATATATTTACATGTATATGCATCTAAGGTTTTTGAAAGCATCATCAAGGCTAAGGAATGCTCGGGTCAAGTTACAAATCTAACAGATGGATGAATTTAGATATCATTGGTTTTAACAGGTGATATGACATAATATGAAATAAAATCCTCATGGAGGTAATTGCAGGACATTTGCTGACAAGTTAGCTTAAGAGAAAATTGAAGCTTATATTAGACGAAGTGCATGTTCAAGTAAATTTTGTTTTAAGAATCAAGAAGTGGAAGCAAGTGAAGCTTTTGGAAGAGCTGGAGAAAGCTAATTCACACTGCATATGGACTGGATTTGGATTCACGACTGTGCAAGGAAATGCTGTGCATGGATGCTTATCAACTGCTTACTAGCATGGTCAAGAGCAAAGTCTCTGTGCATGTGCTATCTTGTGCATAAATCCTGGTGTGCCAATGAATGGCAGATGGGTGGCTGTGCATGGGTATTTTAGTGTGCAGTTATGCTCCCAAGATTTGTCCCACAGCACATTTCTATGGTTTATTTTTTTTCGTGGTCTAATAAATCAAAATTGGGGCTAAATAGAATCCTACCTGTTTCTGTTCATATGATAATTTTGTGAATGTAATCATAACCTCACAAAGAATTGTTATCTATGGTCTGATGACTGACTTCTTACACTCTAGCTACATGTTCTCCTCTCCACTTAATTAATTTCTGTGAATTTGTATTTTTTGTTCTGTCATGTGGGGCTTTTTGCATCCATTTCTGTAGCACAAAATCAAGCCGCATATTTTCCCTTTCTCAGCTTTCATATCTAAATGGACAAAAAGGATAACACCTTTATGTTTTAACTCGTAACAATTTGATCTTTTAAGCTGTTGGTGGTTTGATTACTGTGGGTGCCTTTTTTTGTGATGCTGGTTTTCAATGTTAGTTTTTGGCAGCAGACTTGCGAACATCTTGTTCTAACTGTCTTTACCCAATATTTTACACTTGATGTGGAGTGATATTGCTTATTTCTCAGTTTACAAGTTACTTACATGCCTTCTCTTTCACCAAGTTTATATCATCATTAGCATTTTGTTCGTTTGATTCTAACTGCATGTAACTGTCTGAAATATGTTAACCCGCACCTGATAACTCTTTTATAATGTTGTCATTCACTTTTTGAGGTTATAGTTATTAAGATCGTAAAACTATATCAGATCTACGAAAGAGAGTGTTAGATGCATTAGAATTTTTTGCTTTCAATCTGCTTCTTCAGTTTAAAACAAGAAATCTAATCACCTTCATTTGTCTGCAACAGATTCCTCTTTGCCACATATCTGAATCTGTTTATAAGACATCAGTTGATTGGATTGCTCAGAAATCCACTGATGCACTTGGTGATTTTGTTTTTTGGTGTCTGGATGCCATCCTTGCTGATCTGGCAAGTCAACAAGCGGCTGCTAAAGGCTCAAAAAAATCTGTTCAACAGTCTCCAGCAAAGGCTCAGGTGAACATTCAACACAACTTGCAGCTTTACGAAATGTGCTAATAGCATGACCCGAATAGCTAATGAGGTTTAGTAAATTTAGAACTGATGCAAAGACAGGGAGCAGCTTAAACTATATACATGAAGTTCTTTTTTTGATGATAGAAAACAATAGGTGGGATGAAGATAACCAGCTGAGAAGGCGAGAAATCAATTTTAATTTGTCCAATATGCTGAATGGCTTATTCACAAATTTTCTACTATTTTTTATGATAAAAACTAATTAATTTTCACTCTTGATATTTTTATGCAGCTTGCCTGGAAACTTTTCCAATTTCTTGTATTTGTTTTACTTCCCTATATATTGCAACAATGAACAATGTTTGAGCACTCAGGGCCATCTTGACAGTTGACAATAAACTTGAAAAAAAGTTTATCTGATGCATACAGTCACGAAGGTTATGATTTTGACTTATATACAGAAGGCAGATCTTTTCAAACATTATTATTAGCTCATATATGTAGGTAAATAAAAAGAAGAAGCAGGCATTAAGGCCAAATTCCTAACTCCTTATCTTAGTCGTATTTATATGGTGTTTACTGTTGGTTGAAGAGATAAGTTGGACAAAAAAATGTTATGCATTAAAAAATAGAAGACGAGATGCTAAGACATTGATCAATTACACTGAGGAAACAGAGTGCTCCTTGTAGCATCCTAAAGTGGACACTAACCAATTAGCATCCTTCTAGTCTTTTTTATTGAGAATATATATTTAATATAAATTTTCGTGAAAGCTACTTTTTTAATTTCCCATATTCCTTTTCTTTCTTGTCAGTTTTTTCTTCATTCTTTATTTTGACCTTTTCTTTGTTTCATCTAACAATTCTTTGATTCTTCCCCTTTTATTAAACTCTTCTTTATTAACCAATGAGTTAGTTCTTTTACATGTCTCTTGAGAAACGAGAGGGGCCTGTACAAGTCCTTTATATTCTGCACACATCTTTCGACCATCTGAGGTTTGCTTGAGAAACACCGTGGAAATCATCCTTATTTTCCATCACTGCATGTATGCGGTATTTAATTGATCTATTGAGAGGCTATGAGAGCAAGTTCAACTTAGTGCTCAGTATGCTTCAACTGTCATCCACATAAAGCAATTTATTTGTAAGTGTATGTATATAAACACACATATACACAATGCACACATACATATATAATCATATCACAAGGCATAGATTTTTTTTTTATTTGTGTCTTGGGTTATGAAGTCCAATTTAGTATTCAGTATGCCTTCAAATTGCCATCCGCGTCAAATTTTTATAAATTTAAATTTTACTAAAGAAATTATGTAAACTTTGATCAGCAAGGCAATTTTTTTGTGTTTTGTGTTTTTTTTTCTTTTTTCTTTTTTTTTTTTTTTTAGGGGGGGCGGCGGGCGGGGGGGGGGGGGGGGGGGGTTGTTGGGGGATGCATGAAGGATAGTCCTATGGATAATGTAGTCTATAGCATTCAGTATGCCTTCAAATTGCCATCCACGTCAAATTTTTATAAATTTAAATTTTACTAAAGAAATTATGTAAACTTTGATCAGCAAAGCAATTTTTTTGGGTGTTGTGTTTTTTTTTACTTTTTACTTTTTTTTTGGGGGGGAGGGGGGTGTTGGGGGATGCATGAAGGATCAGTCCTATGGATAATGTAGTCTATAGCATATTTTATGTACTTTATGATTACTGTAACACTGTTTCTGACCTTTCCGTTCCAAATTGTTGGGATCTGGCTTGATTACTAGGGTTATGGCAAGTGTAGTTCTCATGTCATTCTATTATGCTTGACTAAGTTCGCTTTAGAGTTTAATAACTCAGCTATAAATAAGTTGGGTGTTTGAAAAGTTAATAGCATGTCTACAGACTGACATATGATTTAAAGTTTTGGCTGTGGTTTTGTTCACACTGTTAAAGTTAAGCAAGCTCTTACATGCGCACTTGTACATATTGAAAAAGAATATATACATTAGATAGTTTTTGACAACAATAATTTAATCTGTAATTGCAGTCACAGAGTTTTTGAACTGAACTTAGGACATGAGTTTCCATAAATTTTGCTTCATAGAGTTATGACATGAAATATTTTGGTTTTTTTGATGTTTATAAAAAAATAAACTCAACTTATTTATTGTGAAAAAATTGCTGACAAATAACTAGTTAGAATATATTATTAATATCATTGTACATAACACTACCAACTGCAGGTTGCAATATTTGTTGTTCTGGCGATGACGTTAAGGCGGAAGCCTGACATATTTATAAACTTTTTGCCAAGACTAAGAGAGAACCCCAAATATCAAGGACAAGATAAACTTCCAGTTATAGTTTGGGCGATTGCTCAGGTAACATGTTGATTGCCTTTTCCCTTGTTTGACTGAAGGAAACAAGCTGTCATTATATCTGCTGTCATATAAACCAATAAGATTTTTTTTTTTTTTAAACAGGCTTCTCAGGGAGATCTTGTCATAGGGATGTATTTATGGGCACATTACCTGTTGCCTCTGATTTGTGGAAAATCAAGTGGGAACCCACTATCTAGGGACTTGCTTTTGCAGTTGGTCGAAAGGTTAGCCTCAGGAAAATTGTAGTTCTAGTGACATATCTGCCATCTTCACGTGCTTGGAATGCTAGCTTCTTTTGCATTTCGTTTGCAGATTTTTGTCAGTGCCAAAAGCTCGACCTATCTTATTGAATGGTGCTGTCAGAAAGGGGGAACGTCTAATGCCACCTGTTGCACTTGATCTGCTGATGCGAGCTACATTTCCTAATCCCAGTGCTCGAGTCAAGGCATGTTTTCCTTTTGCATGAAAGCTTTGCCATCTTCTTGGTTGCACACTGTTGGAGTTGGGCATTTTTAATAAACATGTAACTTATGCAGGCTACGGAGAGGTTTGAGGCGGTATATCCTACTCTTAAGGAGCTGGCTCTTGCAGGTTCTCCGGGGACTAAAGCTACAAAACAAGCAGCGCAACAGCTTTTGCCTGCTGCTGTCAAAGCTATGCAAGAAAGTATGGGAAATTGGTGGTGTTGTATTGTAAATATGTTCGAAGTATCATGTTTTATGTCAATATTTCTGATCTGTAAAGAAGCAATATATATAAAACTTAATATCAATAGTGATGATAATTAAAATCATTCTTTGCAGACAATCCAGAACTAACCAGAGAAGCTACTGATACTTTTATCTGGTGTTTGACTCAAAATGCTGACTGTTACAAGCAGTGGGTGAGTGTTCCTATTCCATATTTGAACTTTCTTCCAATAATATTGACTTGTCTAAGTAACCCTCAATAATTATTGCTTAATCTGGTGTTGAAATAACGATATCAGGAAAAACTTCACTTGGACAATGTGGATGCTAGTGTTGCTGTTCTACGAAAATTGTCTAGTGAGTGGAAGGATTACTCAACAAAACTCTCTCCTCCTGTTGCTCTGCGGGAGATGCTGAAGCACCTAAGGGCTAAGGTAAGCAACTTCATGGATGCTTTATTAATGGATGGGCAGTTGAATGCTAGATTTTCATTGTTGTGAAACTTGAATCTGTGTTTCAACTTTTTCAACATGAATTGCAAATATGCTGTCATTTTGGTTTTAGTTGGTGTCCGATGTTACAATGCAAGCCCAATTTGTTAAGAGGCACTTCTGTTTTGTCATGCAGAATGAGGAAGCTCTAGCTGGGGTTGTGGATTCCAGCAAGCAAGCATCCATTAAAGATGCAGACAAGTACTGCAAGGTGATCTTGGGAAGGTTAACACGGGGCTTTAGCTGCTTAAAAGTTGTTTGTGTGTTCTTGCTTGCAGGTGCCGTTGGTTTTGCTGTATCTCCAAACATGGACTCCTGGGACTGGAATAAGATCCGGGAGACGTTTGGTTCCCTTCAGTCTTTCTGAACATAACATAATGCCTAGTTAACCTAATCTGTCCACCAGTCAAAAGAGTAACAGAGCAGGAAATCAGTTCCAAAATCAACGGCAATCATTTGCTTTTCCTTTTCATCCTTGGAAAAGTGTTCTGAGGAAGTACTGTTAGTAATGTTAAAGTTGTTGAGCGAGGGGAGGTTTAGGTAGTTTTCTTTTAGGACTTTTTTATCTCCTTTTGCAGCAAAGGATGAAGAGTTGTTTTGTTTTGATTTTAATTGCTGCTGCTGTCCTCAGGAATTCTTTTGATTAATTGGTAGTTCTGTGCCTCTTGTTACCTGATATGGTGGCCCAATATTCATTTCTTGGACGTAGCAGCTTTTTCCATGTCATTCTATGAGTTAAATCTTGATGTTTTTGTGATCTCTGTTGGAATTTCATTGTTCATTAGCAGTGATCGTTTGTGTGATTACCGGCTAATTCTATGGAGATCAATTCCAGGAGTGAGCAGGCTTGTGGCCCTTGACCATCAAATTTGCTAATCCAATCAGTTGGAATGCCGTTTAATTTGAGCCTGCAAGGCAGGCCTACTTTGCCTCGAGGGAAATGGTAAGTCGGTCACAAAGGTTCATGAAACTTCCCCGCACATCCTTTGCAGGCATTAAGGACATCTGAACCCAGTTCATCGACAGCTGGTGGGAATCTCCGGTCCAGTAGAAAGAAGGTTTAGTTTCACCCTCTAACAAGGCATACTGAACTGATATATGCATCGTCTCAAGCGTGGATTGTTTGTCAAACTTATATTCCTTGCTGAAGCAAAAGCTTATTCATCGCATGAAATCTTAGCGAGCCAAATTTTTGCCGAACATGAGCTGCTTGGACGCTAGTAGATACATTTTGGAAGGAAAATTTGGTAATTTGCAGATTTTTTTTTTCATTCTAATCAGCAGCAAATTAGAAAGTAACGGATGCAAACGATTTTTTGTCAGATCATTTACAAATTCTGATTTGGTGGCATGGAAATTTTCTTTGGGGGCCATCATTTCTCATCTGACATGCGTTGGACCTGCACCTGGTGCAGCGTTTCAGGTTAAAATTCGGTGCTTTCAACAATATTCGGTGTTGGGTTGCAGTTGGGCTTTTGAGTTTTATTGTAGCTGTTATCAAAACTCTGATCCATCCTTCGTTCGCCTTGCGTCCTTCTGAATTCCTGTGCATTGATATGATGATGTTATTAACTTGCAAAGAGCTTACTTTCCCTCAGTGCACGCTGCACCAGTTCCTTCTCCTGTCCCTTTACTTAGGTCGATGGGTTGGATTAGCTATATCAGACTGGCCCATAAATTATATCTGCCCATGTCACTTAGATTGTGCTCGATCACACTATTCCAAACCTAAAAGCTTGGAGTCGTCGGTTAAATACCTGGATTAGTATACGGAATGTTCAGCGTGATGGACAGTCGGTGGTATCCATTTCTTCTCGTACTTTTTCCAACCAAAGCTCGAAGATGAGGTGGTAAAGGTTTCACCGACGATACAGTCGTGGCACGATGGCTTTCTCAGTAGTTGATGGGTCCAACCCATGTGCTTGGATTGGATTTTCTTCTCGTGTCCTCCTTTTCCCCCTCAGCTGCATCACTACTGGCCTCTAAACATACTCTCTTGAGGGCCTTTCTTTGTTTGTTTGCACTCCAACGGACTTTGGGGGCCTTGGATTGCATGCCCTCACAAGCTGCCCATGCTTTTCTTCGTTCCGACACTCCATGGGCTAAACTGGTAAGGGCGAAGTACAAGTTTTGTGGTTCCTGGTTCCCATACAAAAACCCCGTGGGATGCTCCCCGATATGGAGCAAAATCTGCAGCTACGGACCAACGGTTGGATGGCAATTTATTTGGTCTATTGGCAATGGCACGCAGGTCAATGTCTTGTGTGTCCCTTGGCTAGCGCCCATCCATCTTAATCATTGACCGACCTTCATTAAAATGGATGTTAATTTATCTGATCTTTGTGTGGATGATTTGCACAAACGATCGTAAATGGGAAGCTTCTCAGTTGGCTTTGTGTTTTAGTGATGAAATGATGACCCAGATCCCTTTGGCGCAAAGAACAGCTTGGTTGGGGGGGGGGGGCTTACCAGGTGATAACATGAATTTCAAATGGGTTTGGAAGCTGGATGTTCTTATGTGGGTTTAGTTTTTTTTGTTGGAAACTGTTGAAGCTAAAAATTCCATGCAAAAGTATTTTGTGCGGTAGAGGCATCCTTCCATGTGACCTTCTAATTGGGACTTGCGTCCGCACCAACTTTCTCATTGTGGCCTGCCCTTTTGCTGCTCGCTGTTGGAGCCTGTTGTCTCAGCCGCGTGCTCTTGGATTTGTTCCTTCGTCTTTGCCGGATCTGGTGAATTTTTGTAACCACATCCAAGGTAGAGAAAGGCATTCAATCCATTACTGCATGCATGGCATGGATTATTTGGTCCGCCAGAAATTAGAGGCTATTTCATGCATTGCAGTCTTCACCGGCAGATTTGGCAAGGATTATCATTTTACCAATATATTCAAGCATTAGATGTTGCATTCCTTTACTGATATATTCCAGAAATTAGATTGTGCTATGAACACTTTTGCTCACAATAGCGGAAGGGAAGGCGATGCAATTAGTGAGATACTGTGGAATTCATGCGGAGTTGGTTTATTTACCCAGTGCCATGTCGGATGGGAAGTGGAGTCGGTCAATAATGTGGTGAAGCATAGTATTTTCCTTGCTTAGTAGAAAAATTGTTTACAGCTTGCCCGTGGCCATACAAAGGCCCTGTTTGGGGGAGCTGTTGGAAGTAGAGCTGTTGGAAGTAGAGCTGTCTGAAGTAGAGCTGTTATAAAAAGCTGTTTGCTGTTTGGTAACTACATTCGTAAAGTGCTGTGGTACTTTGTTTTGTATTTGGTAAACAAACTGAGAAAGTACTTTTATATGACAAAATTACCATAAAGGACATTGCATAGTATTATACAACACAACATAATAAAACATAACATAAATTAATACATAAATATACGATATAGTATAATATTATTGTAATATAAAATAATATTATGTTAATATAGCATAATAGTAATATAATTATTAGAGTAAATTAATATTTGATAATATAACATAATATTAAATTATTTAACATAACATATTAATGTATTATGATATAATATAATATATATTATATTTATAATATAATACAATAATAAAAGTATAAAATATTATAATTATTAGTATAAATTAATTTCTCATAATATAACATAATATTAAATTATTTAAAATAACATATTAATGTATTATAATGTAATGTAATATAATACAATATTTATAGTATAATACAATAATAAAGGTATAAAATATTATAATTAATATTATAAATTAATTTTCCATAATATAACATAATATTAAATTATTTAAAATAACATATTAATGTATTATAATGTAATTTAATATAATACAATATTTATAGTATAATACAATAATAAAGGTATAAAATATTATAATTATTAGTATAAATTAATTTTTCATAATATAACATAATATTAAATTATTTAACATACCATATTAATGTATTATGATATAATATAATATGATATTATATTTATAGTATAATATAAAAATAAAGGTATAAAATATTATAATTATTAGTATAAATTAATTTTTTATAATATAACATAATATTAAATTATTTAACATAACATATTAATGTATTATGATATAATATAATATGATATTATATTTATAGTTTAATACAAAAATAAAGGTATAAAATATTATAATTAATATTATAAATTAATTTTCCATAATATACCATAATATTAAATTATTTAAAATAGCATATTAATGTATTATAATGTAATGTAATATAATACAATATTTATAGTATAATACAATAATAAAGGTATAAAATATTATAATTATTAGTATAAATTAATTTTCCATAATATAACATAATATTAAATTATTTAACATAACATATTAATGTATTATGATATAATATAATATGATATTATATTTATAGTATAATACAAAAATAAAGGTATAAATTATTATAATTATTAGTATACATTAATTTTTCATAATATAATATAATATTAAATTATTTAACATAACATATTAATGTATTATGATATAATATAATATTATATTATATTTATAGTATAATACAAAAATAAAGATATAAAATATTATAATTATTAGTATAAAATAATTTTTCATAATAATTTTCCATAATTTTTCATAAAATAATTTTTCGCGGTCCAGGGGCTCTTCTTCATGGTCCACGCTCGAGGAGGACCTCAGCGTGGGCCGCGAGGTTGATGATAAAAAAAAAAAATAATAGATTGATTTTGGAAGGTATAGAAAAGGATTAAAATTTTTTTCTTCTAAAATGTGGTTCAAGAGATGCATACAAAAATTGAAAAGAAAAATACCTTTTCTTACGGAAGGGAGTCTGACGGCTTGGGTTCTTGGCTCCAGCAGATTTTTAGGTTTATACAGGGATAAACTATGTAATTATGTTATTTTAATATGGACATTTTTGTCAAAAATATAGCTTTCCGAAAAAGCTGAAACAGCTTCCTCCCAAAAGCTCCAAATTGGAGCTTCCTCCCAAAAGCTGTTTTCAGCTTCCCGCAAAAGCTGAAACAGCTTTTTGAAAAATTTACCAAACATAGTTTTTCATCTAAAAGTACTTTTGGAGGGCCAGAAAGCACTTTCTGGCCCTCCAAAAGCTCCCCCAAACAGGGCCAAAGACGGGTAAAATGAGTTTTGGTATTTCCCAAACAAGCTTTACTTTTTATTTTTTTAATTTATTTCTCTCCTGAGGCAGAGGAGGCTTGGGGTGTTATTTACTTGCCAAACGGATGCCGGCATACCATATCGGCTGACACATAGGCGTGTTATTTTCTTATATTACTTTTTCCATATCATCCTAGTATCATAAATTAGATGTTAATCAATTTTCCGAGGGCAAACGATCCTAAGGCCCTGTTTGGGGGAGCTGTTGGCAGTAGAGCTGTTGGAAGTAGAGCTGTCTGAAGTAGAGCTGTTATAAAAAGTTGTTTGCTGTTTGGTAACTACATTCGTAAAGTGCTGTGGTACTTTGTTTTGTGTTTGGTAAACAAACTGAGAAAGTACTTTTGTATAACAAAATTACCATAAAGGACATTGCATAGTATTATACAACATAACATAATAAAACATAATATAAATTAATACATAAATATACGATATAGTATAATATTATTGTAATATAAAATAATATTATGTTAATATAGCATAATAGTAATATAATTATTAGAGTAAATTAATATTTGGTAATATAACATAATATTAAACTATTTAACATAACATATTAATATATTATGATATAATGTAATATATATTATATTTATAGTATAATACAATAATAAAAGTATAAATTATTATAATTATTAGTATAAATTAATTTCTTATAATATAACATAATATTAAATTATTTAAAATAACATATTAATGTATTATAATGTAATGTAATATAATACAATATTTATAGTATAATACAATAATAAAGGTATAAAATATTATAATTATTATTATAAATTAATTTTTCATAATCTAACATAATATTAAATTATTTAAAATAACATATTAATGTATTATAATGTAATGTAATATAATATAATATTTATAGTATAATACAATCATAAAGGTATAAAATATTATAATTATTAGTATAAATTAATTTTCTATAATATAACATAATATTAAATTATTTAACATAACATATTAATGTATTATGATATAATATAATATGATATTATATTTATAGTATAATACAAAAATAAAGGTATAAAATATTAGAATTATTAGTATAAATTAATTTTCCATAATATAACATAATATTAAATTATTTAATATAACATATTAATGTATTATGATATAATATAATATTATATTTATAGTATAATACAAAAATAAAGGTATAAAATATTATAATTATTAGTATAAAATAATTTTTCATAATAATTTTCCATAAAATAATTTTCCGCGGTCCAGGGGCTCTTCTTCGTAGTCCACGCTCGAGGAGAACCTCAGCGCGGGCCGCGAGGTTGATGATAAAAAAGAAACAATAGATTGATTTTGGAAGGTATGGAAAAGGATTAAAATTTTTTTCTTCTAAAATATGGTTCAAGAGATGCATACAAAAATTGAAAAGAAAAATACTTTTTCTTACGGAAGGGAGTCTGACGGCTAGGGTTCTTAGCTACAGCAGATTTTTAGATTTATAAAGGGACAAACTATGTAATTATATTATTTTAATATGGGTATTTTTGTCAAAAATACAGCTTTCCGAAAAAGCTGAAACAGCTTCCTCCCAAAAGCTTCAAATTGGAGCTTCCTCCTAAAAGCTGTTTTCAGCTTCCCGCAAAAGCTGAAACAGCTTTTTGAAAAATTTACTAAACACAGTTTTTCATCTAAAAGTACTTTTGGAGGGCCAGAAAGTGCTTTCTGGCCCTCCAAAAGCTCCTTCAAACATGGCCTAAAGTCTGGTGCTTGTTTGCTGCTTTTCCTCATGTTTCTGAAATGAACGGTTATGCACACGTATTATAAAAATACAAAAATAAAAATTTGGTGCACCCACAAAAAATCTCTATATGGGCGGACACGTGTTAACTGCCGACTGGGGTTCTCAACGGAGCTGCTGCCCGCCACCCAACATCCAATCCCACCGGCTTTCCACCCAAATTCGGTGGTCTTACCAGTCCCAGGGCAAGCGTGAAGAATGGGGACGCATACACGTCTTCCGAGTCAATATTTAAATATTTTATTTTAATATATTTAACAGTCCCATCAACCCTCCTAGTGGTGGATGCATCAGCAACGGTGGTGCTACTACAGTTGTTTTTTTTTTTATACGAGTGATGATGATCGTTGATACATTTTTACTATGAATATATTTAAAAAAATCAAAAAATAATAAGTCACACCAATCTATAGACTCCAAAAGTGATCAGCCACTCAATCTATCTATAATTTTATTGGCATATATATATATATATATATATATATATATATATATATATATATATATATATATATGATTTGAAAAGTAATGTTTTAGCGTATTATGGTCCAAATATTTCAAATATTTTAAAGCAAATCCAATACGGATTATGTTCACGGAAGTCACACACAGATTCAATATATTCCATAAGGGTTACAACGATCTCTTTTCTCCATTGGAGATTGCATAATTAGGGCTTATAAGAGAGATCAAAATTTTTCTGGGTTTACAATAGAGATAGAACTCAAAAAATATTAAGGTTTACAAAAGACCTATATTTATAGGTTTCCAACATATAGGTATCTTCTCTACGAAACCCTAAGTCAAAAGCTCATCTTGCCATCCGTTTCAATTAATTCCGCGATCAGGAGTCGGGTCGACTCGGAAATCCTCGGATTAGTTCAAAAAACGGCACCGAAAACTGGCACGTTCTGTCTTTGAGTCGACTCTTTCAGTTTTGGAGTCGACTTGAGCAGACTTCGAGTTGACTCGACTTCTGCAAGCAACTTGAAAAATACCTCTCTGTCTTTCTCTGCAGCACTTAGTGAGTAGACTCTTATTAGTTCATGAGTCGACTCGATCAAACGTGACGTCGACTCCTGTAGCTTTACAACTTTGCAGCTTTCTATTTTTTCACTGTGACACATAGCGGGTCGACTCTTTTATCCTTAGGATCGACTCAAGCTTCACATGAGTCGATTCTTATATGCTAAGGATCGGCTCTATTTTGCTGGTTCAAATAAATTTGAGTTAAAATTCAACTGAAGTCATTTCGAGTTTTGCGGCATCTTTCCTCAACATATACCCTCTCTTTTGTTTATTTCTCCAAGTCCCACCGTCTCTCCCTCCCCCCCACCGACGTCCCCCACTCGCCTACTTGTGTCTCATGCTGGTGCTGGCCCCTTCTGTACTCTCTGTTGTTTCCCATATAAAATGCCTCGCTTCTTCTGTTGCTCCTGCAACGCCCCCTTTTCCCCTCAGGTTCTCACCTCCTCTTACTCACCCTCCCCGCATTTCTTTTCTTCTGGATTCCCCCTTGGGGTCATCTTTTGGTTATCTGGGATCTTTATTTCTGATCTCTTCATGCTAAAAATTTATTCATGTATCGGTTTCTAATTGGAACGCTTTCTTCTTGGCTTAATCTAGCTCGACACTTTTCTTTTTCTAGGCCACTGCGCCACTGAAAACTATGTCGCATTTACCAGTTGCTGGTTTTAGATATGCTCGCACCGGACCTGTTGCCCGACGGGAGGCTTTGGGCTTGAGAAGTAAGCTTGGAACTCAGTGGAGTTTTGTTGGTGGATCAAGATTTGTGCTTCGGCCGAAAGTTTCAAGAATCATCTACCATAGGAGAGGATTTAGTCCGTCAGCTTCGGGTAATTCTCGGACTACCAACTACAATATATTTTTTTTTCCAGTCTAGCCATCATTTTTGCTTTCGTAAAGCTGGCTGCATTTGTTGTTGTTGCTGACATCCAGAGGGTATCATTCTATTGTTACCGTTGCTATGAGAATCTTTGCTGATATGTAGCATCTTGGTTTCTGCTAGCCCAATTCAACGCTTTCATAGACTAAGTTGGAAACCGAGTTGACTCTGGTTGCTATGTTAGAAGATTTTGACTAATTGATATCAGACCGACCACTTAACTATATCTTGATCACAAATTCTTAGACATACCCGTAACCTTAATCAATAAGCCCGGCCTTAGATGACTGGGGCTGTTTTTCTGAATTCTAATTTGCCATCATCATTGGAAACCTATGATGTTAAGATGTAAGCCCTTTTATAATTGATGAAGCTCCAGATTGAGAGTTGAGACTTCTTTGTGCCAAAAACCTTGAACTTTGACTTTGCGTCTTAAATGTCTCATCATTACAGGAAGAAACCATATACTTGTTCTGCTGACTAATGGATCCCTCCTATATCTATAGCTTCCATCCATCTTGGTTACTGGGTCAGGGCAAGAGTTATCATCTTTTAATTTCTGCCACCGCACGGAGCTTCCCTGACGATCACCTTGTTTTTTGCTAATTTATCATATGTGCAAGTTGGGTAGAATTTCTGATAATAAGCTGTATATAGCGTGCTGTTTTTAGGGGTCTATGCAATTCAATTAAAAATGTTATATGCATGGTAGTTGTACATGATATTGTTTTTAGGGGTCTCTGCAAGCCAATAAAAATTTCATATGCATGGTTCGATTAATTTCTCATGGTTTTTTGAACTTTGGAAAAATATGTTTAGTAATCTACGAGTTCTCTAAAGATATCTGTTATTATTTTCAACGTCCATATACAAGGCATTAAATACTTCATATTGCTAGAAGTGTGAGGATTTTTTTTTCCTCAAAATTTTAAATTAGATGGGCTTAGCTTTAGTGGTAGCATTTTCATGATTCCCTTCCCCACTTCAATGATGTTAATTTGCTTGTTTACCTGCTTCTGTCTTTCGTATCATTTTATCTGCTCATCTAACATCATCATTTCTTTTCTGGTCTTTCTTATATAGTTTTATTTTCTTTTCTCTATACCCTCCTAAATTTTTATCCACTATCTCATCTTGTCATCTTAACCATAAACATTTGTTTGCTCACATACTTGAGGAAAGATCATTTCTTCATGGTTGTTGTAATTCTTTAAATCAAGGATCCTTTTAAGAACTAATCTTTTTGAGGGAGAGGAAAAGGTGGAAGGGGATTGACTGCTGAGTACTGGCTTTTTCGCGCCACTACAATTTGCAGGATGATTCTGTTTAGGCAATACAGTATACTTAATGCATGCTGATTTTTAGCTATGATTTCTGACACAACAGGTTTGTTCACTAGTGTCATGTCTGTGAGTTTACAAACTTGGAGTTGATGGTTCTTTTAATTTTGCCTGCAAGGGGTACTGTCGTTGGCTGGGGCATATAGTACTTGTAAATGTAGTCATCAACTTTTGCTCGCAATTTCTGAGCTATTCAGCTGAGTTGGAACATCCTGCTTCACTGCAAAAAGTTGGATCCTTTCCACCCTTTGGACGTTGTAGTTATATTATGACCTGCTTTTTTTTCTTTCTTTCTTTCTTTTTTTTCATTGTAAGTTATTAGTTTACTCTTTTACTTTCTCTTTTACACTCTTTTTCAAGATAAATTTCGTTTGATCTTCATGATTTTGCATTAGTATTTTTATTGCCGATACTTTTGTGAACTGAGTTATCACTGGATGGTTGATACTTGATACTGTTATGCATGGTTATGGAATCTGACTCATCCAAATGATTCTACAGTAATGTAGCAAATGTGAATTGAACAGTTCTAGACCCATTATAATAGTCCCAAATTTGCTATTACTCAGGCAAAATGCCACTTTCTTTATGTGCATTTCTGTAACTCAGGCAAAAGCTGGACCATATAAAACAGTCTATTGCCGGACAAAGATAGTTTAGGGAAATGACCCATCTATAGATGTGCTGACTTTTACCAAAGCTCCCACAGGTCCTCCTACTATGGGCTAGAGTTGATATGAAGATATCAACTAATTAAGAAAATAGTGGCTGCGAGAGGAGAACGCTTTAACAATAGTTAAATGGTTTAACATCTAACTTGGCAGCTCAGTAACAGTAAAGAATACCAAAACTATTGAGGATGAAATTGGCAGAAACTTTGGTCAAGCTTATGAGCATGTAAGTCAAAATAATTTGGCTTTTAAAAGAGAAATTTGTAAAGACAACTGTGTCTATCATGAGAGGCTTAGAAGATGAAGGCGTGGCACTTGTGATGCCCAAAAGCTCTTCAACTGAAATAGGGGAGGAATCAAAACTGCTGCAATTCAGTTTTATTGAAAATGATCTAGGTCAAAAATTGGTACAAATAATTTCATGGAAAGAGGTAAGAGAAGTAGATGTCTCAACCATTCTTATTTATTTAAGGATGTTTAGGTGTCAACTGGTGAGTAAAGATGAGACTACCCTCATAAATTCTTATATTCATCTGTAAATGAAATAGTATCAGAACAAACTCTAAGCTCCATGACAACAGCAATAATCAGTGAATGATGGAATAATATCGGAAATGTGATTTCTGGCGCTATACGGGATCAGGCAATAAGGAGTGGCCATAACTGCTAATGTAAGATCTGATGCCATGTTTACTTGAGAGATTGACTTGATCCAACTTCTGTGGTCTGGAATGTGTTTGCTGATATTGTCAAGAAGAAGATCCATAGGTTCTGGAAAATGTTTCATGGAAACAACCAAATTGGTTATGAAGATGAGAGGATGGCATCATGTCAATACAGGTTCTTTTTTTCCCCCAGGGGCTGTGTACGTGCATGTGCATGAGTGTTGTGGGTGGGTGTTGGGGGAAGCGGTTGGAGTGATGGTTTACATAAGGCCCATAGACAATGGGCTACACCTACACAGTACAGGGTAGCCATCCCACAAATTCTTCTAATCCTCGGAATGGCGGTGAAGGCGAGATTTGAACAAAGGTCTTTGGTACAATTATCAAGAGATATTAGCAACCTGGTAAGCTGACATCTTCCTATTGTGTACATCTAGTTCAACAGTACATGATCATGAATGAGTCAGAAATTCTGCACCATGGTGCTTTCTTGAAGCTTTCATGAAGTTTCCATGACTTCTTTCGCTTGCACTCTATGAAACTTGAGGAAAAGTCTGTGTTTATGTATTTTCTTAATGTACAACAAAACATTCGCAATTTCATACTAACTTACTCTTTCATGTGTAGAATCCATGATATGACTCTAATAAGCAGGAGGAGGCTGAGCATAGAAATAAAAACATCAAAAACATAGGCATAAGCAATAAAATAGGTGATGCTCTCTTTTTGATGGTTATCGTTCTATATACTGATGTTTTCTGCCTCCTCTATTGTGAAACTACGGGAAGCAATCTGTCTAACAAGCACCTGGTTCCAGTGCTGGTTTTCATGTCCACGTCAACATGAGACCTTTATCACATGAATTTTGCATGACACATACAATTCTTCATGGTCTCTGCAATGTAAAAAGAATGAGAGCAAGGCAAGATTTTAAGGACATTCTTCTCTAATATCTTTCACAAGACTATATCATATGTACGTTGCTCACATTCTGTTTTACATTTACTCTTATAAGAAAGAATTGTGATTTTGCATGGTCATTGAAATTTTTTTTCCTGAAGTAAGAATGTGCTGATCCTACTAGATGGCTAGCTCTATGCTAGGCGTTGCTGCTTTTTGACATCATGTTGCTGAGCACCAATCAACTTTTTATTTTTTGGTTTTTTCCACTGGAGAATAAAGATATTTACCATAACAGGGATTACGACTTCGCAAATTGCCAGCAGTGCTTTCACCTGGGGCACAGTTGCAGTTCTTCCATTCTACACTCTGATGGTTCTGGCACCTAATGCCAAACTTGTGAGTATAATTTGTAGATTTATGAAGTGAATATGATTTCAAATTGACCAGTGTATGAGCATCTCAATACATGCATGTTCTACTTGAATTTGTATATTGACTGGATTTCTTAATTGCCAAAACTCAGACTAAAAGAACTATGGAAAGCAGCACTCCTTTTGTTATTCTCGGAGTTCTGTATGCATACCTTCTTCATCTGTCATGGACTCCTGACAAATTAGGTTCGATGTTTGCAAGTAAATACTGGCTGCCAGAGGTTCGTATTCAGTTTATGCTGTACAGTCTTGAATTAATCCTTGCAGTATATCTTTGATCTGGCACATCTGTCATGCTATCTGCAGTTACCTGGCATAGCAAAAATGTTTACAAATGAAATGACTCTGGCTTCTGCATGGATTCACTTACTGGCTGTAGACCTTTTCGCAGCAAGGTCTGAATTTTGCTACTCTTCAAATCTTCTCTCTCCTTTTTGTGCTGCTTTCACTGCTCCCCTCAATCTCAAGTTCTGTCCAATCTCTACACCGAACAAAGAGAATGATGCATCATCTCCTATTTTTCTGTGTTTTGTATAGAGTAGCCCATTCTTTTTTCAGTACAGAAATTCTTATGCACCCTGCGTTTTTGTCATCCAGGCAGGTATTTCATGATGGTCTGAAGAACAAAGTAGAGACCCGACATTCAGTTTCTTTATGCCTTCTTTCCTGCCCGATTGGAATTGCTACTCATGCCATCACTAAGATACTAACAAAGAGGGCAAATCGATCACATTGATGCTTAAATTTAGCTGAACATTTTTTTTCAGCAATTGTGTTAGAAGAATAATGGACATTTGAAATTATGCCACCCTATGCTCTAGTGGGGTTAATATTTGAGCTTGTAATACCAGATTTTTTTAATACATTATTTACTTGAACCGGCAAACTTCAATAGTGCTTGCTTTCCAGTTGCTGGTAGGAGTGCACCAATTTGCTGCAGTCCGAGTGAGTGATTATGGCCTGAAGAAAAACTTTGAGACAAAAAAATTTATTCAGCTATAGATATTACAGATCTTTTTTTTAAAAAAAAATAAAAATTGGTGGAGATATCACAGCTGAAAAAGATGCTGCAGGAGATGTAAGATTACTCCAAACATATATAAAAGGCTGGTGGACATTAAATTATGTCCAAAAATAGTTCTTAGAAAAAACAGAATATACTCAAATAGTTTAAGTTCTATAAGGTAAATATTTTATTTCCTCTTTGAGTTCTATCCCAAACATTTGATCGACTCTCTCTTTGACATGGTTAATCAGTGCAAGCATATCTGCCGAAGTGGACCCATTGAAGTTGATGAAGAAATTGGCATGAACCTTGGAAACCTTGGCACCACCTATCTCAAGCCCTTTGAGCCCAGCAAACTCGATTAGCTCTCCCGCCGATATTCCCATTCCCAGGGGATTCCGAAACACGGACCCGGCGCTGCGCTCTCCAATTGGTTGGCTCTTCCTCCGCCTGCATTTTTTCATACAGCTTACGATTCCACCGAAAACGAAAAACGAAGAGCAACGACAATAAGTTGCAAATAAATCAGAAAAATTAGCTGAATAATTGATCTATGAATTATTTATATACGATGCATAAGACCGATAATTTCATTTAATTAGTTAATAAAATCTAACGTCTGCTCGGATCGATCCAATACAATTCGTGCATCCCTACTCAAAAGTGCAGCTCTAGGAGGAGACTAACCAGAAATAAATGGATGGATTCAACCTCACCTCTCCAAGAAGGCCCTCTGCCGCTCCCTCGTTCTCTCGGCCGGCACCAACCGGAACGTGACCGCCGCAATGGCGGCCAAGTCCTTCATCCGTTGGAAGGTCGAGCACCGATATCCGAAGGCCATGTCGCTCCTCCTCAGCACCCTGAAGTCTCCATCCACGGTGACCATCTCCACGCTATCAATCACATCTCCAGTCTCCTGCCGCAAATTACACAACCGCTGAGATCAGATGGACAGAAAGAAAGCCGAACACGATAAAGAAACCAAGGCAGATTAATGAATTCACCTGCCCACCAGCTCCGGCATTCATGAAGACAGCCCCGCCGACCGTCCCCGGGATGCCGCCGGCGAACTCGAGGCCCGAGAACCCCGCGATGGAGCAGCGCACTCCGAGGCGGTTGAATGGGTATCCGCTGCCAACCCGATAGACGCCGGGCTCGACCACTTGGAATTGGTCGAGGCGGTTGAGCAAGACAAAGCCGTCGAAGCCGCGGTCGTCGAAGAGGCAATTGGAGCCCTTGCCGAGGATCAACAGGGGAATGGACCTCGCCCGGCAGTAGCTGCAAAAAAAAAAAATAGCGTGAGTTACGCGGCCGACGAGCGTATGGTGTTTGGTCCGAAGGTGGTACCGACCGGATGGCGGCGACGAGCTGGGAGGGCCGGGAGACTTGGAGGAAGTAGCTGCAAGGGCCGCCGATGCCCCAGCTGCCGAGCTCCTTGAGATGCTTTTGGTTTCGAAGGATGCATTGCTCGACGAGCGATTGCTCTCGTCGGTCATCTAGCGAAGGTATGGAGGTCAGGGAGAGCTCTTCTTTGATGGATAGAGCATTTGAGGTGTTTGAGGGGAGGAGGAGTTGGTGTTGGGGGAAGAGGAGAGAGGAGCTTTTAGCTCTCAAAGAGCCATTTGGGTTGGCTTGAGTGGGGGAAGAAATGAGGGGAGACGAGGGGATAGAAAACAACGCCATGCTTCTCATTCTCCTCTCCCCTCTCGCTTCTTTCTTCTTTCTTGGGCTCTTAAGCCTCAGGCCATAGGAACCATTCCATCTATTTCTAGTTAGTTCTCTATTTTTTTTTTTTTTTTCATTCTGAAATGGAGAGTCTCTGAAGCCATAGATCAAACACGGAGGCCGCGCAGTGCAAAATACTGCGGATGGTTGCATTCATCTCTTTCTCGTGGCATCAATCCTTTAATAATAGCTGTTTGTATCAGTCCTTGAGATCTCTTGCGGCATGGTTCATGTGGAACTCTGCCTCTCTTCGGGTGCCAATCTGAGCACGTTGGGGTGGAAGCAAGGGTCTACTTTTGCTTCCGCGACGTCGACAAACACATATATATACGTGCTCGGACGGGCTCCTGATTGCTCTTTGGGTGCTTGCAGTTGACAGGATGGTGAGGCCTCCCAATCTAAAGGGAACAGAGATAGGATTAGAATTTACTGGTGACAGGATTTAAATCATGGAATTGTATTCTAAAATTTGTAGGCTAGACTGAGATAGGTAACATTTTTATTTTTTTTTGTTTCTTTTTATTTTTTTCCTTAAAAAAGAGAGGAGAAAACGAATGAAATACATGAGGGACGAACGGTACGAGGGAAGAAAAGAGGCCACGGCCTCTCTGAATACTGATGCATGAATGGTGGAAGATATTTGTTTTTGACCCTTACTATTTGATGGGTTGTACTTTGGGGATGCTGAAAGTTATTTAGCATGTACTTGGATACATAAATTATAGATATTTTAAACCACACCCCCCTACCTTTCTTCATTTTTATTTTTTATTTTTTGGAGGAAAAACCAGATTTCAAGGCAGATGTATTATAGTCTCCAAGTAGAATCGCAAAGCTTAAATTCAGGAGTTTATTGTCATTTCCCTTCTAAGGAATAACGTAATATAATAAAGTAGAAAGGTAATGAAAGAAAGTCGAGCATTGGTTTTAAAAGCAATAGATCCTCGGATGCAGGGTTCCTAGAATAGAACCCAAGAAACAAACAAACTACAATAAAAAAACAGAATCAAAGGTCGTCTAATGGGTGTTCTAACAGGTTTAGGAAGCTGAAGAGAAGGATATCTTGGTTTTGGGGCCTCACTCTTAGAATGCATTTAAAGATCACATCAGCATGCATTAAACATCCATTTGAATGAAACTCGAATTTGAATCCCATCTTGAACTTCCAACGGCTAGGAACCTATTGCTGACGAGAAATCCCAATAATTCTACCTATTGCTGACGAGAAATCCCATTAATTCTAGGAAACTACTTGTCCCAACAATTAAATTGCTTCTTGTTCATATGTTACTTGCTGCTAGTCATCTTGTAGCATATATTATTCAAGTATTTTTCATATGAATGACCGGAAAATGATTCTACCTATAAAAATGAGATTTGGTAAGTACATTATTCTCTGGTACTATGATAGAAGATTTAAATCCATGTTAGATCCACACATACAAGAATTTAGCAGGCAGCTTATGCTTGTTCAACAAGAATTATGAGTTATTACAATTGTAGTTTCTAATATGCTCCATCAAACAGCTCGGGGCTTCTAGTGGCTTTGTATCATATCATCAACACTCCCATCAAAAATTCGGTTGAGAATCAAAGCTAATCTGACACCAGCTTGGGCAATCCTCTCCACCACAATTGGTAATCGGGAAAAGAAATAATCATCTGCACTCCACAACTTTGTATTATAATTAAAAAAAAAGGGTCCAAAACACTAAAAACAACAAGAAGTAAATTATGATGACTCACCTTCTAATGTTGAATCCTGTTCAACATCCTTATATGCATAACGACAGGCAAAGTGATTGCTCTCTATGGCATAACTGCAGTGTTGGTTAAATCAATTTTTAAATAGGTAGCTAAGAAACTCAATCAATATAAATCAGCATAAAACATAATGGGATAATAGGCATGCTGCTCTTTAAATGATAGAAAAAACTTTTATTTATTAGACATAATTTTGATCTTTTATTTACTTTTATTCGGTGAAAGATTTTGATTGAAGGAATGATAATAATAAAGAAATAATGAGCAAATAATTTGTTGATGTGTAAAATAAATAATGGAGATATATCAATTGGTTATATGCTTACTCATTGGCACAAGTCTTATATTTATTACGACAACTCTCCCAGTGGTCGACTTCATCAGACCATCCATTCTGCAATGAAAGATACATGGTAGAAGATCACTTTTGAACTCAAAAAAGAAAAGGAAGCAATATTAAATAAGATTGCCGTTGTTTTGCATAGGTTTAGTCAGTAATTTGAGACCAGAATTTTTATATCACTCCTCCACTTTCATCTAGGTCTAGAAACATTACATAAAAGAAATCATACAGAATAAGTTAACTAGAAAATGTGCCTTTCACTTTTTTTTAATAATATATAGCTCTCTCTCTCTCTCTCTCTCTCTCTCTCTCTCTCTCTCTTGTAGCTATTACTATGGCTTGCAAAGGTGGATACAACCCTATAAACACCTTTGTCATTATCAACTGAGTCCAATTTTCTTTGACAAAATAAAAACCAAGTGCAGAATGACCTTCGCATGGGTATTAGTATGGGAAGTAATACTTTCTACGGCCTTGTATCATTGAAGCCGCTGCTTGCTGCATATTGTTTGCATAGTAAAGAAATGATTACGTCCTAGTTTTTTTTTTTTTTAGAGGAAAATCAAGGAATGAAAGAAACATACATATGTTTAGAGAAAAAAAGGAAGATAAATATATCTGTACAACACTAAGTAAGAGGTTAGGTATCTTTATGTGTAGCACAAACGAGAAAAGAAGCAAGAATAGGAGGAACAAAAATAACAACCATCCAGACTGTTATGAATTACTTCTTAACATAGAAGTTGGCACAGAGTTGAATCCTATTTCGGACTTATAGATGCTCATTCTACAGAGAGAAAACTAATAGATGCTAATTGATCTCAAATGTCCAATTTAAATATAGAGACACCACGGTAGGGTATTCTCCAAAAGCCTGCTCATCCACTAATCTACTTACCAGAATCAGAGCCAGCTTCCTAGAAAGGGCGTCCACTGCTACTGGCAGATCAGCTCCTTTTGCCCTACTATATAGCAAGCTGTCCACCTAAACCCCCTCTGACATCTCTCGACTTCTAATCTGTTTTAGTTTCTTTCGTCATTCCGTTTCTTCCCATTTCCCTTTTGTAACATATTCTATTCTATTAATTCAACAAATTTTAGGGGAATGCCTCCTCCCTCACATTGAAAAATGTTTGTACTTCAATTGGTGCATTTATCTCCTATCCCCATGTAGCATGAACTACTAATATGATCAAGGACCTCGTGAAGCAGAAGCTAGAGGTCGGGCAATTCGATAAGATATTAAAAAAAAAAACAGTGTGCTAGTTAAATACTATTTTGAAATGGATGCATTAAAAGAAAGAGTAAGGTTTTTGTTTTGAGAAAGAATTGAATGTTTAATAAATGATGATTTACATATTGCAAATTCACGCTGAACAATTTTTTAGCCTTCAACAGCAGTGCATTTGTTTTATCTATATATTTGCATGTGGTAGTAAGAAAAAGAAATCAAACATTATAATGCAGGCTAGAAAATTAAAAGCTAAATGTACATCAAATAAAAAAAAAGGCCAAGCAGGAATAAACTTACCGTGATATTCCTCTGGATGGCTTCTAACATGGAATCGATGTTATCATCATAAAAATCACTCATTGCAGTATCTATAATGTTCGTATCCCATACCTAGTAATGTATCAAAGCCTAAATGTTAACTATATACTCAAGGGCGATAGTTAAAAAACTTTTAGCTCAGAATGTTGTCGGATATCCTAATAAATCGAAAATATACTAAACATAAATGGAGAGGGAAGATACTTAACATGATGAAGGTTGGTCTTCCTTCTATACCAATGGACGATTATGGTATTACCACCTTCATCAGCCTTCAATCCTACGTGTAGAGGTTGATGTACATCTCCCACAAAATGTGCGAGAAACATCAAGCTTTCTGTCAGATTATCTAATTACATATATGATATAAAAGAAATTATTAGAAATAAAGGCTAAGAAAATAGAAAGTAAAAACTAAGTCAATGTTCTCACATCTATTTGAAGAGTCCCCATAGCTTCGGAGTTGTTCAGTGTAATTGTTGACTGCTCCAACCACACACATACCTTCCTCACCTCTGTCATTGAAACAATCCCCTACATAAAAATTAATTCTTTAATTGTTTTCAGCAAAATAAACATTTAAATAGCTCATGACTCATGAGGTTTTCTTGAATATTATGTGAGTGGATAGGAGAAAGGAGCCTTGTTTCTTTGTCTATAATTGAAAACTGCAAACTTAATTGTAGTTGTTCGCGCGGAAAAAGATATAGTTAACCTATAACTGGGATATAGTAAATTTATCACCCCAAAAAATAATAAACTACTTACATCTTTAACAATAGTATCATGTTATCATATTTTGTTACATTTATAAGAGAAATACAAAATATTGATATATAATATTTTTTGATATTACAATAGTTAGATATATTATTATGATCATAAATATATATATATTTACAATATAATCATATTATATTGTTTTGCCTACAGTTCTGATTATAAGTTTGAGGCCTTTTGTATGGTCGAACTATAGCTTGCAGCCTGAAGTTCAAATCACAGATAAACAAACATCTCCTAAAGAAATAAGAAAGAGGTCTTCCTAGATCTAGATATCGAAATATGTTACGTGTTTCTTTCAGTAAAATTATTCTTTTCTTCTTTACCAAAAGATACAAAACGATTTATTTGTCTTCCTTCTGAAAGAATAAACAACCTATCCCACTAATTCAAGCAGGAAATTGTTCGTAGAAATATATAATAGGGGAAATTAATTCCCCACCCTCCGGATGACTCGGCTATAACAATATCCAGCAACTTGCCGCGTGCCAGAAAAAACCGACAAACTTGCGGCTGTATCCAAGGCAACGAAAAGAAGGGTGATCCAATCACGCGTGGGAGCGCTGTCCCGCACGGAACACCGAACACGGCAACAAAAATATCTCTGGGCATCCTCGACGCACAGCCAACAAGAGAAGGGGAAAGTGTGATCCCTTAGGCAAATGCGGATTGAAGGTTTTTTTTTTTTTCTTTAAAAGAAATATAAAGATAAGATTCTCATGTTTAGAAAAATAAAAAAAATATATGGGACATGAGAAAGTTCATGAAATTAAAATCCACCAAAAAATCTCATGAATTTTTTTTAAAAAAAAATCAAAATCACACTTGCTATCCAAATTTGCTAGTAATATTTTCATAAAAATGGAAGAGGACCAAATGAATTCGGCAAAGAGGAGAGCATACTCGAGTACTTGTAAGTGCAATTAGGGGTATCGACGTAGTGGAGAGGGCTCGACCACCGATAATGGAACCGGATCTCGTCGGCCCATGCGCACACCGACGCCAGGTCCCCTTCCGCCGACTTTGGAAGAAGATCCAATACTGCCTTCGAAGTTTTCTCTGTGAAATATTTCTATCCCAATTGGAACAACAAAAAATCCAGCTATGAGATTTTTTTTTTCCTTTTGTTGCTAAAAGGAGGAAGCGAGACACTTCCCCCATGCTCCGATCCCTTTGAGAAATCTAATACAAGAAACCAGCAACGAATTGAAGAAATTAAAGAAGGCTTACCTCTGCTATTTTACAGACCATGAAATGGCCATCCTTGCCCCAGGCGTCAGCCCATGGAGCTGCAGCCATTACAGAGAGAAGAAAGACATGGAGGAAGACCAACAGACCCATCTCCTCTCTTTCTTTCTTCTCTTGCCTCTGCTTTTTTGTGCTGTGTCCTCTCTTGTTACTGCTGTTCCGTCATATTTACGGGTCTGGTGTATTGGGGACGCCTATCAATGGGTACCAAGGGACCTTATGCCTTCTTGGAGAAGAGATTATTTGTGTCCGAGCTACCAGGCTGCAGCATAGCTCAATATATGTGGAGAATTTTTTCAGGCCGGGTCTTTTTCCGATGAAATTATTGCCGTTTGCCCCACAAGGAAATGGAGAAGGTCCCCCAGAAGAGCTGATATAGAAAAACGGGTTCTTACGTGGCTCGTTTAGTCCGCGGAAAATTTTTTTTCTTTTAAAAAATATAATTTTTAAAAAATAGATTTATAGAAAAAAATTGTCTGAAAAATATTTTTGGCATGTTTGATTGATCATAAGAAAGTGATAGATTTTCAGATTTCTTATGTTTGATTGACCATCCATTTTTCTGGAAAAGTTATATATAATTTCTATTATACCCTTAATTAAAATTAGATCTTTAATGCCTTTTAATGTTGAAGGATTTTTTTGGAAAAAAAAATAAAAATGAAATAATTTCCGGCTCACAGAAAAGTAATTTTGCCATATTTCTCGTGGGAAATACTTTTCCATAAAATGTAGGAATCATATTTTCATAGAAATACAACTTTTCCATCTTTCTTCTTTGAAAACTCCAACTAAATAAGAGGCACTCATTATTTTTCTGTTGACCACGCCTTCCTCTCTTTTTTTTCCGCGAACCAAACAAGGCATCTGTTTCTTCATATATGAACCCTAATAATTTTATATGATTGTGATGCATTTGGAGTTGATGAAACATTGAATGGGCATTCTTTTATTTTTATTTTTATTTTTTTTGAAAGCAATAAGGAGGAAGTAAAACACTTCCCCCAATTTATTACATCAAAAAAAAACTGCACAAGGACTTTTTTTTAAAAAAGGAAATTATCCAGTGGAAATGTGGGGATTGGTGGATCTTTATCTGTTCATAAATAGAAGAACAAAATGGCACAAGATATACCAACCCAAGCGCAAAAATTAAAAAATAATTAAAAAAAAGACCAAGTCATTATATCTTTCCAGGGGAAATTGGAATAAAAAATTCTCGACTCAGCAAAGTAGGCTCGATCTAATCTCTTTAAGATGCAACCATGGTGAGGTATATTCTTAAGTGGTCCAAATTAAAGTATCTTAACGAGGGTAGGTCAAGAGTCCAGTCATGACATTAGTTATGACATAAGTTTATGATGCTATTGACTTCAGCCCCGTGTAGTTTGATAAAAACGAGATATGAAATTTTCTTTAAGAGGGTGTGTTAAGGGTCTTGGTGACGTGAGAAGGGAGCAATTTGAGTTGAAGATAAGTTTTTTTAAGGGTAAAAGTAATTCAGGAATTCTGGTGTATAAGAATGCTGGAAGTGGAAAAGCTAGGATTTATGCGGATATTCCTGAGTTGTGCTTCATATGTTATTAAATTCAGACACCAACCTTCATCTAGAAATAAATTCAGACACCAACCTTCATCTAGAAAACTTTTGATAATGTTTGTGACGTTCAAGCCTGTTCAACCTTTAATTCTTGGCTGTGGAAGCAACTATTCTATAATCCTTATAGAAAGACGTGAGGAGTCCACCATTCCTACATGGATCCCATTGCTACTACGATCTCCCGTAAGGAGGAAAAATTTATGACATGAACGAGGCCCAGTGCTGAAATTGACTGGAAATTGGAATATTTAATTAGTTAAGGCTCTGGAACCATTGCAAGAATGCATCCTCCCCTATCTTAAAGGGAAGTTCTAGCTTAACCAAATACAGTTTCGGTGCTGCCATTCAACTTTTCTCTCATGTCAGAATTTTCTAATAAGTTATGAAGAAGCACTCTCTGGATCTCATAACTCATAAGCTCGATCTTTGAACTTGTTGGTTTTTTGCTCAGGCTATTGAATTACAAGTCAAGCAACTTGAAAGCCTTATGATTTATTGCTATGCTTGGCGTGGTTGATGCGGCTAAAGAACAATCTACCTCAATGAAGTGTTACTTTTCGCTGATATATCGTGCTAGTGCCATTTATGGACCAATTTCATATCAAGAAATCTAGGTTTTGTTGGAGAATTTGTTACGTAGAATTTCATCGCATCTTATTTTGTTATTTTAGTTGTTTATTTCATGACCTCTTGATTGAGAAGTCACAAGGCAAGCTGTAGAAAAGGGGTTCTCCTGCATTCTTTCATCTAAGTAAACTGAACAGGTAGTGAACTTCTGAGATCTGGCCCTGTTTCTTAATCCACATGGTTATAACTTGCATTATTGCTGTAATTATAACATGGAAAGCATGACAGACCTCGCTGTCATCACCTTTTCATTCAGCTTCTTCCTAAGTTTGGATTTCTTGGTGTAATAAGTTTTAATTGCGAAACAACTTGAAACAAGATTTGCATCTTTTCATGAACCTCGGTAGTCTTGATAGCTTTAAAGAGTCAATGGAAAATATATTTGATTCAAGCAAATCTTAGGAAGAAAATATAGTTTTAATTGTTACAGAAGAGTCATTTGCACATCAGTGTTCATCCAAATAGAAACTTAATTAGGTCTATCTTACAACAATTTACAGAACAGTCATTTGTACATCAGTGTTCATCGAAATAGAAACTTAATTAGGTCCATCTTTTTGACTTTGTGAGTCAGTCCACGGATTTCAGGTCTTCTCCTTCAATTTTTTTACTGAAAATTCGGTTGAGCAATGCAGCTAATCTCACACCACCTTGTGCTATTCTCTTTTCCACCACAGGAAGCCGAGAAAAGAAATAATCATCTGCAACACATACATTAGTAACATTGAGAACTAATCAACATGCAATACTGATTCAAATTGAAACACAATTATCTACCTTCTAAAGTGGAACCTTCATCAACCTCCTTGTATGCATAATCACAGGCAAGGCGAATGCTTTCAGAGGCATACCTGAAAGAAATTTTCTCTTTAGTCTCCAAACAATATCAAAGAGCAGCTAATTTGGCCTGATTTGCTTTCAAATGCTAAGGAGAAATATTCTCATACAACAATATGGCTTAGAAAGAAAGATTACTCAATCTTAAATCTTACTTGTCTGCACAAGTGACCGAATCTCCATGACAGGCCTTCCACTGGCTAACTTCATCTGACCATCCATCCTAATTAAAATAGAGAAAGATAAATAATCATTCTGAAAAAAATCACTTTTATAAGGTCTTAAAGGAGTATATGTGCAGAGGATAGAGTCTTGCACCATTTTTCACTTGAACTAGTAAATGAGGCTTCAACAATGTCAAGCTTACATTACATGCATGGAATAATTACATGGCTGGTCTGCTTTGTAAAGTAACGATGGATGTATCTTAACTTTCTCTTGGAAGGCAATATACCTAATTTCTTTTTTTCTTTAGGGTAGACTCGGCATTGGCCTTCACTCTTCCGGATTACATACATATCATGGCCAATTCGTCCATATTTAACTATGAGAAAGTTGAGTTTTCTTCAATACTATTTGCAAATGTTATTAATCCAATAATAGTCTCGACATTATTTGCATTTATCTAACAAAGCAGAATGAGATTAATCAATTCTAACGCTTGCAGCAATTAACGGGCGAGCTGGCGAAAGCAAGAAACTTACAGTAATGTTCTTCTGAATGGATTCTATCATGACAACAAGATCCCTCTCGTAGAAGTCACGCATGGCGGTCTCTATCATATCCACATCCCACACCTTTAAATAAAACAACGTTCATGTCAATTTTTTATCAAGACAATAAACTAGAGAACTTGTTAGTACCGATGTTGTAGGAGAGTCACTTTACATGGTGAAGGTTGCTCTTCCTTCGATACCAACGGACAATTATAGTATTACCACCTTCATCGTCCTCGAAAGATACATGCATAGGTTGGTGTACATCTCCCATGAAGTGGGCAAGGAACATGATGCTCTCAGTCAAGTTATCTAGTTCGCGTGCAAAAATCACAAAAGACTGTAATTAGTAGATAAAGTCTCGGAGACACAAAAATCTGGGACCAAAATGGTGTTCTTACATCCGTTTGATGAATCTCCATAACTTAATAGTTGCGTAGTATAATTGTTGATCGCTCCAACTACACACATATTTAGCTCGTCTTTGGAATTGTGACAATCCCCTGAATCACAACAACAACAACAACAACAAATTTTCTCAGAAAAGAGAGGAAGAAATGAAATACAAAATTGTTGGAACTTGTGAAACTTATTGTGAGTCGTACGATGGCTTCAATTATCTTGTAGCTATTCATTTTAAGGTATTATCTTTTCTTTTCTCTTATCCTTTTTGAATCTTCCTATCGGAAAAAGGAAAAAAGAAAAAAATACCAGCATCATTCAGCTTCAAGTATTCCACATTAGTAGCTAATCTAGCCCTTATTCATCCAATGAAAGATTTCAATTAAATGAATATCCTGTTAAAGCAGACCTCTTTGAAACTTTAGAATAGAATAGCAGCTATATACATCTTGCCTAGTATTTAACTACATTTTTTCCTTAATTTTCTTTTCGCCAAAGTATCTAATAAAAAATGGATTATTTGATTATGTCACTAATCACAAGGTCAAAAATTGTTTATTATCTGTCTAGACTTTTTCAATCAAAAAATAACATGAAAAGAATTTAAAATTATTATTTCAATTTTTGTCCAATTTTTTTATCTAAAGTTTATATACGAGACTTGAGTTCGACTCTACCTTGCTTTAGTATTTCGCTGAGCTTACGCACACCCTAATGCCTAAAATATTTATGTATTTAGACTATTTATTGGTTATTATTTTGTACACTAGCTATTATATAAGTGGATGATGGCTAAATAACAACCGTTATTTCAATGCCCATGGTAATGTAGATATTTTATAAACTAGTAAAAGGCCTTTGAAACTGTTTATTGTCATGTCTGAGCTACTCTGAAGTCATGCTGCGAGAAGCTCCTGCATAGCTGAAGGTGCCCAAAATCTTCTTTTTTCCCCCTCTTGATGAAAAGTTCCAGAGCCCAACTTCGATACCCAAGAAATGCTCCATGTCACGCGGAGACGGTGCCGATCCAAAGAATTTTACCAACGCCGTTGACTTCAACCGACCAATCCGCTTTTGGTAGAAGTAATTTGTTTATTAATTTGTTTATTCTTTTATTTTTAATTTGTTTATTCTTTTATTTTTAATTTGTTCATTCATTTTTCAGATGATGAAAGGCTAATTCCCACCTACTATATTTACCCATCACACCCAATCTAGACCGGAATCCGGTGCCGGCACTTCTCGTCGAATCAGAGACTTGCTAATCAGGGATGAAGGAGGCCAGGTGTCGCTATTTGGAATCAAACCCCTACCTTCTTCCTTTTAAGGGCAAAAAGAGATAGAAGCAACGTAGCAATTTGATCCCCTCCATACTAAAATACCAAAAAAAAAAAAGTTGGAAACGTTTCCATGCTCTTACGGACCTCATTCAAAAACAGCTAGTTGGATGATATTTTTTAGGTTTCTTAGTACTTTACAAGTACCTGAGATCTTTCGGACGAATAACCGATATAAGACTAGACATACGTTGACACGGATCCTCACATACTCCTCTTGTTTAAGTCTTGACATTCTCATCAAGCTAATGGTCCAAATCAATTCAAATCATCTAATTACAAGCACTATGATTGGCCCGTGGTCAGCCTCAATGAGCATGGGCTATAGGTCGAATTTATTCTAGTACCATTTGTAACAACCCAAGGCCTCATTCAAAAGGGCTAGATGAAAGGTATTTTTTGAGTTTTTTAGCTCTATATAAGTATCTAAAATCTCTCTGGCAAATAACCAATGTTGGACTAAACACATGCCCGCATGAATTCGCATATTTCAAACTATGAAACTATATATTTTCTTGAATAGAAAGAAAGAAATCCGGAGCTATAGATGTGAAGTGCTAGAAGGTTAGCAGTAATGCCCAACTACCATATTTTCATGACATATCTCACTTGAATGGAAACGATAATTTGGTCAAGTGGAAAGCTAAGGAATAATTCAAAACTTTTTAAATAATTTGACGAATATCGTAACTATGGTTTATGTGCGCCTAATGATGTAATTGATGCTGGGTATAGCATCACTAATAAATCGACAAGGAGCAGCCCGGCATGCAGAAAGAGGCTACATGAGAGTTTGAGCTCACTTGAATACTTGAAGTTGCAGACTCCCGGGGTGTTGGCATAATGGAGTGGGCTGGCCCAGCGGTACCGGAATCGGACCTGGTCAGCCCATGAACACACCGATGCCAACTCCCCTTCCGCCGCTGGTGGAAGAAGATCCAACACTGCATCTGAAGCTCTCTTCGTGAGATATTGCTGAACAATTCCAAAATACTTCATTAGTCAGCAAACATAGCTAACATGAAACAGCAGATGCAACAGCAAGAAATAGGTCTGTATACTACCTCGGCAATCTTGCACACCATGTAATGTCCCTGCTTGCCCCATGCATCAGTGCATGGAGCCTTTGCCATCATAGAAAGAAGAAAGACATGGAGGAAGAATAACCAACTCATGCCCCCCTCCATCTTTCTTCTCTTGTCAATGCTTCTGCTTCTGTTTTTGTTTCATGACTTGTTCGTGCTGCGTCTATATTTATAATGGCAGGTCCGTGTGATTTGAAGAAAACGTCCACACTATGAAGTGTTTTTTAAAAAAAAGGCGCTTATGTTTGTTTGTTTCCTTGGTAAACCAACCTTCCTATCAGCATCATACAAGGAGTTGAGTGTCCACAGGGGGAAGAGAGCGAGTCAATGAGTTGATGACAACACGTGAAGAAAAGGTCATTCTCTTTTGCATAGTTCTTATTTTTTATCTTTTGGTAGATGCATAGTTCTATTTTTATGGATACATTGAGATAGATGTGAAACGTCATCACGTTTTAAATTTTTTAAAACTAAAGGATGGTTTTAATTTATAATTAACAAGCTAGATATATCTCTTGACACATCATCTCCACATTAGGTTGATAACTTAAAAAGCAAAACAATTATTGCCAATGGGTGAGAATCTTTCTTTTTTGCATTGTCCCTCTTTTTTTTCAGCATGATATCTCACATCCCAATCATACCGTATGTACTCCAGTTGAAGAACATGTTTGGCTGTCCAGGAATTTTTCTAAAACAAGAAAGCATATAAAAAGTATGATCTGTAAAATATATTTTAATGAAAAACAGAAAATTACTAATTTTCATAAAAGTCATTATTTAAATTTTATGACTTACCCATCTCGGTAAAAACAGATTTCATAGAAAATAATCAAATAAGTATTTTCATAAAATTTTATGATTTTAATTTTTAAAAATTTGTTTTTGGACACATGTGACATGGCTGCTTTAATGTCCACCTTTTTTTTTTTTTTTACATAGACACCATTTTATAAATACATATTGGATGAAATCTGTTAACAAAATATTCGCATTGAGGAATTGGCAGGGGCCGCGCGAACGCGTACCCCCGGCTACCACAAATTATGACGTCCACTCTCCCACTCGGGGAGATGGTAGGCCAGGGCTCCCACCAGGTGCAATGTGGGCCCCTGACCTAGGCCATGGGCCTTATTGATCGCCCATGGACCCCATCCAGGTAAGTGAATTTCACGGGGCCCGGGCGCCTCCATTTATAAATCTCCGGCCCTCTCCTTCATCTCGCGTACCCGATGTGGGACTAAACAAAATAATAGTCCGCTCCTCAACGACGCTCGAAGCTGGATGGTTGGCAGCCGGGGCCTATTCTTGTAACCGGACTCGCAGGAGTTGAAACAAAATAAGACAAGCCATTTATTCCCCCAACGCCAACGCCTGCTTTCTTTAATTTGATAGTTCTCAGGACCCTATCAAAGTAGATGGCGAGCCCTTATGCCCACAATTTTCAAATATTTCAGTTCGGTGTTTCACTTGATCATAACTAAAATCCAAACAGCGTGCATGTATGCTAATGCAGTCATATCGAATAAAGTTGCAGTAAAACAATTGGTATTGTAAGAATTTGTGCAGGCATATATTAGTTTTATATCGATTATTTATTGGGTAAATTTTAGAAATTTATACAGAATCAAATAATCCAAATAATACTTTTTGGCTAGCCATTTTGGATGAGGTTCTGAATTGTTATATGTACATATCGAATTGAAATGAGCAATTAGAAAATAGATCATGACATCATGTTTTATGAGAGTGCTGAATGCCTTACATACACATGATTCACACAGGCTCATTGAAATAAAAGCCCGGCCACCCGCAGAACATGCACTCTTGCGATGATAAATTTATGGCAACATTCAAATTAATAAAACGATAGATCATAAACCGATGATCATGGGTTTGATGGTCACCATGCATGTTGTGGTTAATAATACTAAGATGATTGGCTGAGTTGCCATACAATGTGCATATCGTTATACCATGTGCCGCATCTATAATCTAGTATCCATGGAAAAAGGAAGAACACTTGATTCAAAAACAATTGCAACTTTCTCGTTACAGAGAGAGTGCCCATACTGAAATGACATCTTGATGGCAAGAAAGAATACTCATCTATTGCAAACTCCATAAGCTGAAGATTGGTAATTCCGACACTCAACATATGGATCACTTTGCACGGCACCAACAACAGAACTCATGCAAGAATAAAGTATACACTCTTAAACCTCAATTGGGGATCCCAGGACGAATTGAGATGCTGAAAGAGTTGCTTGACCCGGACTAGAAGCTAGCTACGTTCATCACGGATTGGCTTCGTGTCAAAGTTAGCATGTCTATGCTTACATAAGACGGTAACAGTACTAACACATTGGCATATTCCTCCCTTCGGATCTCAAGCAATATAGTGCCTGAAAATATTAGGACTGGGTTCAATATTCTGCACCATTTTCCCAGGTCCGTTATCATAACGAGTGTGGGAAGAGATACGGCATGAACATTGTCGTGGTTCACATGTAAAGTCCATTTCTGTACCACTGGAGTCTGGGTGCGTGAATAGTTCAAGTACCTTTAGATCTCTTGTTTCTTAAGAATATAACCTTGTTTTCCCAACAGAAGGACAACAAGTTATGCCTTCTATCATGTCCAAAAACTACGGGCTTTGTCCATCCCAAATAATCGTAATATAATCCGATTGCTTGTTTATCGCAATCATCTAACTGATGGGGGAATCGATATGGTTGTGGATGGCTTGAATTAAAAAAGACTTGATAAAGACTCGCCTGCAAGTAGGTTGGGCACTTCTGGATGGGCATATCCTTTGGTATCTCAATGGTTCTTCGTGCCTCAAGAAGAGGTTTCTAATTGGAATATATCTTTTTTTTTTTGGTTAAAAATGGCAATTCATATAGATTTAACATAAGTACATCCTGCTAAATCAGAAAAAAATAATAAATTATCATTTTCGTGGATGGAGATTGTGTCAAGTTAGATGCTGCATACCTCACATAGCCACCTAGAACGAGAGCTCGACAGAATGTGAAAAAGACGGATCGGATTTCCAAAGTTGGAGGCAGTTCGAGCTAGACCGTATCACCATCCATTAATTGGTTCCTCGCATGGTGCTTGATGCAATTTACTGCAACTAACGCTAACGTAGGCTGACTCGGGCCAACTCATACTCTAAGACTAGGAGAAATTATATTCTACACCACGTGCTTGTGCACCATGCTGATCGCAGTCATTCGTTTCTATAGCGGTCCATCGAGATGAGGACTTGATGAATGGGAACCATAGAAACAAGTGGCTGTGATTGGCATGATACACCCCATGTGGTGTAAGAATATAAAATATATTTATATCAAATCCAGTGTTAGCATCAGAAAAGGCTCTTAGGCATGATAGATGGCATGGAGATTAGTATGATAGACAAGACTGATGCTAGGGGAATAAAACACCAATCCCTTCATAACTCGTGGAATTTTCTTTCTTTCTTTTGACACTAAAACTGGATCCAAATTATTTTTATTTAATCATTAAAGCAAGTTTCAAGTTTTTAAATAATTTTTGAAACGTGCAAAATTTATTTAAGAAAACTTCGTACGATACAAAGCTTATTTAAAAAACTTGAAACGATTATTTAAAAAACGTGAAACTTACTTTTATTATTAATAAAAATACTTTAGGTCATGGGTTTTTCTACATGCCAAAATAAGGTGGTGTGTATCTAATTTTTCTCAAAACTTTGCTGAGGTGGGATTCTTTTACACGAGAATACTTTTTTTTTCCCTTAATGTACAATTTTAAATGATAAAAAAAAAAGCCAAACCCAACTTATTTATAATTGTAAAAAGAGAAAATCAATGATGTTATGGCACAAAAGAGATCGGTGCCTTCTATCGTAATCCCATCTTATATGAGTTGGGATCCTTTTCAGTGCGTGTTTACACCGCAAAAAAACATTGCATATTTGGGTGGACAATATAGCTTAGAAATGAATAGTTGTTGCCTATCTTAATCCATTGCGTTGGGCATATTAATATGATAGATGATAGCCATCCATTTTCGAAAGAGATACGTGACAAGTCATCTATCCAAACTCATCTTATATTACGTTGATCCCACAAATATTTATAGTCTTAGGGTTCGTTTGGTTCGCGAAAAAAGAAGAAAGAAAAATGTGGTCAACGGAAAAGTAATGAGATGCGTCTTGTTTGATTGGAGTTTTCAAATGAGAGAGATATGAAAGTTGTATTCCCATATGATTCCCACATTTTATGAAAAAGTCTTTTCCACTAGAAACATGAGAAATTTACTTTTCGATGAGGCAGAAATCACTCAATTTTTATTTTTTTCTAAAATGGCCATTCAGTATTAAAGAGGTATTAAAGATCTAATTTTTATTAAGGGTATAATAGAAATTATTACGGGGGAAATAAGCCGCCATGCCCCACGCGACCGGCACGCGCTCCCAGGAAGACTATGGGGAAATAAGCCGCCATGCCCCACGTGACCGGCACGCGCGCCCAGGAAGACTATGGCTGCCCTTTGATCCAGCAATCCGACCCCGAGTCGGATATCCTCGGCTCCGCAGCCCGACCCCGAGTCGGCTGCCCTTTGATCCAGCAATCCGACCCCGAGTCGGATATCCTCGGCTCCGCAGCCCGACCCCGAGTCGGCTGCCCTTTGATCCAGCAATCCGACCCCGAGTCGGATATCCTCGGCTCCGCAGCCCGACCCCGAGTCGGCTGCCCCTTGATCCAGCGCTCCGACCCCGAGTCGGAGATCTCTTGATAACGACAGGCTATTCCCCAGAGGCACGCCGCGGCCTCCTGCTCCACTACTCCCTGCAACGGCTGTATCTGATGCTGCTCCACGATCTCCTGCATCAGCCGTACAAAGCGGAGCCCCACTATGCCCTGACGTGGCCGTACCCGGTGCTGCTCCACGACGCCCTGTAACGGCCATGTCAGTGGCCACACCATCGTGCCCCACGATAACGAACCCCCCTGAGAGACCCCCCAGCCAGGTATATATGCGGCTGGGGGGAGAAAGGGGGGAGGTGAGCAATATCTCCCAGAGCACTCTCTTACTTGCGATTATCACCTCTCCTCCTCCTCCAATCTCCTCTGACTTGACCGTCGGAGGGCCATCACCACCCTGGTGGTGGTGCAAGGCTTGTTTGCAGGTTTCTTGGCGGAAGGTGGAGCGCAGCCAACACCAACCAAGACAACTCAGACGGAACCCCGTTCACACCGCAGTGCCAATCGTTCACGGTTTGGACCACCAGCAACAGTTGTCCTGCCTGCCACAGCCTGGCCTCCCTTTTCCACTGCTTTCAGCCGGTCCTCGGCCTTCGCCAGAAGCCCCGCCTGTTCCTTGTAGCACTCCTCCAGACGGATCATGTACTGGGCGAGCTAAGAAATAGAAAAAATAAGGGAGTCAGGCGGAGAACAACAGAGCCAATAAATGGTGAAAAGCGGCCAGAAAAACACTCACCGACATAAGACAGACAAAGCTGGCAGCCCCAACGTCAGAGACCTCCAACTCCCGGACTCGCCGACGGTCCTTCTCCAGCAGCACTGTTTCGATGAGATTTCGGGCGCCATCGGTAGTGAAGGCAGACCCCGATTTCTCCCCAGAGCCGGACGGTGGTTCTGCAGCCTTACCCCTATCCATCGCCTGGGGAAGAGTCCGGCCGATCGCGCTCGGGGCGGGGGTCACCCCAGGAATTGATAGGGTCCCGCTCGGTCGGGACCTCGGCGCGTCCCTCCTCGAGTCATCAGGAGCCGACCGAGTCGAAGGCCGGGTCGGGGACCGATCACGTCCGACCCGTCCGTCTCGGGCAGGCTCGGATGATACCTCCGGAGTAGCGGCAATCTTACCACCGGAGGGCTGATACAGCGTCAGCTGCCGGTCCGTGCCCACGACGTCTCCCTGATCGGTGGGCCCGGACTCGTCGGTCGGCGTCGGAGGCACCTCCTTACGGGACTTCTTCGCCGGTGGGGCCCCGCTCGGAAGAGCTCGTTTCCTCCTCTGGGCTGCTTCCAGCAGGGACGCCCTACCAACAGCCTTTGTCTTCACCGACCGCATGACGTCGTCGATCTCTGCAAAAAGGACGGGATAGTCGGAGACGGAGAAACCAAAGGAAAGAACGGGACGAAAGAAGGGAAAAAGTCAAGAAAGAATCGGTGGCGGACTCACGGTCGGTGGGGACCGAGCTCAGACCGACATTCACCAAAGTATCCTCGGAAATAAGGCGGGCCACCGGGGGGAGCTGGCCCTCGGCAACCAACCCCTTCAAGGCGGCCAAGCCATCGGACTCCTCCCTTGACAGTCTCGATAGGCCGATCGGAGACTTCATCGGGGTCTCCCAGGTCGCCCTGATTTCCCAAGAGGGATCTGCATCAACAAAAAAGAAGCGCTCCTTCCATTTGTGAATGGAGGTAGGAGCCTCCTTGACAAGGCCGCATCCTCGCCGCGCTGCGAAGCACCACCACCCTTTGTCCTGGGGGTGGCCGCTCAGGCTGTAGAACTCCCAAAAAACATTCAGGGTGGCGGGGATCTCGTGCATACGGCAGAGAACCTGGAAGACCGTCAGGGCCCGCCACGAGTTCGGCACCAGTTGCGTCGGTGCCACTCTTAAACCCCGTAGCACCTGCATGACCAAGTCCGAAGGGGGAAAGCGGAACCCGGCCTGGAGAATGCCCTCATTGATGGCGATCTTCCCTGGAGGAGGATGGGACATCCTCTCCTCAGGCCCCGGGAGCGTGGCGTTGCAGGCCTCGGGAAGGTGGTACCGAGCCACGAGTCTGTCTAAGTCTGTGGCGACCAGCTCCGACTTAATTTGGTCTGCCCTCACTTCGCCCATTCCTAATGGCCAATAAACCTACGGTCAGGACGGGGACAGGAAGGGGGGAAAGACCGGAGCGACTGGAGTACACTAGTATAAGAGGGGAAAGTATGGAGAGCCCTAAGCTGAAGAATGGGGAAAACTCACCGGAAAAGAGGTAAGAGCGGCTCCGAGAGCGCCAAAGGAGAAACGAGCGAACAGTCCGACGGCAGCAACAGCGGCGCAAAGGGGAAACTTGAAAATATCTGTAAAGAAGAAGACGGACGGGGAAAGGCCCCCGATTAAATAGGCGGAAAGGCAAGTGACGCCTCAATGACGCCAGAGGACGCCTGGCTGCCGAAGGGTCGCTCGCGCCCCAAAGGCGAATCGACACCATTAAGGAAGGATGTCCGCCGAAATCCTCAGACTGCCGGGTCAGCAATAACCGCCATACGCCATAAAAAGGGCGGGGAGCTCGAAGCGCGCGCGCCTCTCCGAGGAACGGCGGCAATCCCGAAACATCACTCCCTTCACCTGTTCCCCTTCTGGTTCCAGGCTCGGAAGTGGGGGGCTACTGTTACGGGGGAAATAAGCCGCCATGCCCCACGCGACCGGCACGCGCGCCCAGGAAGACTATGGGGAAATAAGCCGCCATGCCCCACGTGACCGGCACGCGCGCCCAGGAAGACTATGGCTGCCCTTTGATCCAGCAATCCGACCCCGAGTCGGATATCCTCGGCTCCGCAGCCCGACCCCGAGTCGGCTGCCCTTTGATCCAGCAATCCGACCCCGAGTCGGATATCCTCGGCTCCGCAGCCCGACCCCGAGTCGGCTGCCCTTTGATCCAGCAATCCGACCCCGAGTCGGATATCCTCGGCTCCGCAGCCCGACCCCGAGTCGGCTGCCCCTTGATCCAGCGCTCCGACCCCGAGTCGGAGATCTCTTGATAACGACAGGCTATTCCCCAGAGGCACGCCGCGGCCTCCTGCTCCACTACTCCCTGCAACGGCTGTATCTGATGCTGCTCCACGATCTCCTGCATCAGCCATACAAAGCGGAGCCCCACTATGCCCTGACGTGGCCGTACCCGGTGCTGCTCCACGACGCCCTGTAACGGCCATGTCAGTGGCCACACCATCGTGCCCCACGATAACGAACCCCCCTGAGAGACCCCCCAGCCAGGTATATATGCGGCTGGGGGGAGAAAGGGGGGAGGTGAGCAATATCTCCCAGAGCACTCTCTTACTTGCGATTATCACCTCTCCTCCTCCTCCAATCTCCTCTGACTTGACCGTCGGAGGGCCATCACCACCCTGGTGGTGGTGCAAGGCTTGTTTGCAGGTTTCTTGGCGGAAGGTGGAGCGCAGCCAACACCAACCAAGACAACTCAGACAGAACCCCGTTCACACCGCAGTGCCAATCGTTCACGGTTTGGACCACCAGCAACAGAAATTATACATAACTTTTTCGGAAAAATGGATGGTCAACCAAACATAAGTATTCTAGAAATCTGTCACTTTTTCATGATCAACCAAATATGTCAAAAGTACTTTTTCAGATATTTTCTTTCTAAAAATTTGTTTTTCAAAAATTATATTTTTAGAAGAAAAAAAAAAAAAGCTTCATGCAAACTAAACAAGTTCTTAGGATGCAGTGTCATGCACTTGCACTGATACTCAGCGGAGGAATGGACCGAATGTTTAAGATGCATGCAGTCCCATCGATATGCTTTCCAAATGCGTCTTTCGTGGTGCGATGTGGCCTTATTTAAAGTACTGCAATCGGGGCGGATGGATCACGCTATCTTCGCGGCTCGTTGGCTCCTGGCTCCGATGTTACTCCTTCCTTGTTTCTTCTTTTCTCCCTTTCTCACTGAAGCCAGCTTAATTTCCACTTCTTTCCGTCGTGTTTCCTTTCACACCACCAATCGACGAAAATACCCTTCAATAAGCTAATGGCAGACATTTCTTCATACTTCTGACTAGATCCCATAACAGAGTTTTCGATCAAAAAAAAAAAAAAAAATTCCATAACAGAGTTATCCCAATCTCACGAACTATTTATCTTATTAAAAAATAAAATGGAAAAAAGCTATGGATCACCTGCAAACTCAGATTCCCAAATACATGATATCGAGAATCTGTTGACTGCAGGCAAAACCCAATTGACATCATTGGAGCGATCATGAAGATGATGGTAATAGCACTTACAAAATTTCCTAGTATTATTTATATTTCACCTCATATCATTCACATGACCTTAAATCACCTCATGTCATTTACCGGACTCGTGATATACTTGGGTCGACTCGTGAAAGAACAAATTTTTATTATTATTTATATTTTATCTGTAGCTATTTTAGTGTGACTCTACTTTTCTAAAAGTCGACTCATGATCTTTAGGAGTCGACTATTTCTTCTGTAGAAATTGACTCAAGAAATTGTTGATTTATGTTGTGCTCTGCTCTAAACATATTCTGTCTGTGGCCATTCTAGAGTCGACTCGGCTTCTTCGAAGGTTGACTCGTGATCTTTAGGAAGGCTTTAAATTTCAAATTGGTCAGCTTAATTTTCAAAAAAACAAAATGCCAACTAATCAGAAATGCCTATGAATTGAACACCAATCATGCACCACGACTGGTTTAATATCTGTATATGCTTTCATTATATTAATATTTTCTTTCATTTTAGTTCTTGGTTGGAACAAGGATTAAGCATGCGCGAATTAATAAAGCCCCCCCGGCTTTTTGCGTATTTTGTCCATTATTACCAATGGCAATAGGGCATTTTGGTCTTTTGACAAAACTTAAACCAGAAGCGCGTTTAGGTGTGGAAGGTCTTTCCGTTATCATGGCAAGATTTCTCGCTTCGTTCTTGCTGTCCTGACTCAAGATCTCCCTTCCGGAGACTATTAAAAAAAGGTATCAATAAAAACACCAACAGTGCACCATAGAAAGTTATCTATTAAGAAAGGTACCTATAAGTAAAAACAACAGTCCTCCACTGGGTGCATCATTCGGTTCTCCCTTTTTTCTTCGCTCTCTTAGCTCCTTCGGCGCACACCTCTGAAGGGAGATGGCCTCTGCCTCTGGAATCCAGATACCAGCTCTCACCCTGCTGCTCCTCTCATTTCCAGCTATCATCCTTGGATGGGGAATAGATGGCCACCTGACTGTGTGCCAGATAGCACAGGTTTACTCTTTCCCCTTGATAGAATTCATCATCTATCCATGCAGAACTTCTTCTCTTTTATTTTTTTGATGAAAGATCCATGTGAAAATTATCTACATGCCACGTAGCCCATTTTATGATGGAAACGTTAAAAAAAATTAAAGGTATGCGTGCATAATCTTATATCATGTATAGGTCATACTATCATTCATCTTTTCCTTTTTAGTTTAAACACAACACAGAAGTATAGAAGCTACTCTGGATGGTCGCCAGTTCAACAAAAAAGAATGATAGTTTTCATGAGAGATAAACGAACGGCTCGAGGCTTTGATTCAAGCAACATGCTTATACCCTGCAGAATTCAACAGCATTGGGTTGGATTTCCAATTAGATTTGTGGATTGGGCAGTCTGTTTAGGTAGGACCTGTCTCAACCCAATGCCCTCCTGGTCCGAATCCTATGGGTCATTGTTTCCTTCCTCCAAGTCGGCAGGGCCATGTACTGATATTTAGGTTAAGTCTTGGACTTTTAGAAGACTGCGGACTGGGTAGGACAATATACTTGATTCCTGAATGACCCTCGGTGATCTTAGGCCCATCCCAAGTGATCCCCATGCGTCACTGGGAGGATGTTGGGTGTTTGGGAAGGTAAATCTACCATTTTTTTTTTCTATGATTTTTTCCCATTTTAGGAGGGGATAAGTTTCATTTGGGAGCCGCATCAAAAAGAACCCAAGCTTGAATATTATGAAGGTTATAAGAATCGTTTATATAAAAGTAACACTGAATTATGTTACAGGTCACAATATCTATCTAACTCTTTGGTATGGCAGATCCAAAGTCGTCATTGAGATTATAATGTTGGCAGGTATCTTTTCTCGCTTTGTTTGATCACTACCTGTTTTTCTTTGGGTGTTTAGGCACGTCTAAATGATGCTGCGGCAGCAGCAGTAAAGGAATTGCTCCCAAGCTATGCTGATAACGATCTAAGCAGCCTCTGCTCATGGGCGGACAGGGTCAAGTTCCACTACCGGTGGTCATCGGAACTTCACTTCATTAACACACCAGAAGTCTGCAATTACAACTACAACAGTGAGTAGTCTGTTCGCATTTGTACAAGCTTTATAAAGATATCGGCTTGCGGATAAGTAGCTTACAGGTGCCTGAATCAAGTAGAAAACAGCATACATCTTATTCTTTTATTATTTTTTCTGTCTTATTCTTTGTTTCTTTCTAATGATTCGTCACTAAATTTTATTATATTAATCTTCCTCTTCCTCTATTAATTTTCCTATTTTGAGTATAAGATTAGGAGGATAAATCTTAATTTGTTTTCACTAAATGTACTTCTGAGTAATCCATGAAAAAGAACATCTAGAATTTAAAAACAACACAAATGAGTAAATCATATAAAAAAGAATGTTGCTATGATCATTGTCCCGTGCATACATCCTTTGCTACACTATTAAGAATGATTCAGAGTGTATCACTAGGTGATAAAGCTTCATGTAATTGTAGCTTTCACAAAGGGATGATTTGTGCATATATATATCTATATCTATATATAGTTTAATGCATCTTATTGTTTGCAGCTGTCCTTTTTTTGAGTACAGAGCTGTATTTTTTATTTAGTAGTGATTCACCCTATCATCATTGTAGCTGACAACTCCAACTTAAGTTGGATCAGGTTTAAAATCCTTGCCTTATGTGCCAGCAATCTTATCTCCATTAGAAGTTTCTTTTTTTTTAAAGAAAAAAATAGAAATATGGTGAGAATGACCCACGCCATCCTCAGTGTACCAGGGACCTCTCCAAAGATGAGGGGTTGGGCATCTGGATGGCATAAGCCATCTTCTCTATGGAAGTTTTGGCAAATCTGTTTTCACAGCTTTACCTTACTGTTTCACTTATATTTCATTTCCTTCACGTCCATTGAGTAGTTCTTGTTAACAATACACAGTCTGATCTTCATACAAGTCCATATTCTCTCAATTATCCAGAGTATGCTCATTTCATATTCTCTCAATTATCCATACTCACTGCCATATAAAATTATTTTAATGAATAGTAAGTAACCCGGCTAATTTTAAAATCTAAGCAGGAGACTGTAAGGATGAAAGTGGGGAGAAAGGCAGGTGTGTTTCAGGAGCAATCACAAATTATACCAATCAGCTTCTCACCTATGGAAAGTCTTCTGCTGACAGTTCCTGTAATGTATTCCTAAATTTGGTCCTCGATTTTTTTATCAATTCAATCCTCACATGTATGACTGAATGAGAAAAGATGATCAATTGTTGCATGTTCATTGATCATTACAACCAACTGCTACTCCAGATAATCTCACAGAAGCACTTCTATTCCTCTCTCACTTCATGGGAGACATCCATCAGGTATGAAGTTTCTTTAAAATCTCCCTCTCTTTCTTGTGCTTTAACTCTACCTAATGGATCTGCCTTGCAATCTGCAGCCACTGCATGTAGGTTTTGCCTCAGATAAGGGAGGAAATACTATTGATGTCCATTGGTACAGAAGGAAAACAGTGCTCCACCATGTGAGTCTGATCATTTCCTTTTTAGTATCACAATTCACCTTCTGTCCTCAGATATCCAGTGGAATAAACAACTAACCATCTCACTTGCTAGCACTATTCCAGTCTGCAGATAGTACAACGACAAATAATTTATAGATATCTCAGTACTTCAATTTGCCTATATTGCTCATAAAAATTCATGCAGGTGTGGGATGATGACATTATTGAGACATCAGTTAAACAATTCTATGAGTCCAATGTGGAAGAGTTTGTCGATGCTATCAAACAAAATATAACGGTATGCTATTTTTGTTAAAAAAAGGTATCCTGTTGTGACCTCATTTCCTATGCACTATCAATGGCCATTCAGATCCAGCAATTCACCTCGAAATATTTCTAACCACTTCTGAGTTTGTTGCTTATATTCAATGTCTTTAGCTGCCAACAGCTGATGTTTTGATTGTTCGAAAAACAGGGAGACTGGTCAAATCAAGTTCTGAAATGGGAAAAATGCACTAATAACAACATTGTATGTCCGGACGTGTAAGAAACCCTTCACTCTGTAAGACTGATATGATATTTTATAAGCAGGTAGTCTGCAAAATCTAACTTACACTGACCTACTTTGTTTGACTAAAATAACAAACAAATTCTGAGATAAAGTAGAGCTTCATGTGTTAATTAATTTTGAAAGATTGATTTACTTTTAGTTTTTCAAATTGTTAGATGTTACGTTTTTCACTGCCTTTGAGTTTAATGAAAATAAATGATGGTAAACTTGGACGTTTTATGTATGGGTATATTGTTTCTTGTATAGGTATATTGTATCTACTTCTTGAGGCTGTTCTTTTTTTTTTTTCTGTCTTCTACGCTACTTCAGTTCTAATGGCTGGACAAGAAGGCCTCACTACTTATATTGGTACAATAAGTCTCTTACAACTGAAATTTGAATCTCACACAACTTATATTGGTCCAACTGAAATTTACTCCATAAGGCTCATCAAGTCTTCCCATTTGTAGTCATACAACAAATGCCTTAAACAGTGGCCGACCTACAATTATTTGAAGATCATGCCACATATTGAAATGGAATTTAAATCTATAACATCAAGTTCCAACAATTACACCCGAAATACATAAAATTCAATCCCCGAGTTTTATATCGATCCATTTTCATAAAACCTGGCAATCAAACATGTTAATAGGCTAGAGAAATATCAAGTGTATGGCATATGAAAAGTTCAAAAAGCACCCAAAGTGGCATCTAGTATATATATGTATGTGCATGCGCATATCAAAAATAATTACAGACTTGATCTGAGAAGTTCTCAAGATTCCTTTCTCCATCATGGTTTGGTTCACAAATGTGCATATTTCATGAATTCTATGAGCTTTAAGCTCATGCCAAGTTGCTAAATGCCTATGAAATTTATATTCCTAGCATGCACACACACATGCATACATAAAGAAATGTTAAATAATTTGTGTTACAATAGTTTACTCACAAATTTGGAATGACGATACTAACACTTTAATACCATAGAAGAAAATAATAGACTATGTCACATATATATGTACTACCAAAAAGAAAAAGAATCTGAAACAAAATACAAAGCATTGAGACTCCAACTTCTTTTTTTTTTAAATTCCACAGATATGCATCTGAAAGTATCACTGCAGCATGTGATTGGGCATACAAGAATGTGACAGAGGGTTCAGTCTTAGAAGGTACGTGAAACATCCCCAATTATCTCTAGATTCTTTGTTTTGACAAAGGATAATAACACCGTCAAGTGGTGCATGCAGATGACTATTTCCTCACCAGATTGCCAGTGGTAAACCTGCGACTAGCTGAAGGTGGGGTTAGGCTAGCTGCAACACTCAACCAAATTTTCTGATGAAGGCTCAAATCTAACTCTCCTTATTTTCAAAAGAAAAAAAAAAAGGAAAAAGAGGCCTAAATATTGCTTCTTTGATGTTGTTCATGGAGATCTACATGCAGTTAGTCATCTGGAATTCAGATTGTCAATTGATTGTAGTGTGGGTACTAGTTTGTAATTTGATACTATTCGTAATTAGATATTGGCAAATGTCTAATCATATAACTTTCAATCAAACCAGTCATTGCTCCTCTATAAGATAAAGGCAATATTACAATCAGTTCGGACATGATTATATTCAGAGTCTTTCATAGCTCACATCTATAATACAAGTATTCACACAGACTTCTTTACAACAAGAACTGGACACTTCGCATTATTCACACAGTAATTGCTGATGCTCCCTAAGAAGGCCCTGTTCCATGGAAGTCAAAGATTGATGAGTGATTGGATTTAACTATTCCTTAAATTTGTTGAAAAATGTAGGCATGCCAAACAGTGATCTCAAATTACAAGGTAGAGCTGCAAAAATGATGCATATATAAGATACGTACAATGGAAATTCAGATGGCTAATAAATACAAACATCACAAGGAAACTGCGCACTGTTGGAGCTTTTGTATTCTTAGTTATAAATTTTAATCAAGGTAAGCCAAATGAGAAATGACGGTCAGAAACTCATTACCAATACAATATGGATATGTTTTGGGCACCTCCCTTTAGATGTCATGATGTATCACCAAGGATAAGCACCAAAACATCACAGATGTAACATTTTCTTTCACCAAGAGAGGGTTCCATAACTTACATGTATATATTCGTTGATGAGATGATCCCTTATTCAAAAGCTTGACATTTTTTTTTTGAAAAATAGAATTCAGAGTTTTCAGGATTTTTAATTTAAATCATATTTTAGGTTGATTATGACAGATTAGTCATTTAAAGATTTTGACTCCCATCAGGTTCTAGTTTGTGATAGTATCAGAAAATAATTTTGTCACTGTCATCTACTTTCTGTCTTTTGGAAAATAATACTAAAAGTTCTAATATTTGATAAAGTATTGGAAGTCCAACAGTGTTAGATTTACTTTTCTGCTGTATATATTGAAAGGTCTTTCTGGACATATCTGTGTTGGTTAGTCAATTTTCAGCACTTCATTGCAGACCATATGACTGGTTCAGTTTTTTAATGCCCTCATACACCACCAATCTCCCCCCCCCCCCCACCGCAGTTATCATCAATTTAAATGTTTGATGATCAATTTGTACTTGATTACTAGAAAAGTAATATAAATTTAAGGTATGATGATAAATCCTTCCTTTACAAACATACCAGGCATGTTTCGACCTTTTACAAATTATATTAGAGAACCTCAATTCGAGGAATCAATGCAGTGAGAAAATGGAGGAACAAGATGGAATGGCTGTCAGTTATTTTCAGGCATTTTGGTGCATCATGAAAACAAAACAACTGCATACAGTGATACAGAGATAAATATTCTGGAAGGGACATAGCTTCAAGTCGACTTCTATCTTTAAAGGATTATGTGCAGAATACTGAATAATCTGACACAAAGGAATTAGCAGTTTCAGCTCTTAAGAGTGCTGCTACCAAACACTACAGGACGGCACAGAAAATTTGAGAGTTGTCAGGAATAAAAATCTCCTAGTCCTACTATTATGATGTATCTAGAATTCTTGACTTGGCGACTGTCAATTGCATATTCATTGGAGAGTTAGAAAATGTTAGGTAAAAGTTGAGCAAGAATCATTTTGAATTCAAGAGTAAATGTTGTTTTTACTTTTCAGCAATCCAAACAAATGCTGTTCTCTACCGCTGAAAAGATGGCATGATCAGCCTATTTCATCCTTTAAGTATTTATAGTTTTATATGTACTCTATAATGAATCACTAAATTTTTTAACCAGTTAACACTAATCCAACAGAATCATCTAGGCAATACATAGATATGATGATTTCCTATCAAGCTTGCATTCCAAAACATCAGCTTTGCAAGTATAAAAAAAGGTTTCTGGTGGTAAAATTACTAGAAGAAACATTCATAAGTTGCAGCAAAGATCATCCAAAACAACAGTTACCTTTGTAAGGCTCCTCGACCATGGCTACCCATGATAAGCAGGTTAATCTTGAACTTTTCAACAGCTTCACAAATAGCTTCTTTTGGATCTCCTACTTCTGTTATTTTTTCTGTGACTACCTGTCATGATATAAAATACTTTTACCAATATTTATTTTTTCATGTGCTAAGGATCGGGGCACTAATTGACGGATCCAGAATAATAGAACTCATTATTGTGTCTAAGCATGTGTGCACCCAGCCTTAGTATTAAACCATCTATTTAAGATACTTTAACTACAGGACAATGTAGAAAGTATCAAATAAGTTTTGTTTAATTATTAGTGGAGTTAGCACCAAGCAACTAAACTTGCACTGATAATGGTAAATTGAAAGAACAATATATGAAAACTAGGAAGCTTCTTGAATGAAATTAAGAAATGATGAGATTTTCATTTTTAAAAGAAAGAAAGAGTTTAAAAAAAAATTATGCGACCAATACGTCATGAGTGAATATTATATCAACCTAACAACTAACAACGCTTCCTCTCATCAAATAAGGGAACCGTTTTTATGCATTAATACATGTGTTTTCATTCCATCATGGGACATCCATCCAAGACCTCGGTGACCCAAAAATTCACCAAAAGCTCCATCTATGCTGCTAACTGTTGTTTTTAGGATCGACAGACCAAATGGAGATACTATTAATAATGACCACAACCATCGAATAAATTGAATTCAAGATCAAGATTGCAATCCAGAAACAGAAACAGAAAGATCAGTAAAAGATATCGATAAAGCAATGTGTCGGAATAATATTTCACTTGGCCTCTTAAAGAAATGCAAAAGCTAGACATGCAAGTTCAGTCATGAAGGGATGTATTTTCTCTGCGTACCAACTTTTGCCATGTTAAAGTGCCAAAAATCACCTACAGAAGTTAAGCAGATCAAATAATTCTTATAAGCACATTAGCTACTTTTTATCTCTCATACGTGAATGTTGTATCTAACAAACACCATATTAAACACTCTAATTTTAAAACAATCACCAAGCCATTAACTACTATAGAAATAACATTTACAAGCAAAGAAAATCTTACAAAAAACCAACAAATCGTGCACCTTCAGATGATATTGCAGTGTATCACAGCAAAGTAACCAATACATGACTATATGTTTGATTTCAGAATTTCACTATAAATTTCAATGAAGTAAAATTTGAAGAAATCATATAAATTAATCATAAAATCAAGACGCTGACAATGAAAGTGTAGGTTTATCAAAGAACAAAACAAATTATCATCAAAACCATCTGAAAGAAATGGAGGCAACACGCATATATCTTTATAACTAATTTCAAGAATTCCAAATCAGATTCCCAATAAGCAGAAGCTTGTTCTCCTACCCCTTTCGTAGCACAAAGATCCTCAGCGCTTTCCAACAGAGATAATGCAATCTTCCTCTGGTGTTCTTGCAAAGATTTAATTAACCCAGGAGCTGCAGTTTATAAAATCATAGTCATTTCTGTGCACAAATCTTATAAAAATCATCTAGGCCATATTTATAAGAATCAATCCAAGATTTTCACTATAACCACCACAAGAAACCAACTTCCGCAATGGAAGATGATGAAAAATTTCCACTATAGCTTAAATTTTATTTCCCATTTAAAAGAAACGAAATTTCAATGGTGTTGCATGAACTAAACTCAAAAATACCAAGCGACATATTGATGAAAACTGGCAGGAAGAAAGAGGAGATGCTTGCGAGTGAGCACTACCGGGAGGCACGGCAGCGAGAGCATGAGCGGAGCCGTAGCCGGCGGCGGCGGCGGGGATGTAACCGAGGGTGTTGAAAGGCTGGACGGTGAAGAGGAGGAGCGGCAGGGAGGAGGCGAGGGGTTCGGCGAGGTGGTGGAGGGCCCACTCGAGGGCGTAGCGACTGCACTCGCTCTCGTCGATGGCTACCATCACCTTAGTCCTCCTCCCCTTCTCCTCCACTCCCTCCGCTGCCATCGCCTTCTACACCCAGCACCTAAACAAAGACTTTCGCTTTGGACTTCCACCGCTTCAGAGAAATGATCTCGCTTTGGACTTCCACCGCTTCAGAGAAATGATCTCGCTTTGGACTTCACCGCTAAGCGGTTTCCGAAGTTCGGCTCTTGCTTTTTGGTAGCGTGTTAGGTTGGAAGGATTGGGACAATGGCTAGCGAGACACGTGTAGGAAAACCCTGATTGGGTTAATGGATATGGCGGGCGCGTTTAACCACATTAGGATTGGATAGGTTTGGAAGCCGTGGGTGTTGAATGGTGGGCCCAGTCTATAAAATCTTGGTCTTTTTTTTTTTTGGTTGTTGGCACCGTAATTCTCTCATGTCTCCCATTTGAGCTACATGCATTTTAGTTCTAAAATCAAGCAGATGGAGGACAGGCTTCAGCATTTGGTATGATGATCCTACATGATTGTATAAATGCCTGAGTCGCCAAATCAAGATAAGACCATCATGGCCATTTGTTGCCACGCTATTGCCTTGTTGATGCTGGCCCTCCATCTAGAGCTCCATCTCTGATCAGTGTAATCCAATAAAAAAAAAAGAGAGGCTCCAGAACCTATCCCTAGGACAAGAACCGGCAGAGTGGTGCCAAGTACCAAGTTAAACTTCATTTAAAGGCGAGCTATTGAAACACTTATTATTGCCATTACCAGTGAAGCTAATTCATGCCATACATGTGTATTGGAAGACCAACTGATTGGGTGGCATTTTATGCAGCACAGCATGCTGAAAATTTTATTTGAAGAAACCAGGCGGATGTTCCTCACCCACTGGGCTAGTTTTTTTTTTTTTTTTCTAATTTTCTTGGTTGTACTCATCTACGTTTAGTATGAGGTACCGGTGTACCAAAAGAAAAAAATGAAGCTAATCCACGTCTTCCCCTAATGCCGTGAGTTTGTTTTAGTCTGAAAGGCTTATGTGGGTATCTGCATATTTACAAATGAATCAATTTGTTCATGAGTATCTCAGTCTGAGATTACCAAGCTCAGACAGCTTTTATATCTCAGCTTGAGCCTAAATTGAAACTCTATCACCAAACGCAGCTCGAGCTCTGCTCCAATTTAAGCAGTCTTTTCATGTAACAGGTGAAGCTTAAGAAAGTTGTCCTACAGCTTGATTCGGCTTGTTTCCATCCTATGTGTAAGTATTCAAGCTTAGTTGGGCCAAGTATAATAAAGTTTGGTTACTAAGTGAGCTAGAATTTATTGAGCCGAATGCTAGAACGAAGCTGAGCTCCTCATCATTTATTAAATCAGGCTGGGCCAGGTACAGGTTGGGTCAATATGGATTGGATCAAAAATCTGTCAATCCCATCTTGGCCGACAAAATTAGATTCTAACACAACCTTTTTATTAAACTGATGACCCATCTTGTATAACATGTTTAATAAATGGATTGAATTAGGGTGGATGTGTTAAATAGAATTTAAGCAGGTTATAAGTGGATCTTGAATGGATTAAATAGATCTCGTCATCACTCCACTCTGCCCAACTACTGAATGGGTCAAATGGGTTAAATGGCTCAAAATTTTAAATATGCTTCTGGCTCGTTCAATAAATGGGCTAGACCTGGTCAAATGACCTAGTTTGCCCAACATGAACCTGATTAAAGCGGCTCAGTTATTCATTGGGTCATCAAGTATCGCTAATAAATAATTCTAAAAAAAGTGCATTAATGAGAAATGACTTTATCAATAAGTGTATCAAGTGTAACATTGAACGATGTTTAAGCATATTCATATTTTGATAGTAGCATCCATATCCACTTTGAGGCCTTGGGTTTAGATTCTTGCAATGGCATGACCATTATACTTCTAAAAAAATGTGGAGCTTCAAGAAAACCATTCAGTGAAATTCATAAATAATCACCACATTCTCTAGATGAAAATGTTCGCATCAAAACAATAATCGGTGAGCTCTTATCGGCCGATGAAAATTTACATCACATAGTTGCATTTCAGCTGTGGGGGCCATTAAATTATGATTTTCGAGTATAGTAAGGTCATTAGCTAGACCAAGCCACCACCTTAGTATTTCAGTCATAGCCCACAAAATATCTTGGTGCCACATCACACTCCATCAGCTTAAACAAGTGCACTGCATATTAGGGAGACTCTTTTTGGAAACCATGTTGCGACTACCTGCTACTGCTGAATTTTAATTGAGCTTGCATGGGAATAAGTTAAGCTAATTATTGGAACAATTGATTATGAGAATTATTTGTTTAAGATTTTGATTTAAATTGATCAAAGAATTATCATTATTACTTGAGATTATATGCATGCTTGTATGGTCCGCCATACAGGTATGTGGCGTTTGTTGCACTTCCAGTTCGAGGCATGACATACCATATATATTGTAGTTGACAACACCGAGATGATGGCCAGGTTGCCATATAACGTGCATATCATTGTACCAATGTGCCACATCTATGATCTAGTACCCATGGGTAAAAAAGAACCTTTGATTCAAAAGAGTTACAAAAGATGATTTGATTCAAAAACAATTGCAACTCCTTTGTTGCAGACAGTCCATAGACAAATGACATCTTGATGGCTGGAAACAATAATCATCGACTGCAAAATCTTTCAGCTGAAAATTGGTAATCCGTCACCAAACATGTTCCATGGCACCACCTCCGGTGACCGTGTTGGAGTTGGTGATGGCTATGGGAGGCCCAAATGGTCGGCGCAGGTAACAGGTAAGTCGATGGAGTAGGAGAAGTATTCAGAGCTAGGGAAGATTAAAACTTTGGTTGGAAAATATTGGGATGGAGATCAACAATCACATGGTTGAGAAAGGCAAAGATTTATTAATTTTTACCCATTAATTCTAGTCCCCTAACGGACGCCATTAGAACAGCATTAAGAGAGGTAATAATTATTTTTTTATTTTTAATTCAGCTATGGTAGAAGAGTTAAGAGGGGGAATCATAATTGCAACCGAGAAATGGTTTTTCAGTAGAAAAAAGGCATTTTTTTCAAAAAACATTTAGTTGCCATAATTACTGAAGAATCTATTAATGCGAATACATACAAAAGAAAAACAAAAGTGTTTGTCCTTTTTTTTTGGACAAGCCATATATCGCTGTTTCTTTCCCTGTTATTTTATGATGATTAAGTTTGTATTTGTAATATGAATTTAATAGGTTAGTAAGAGTAGAAATTAAATTTGGGATGCTTTAGGAAAGGAGAGAAAATTAAGAAAGACACCCGTTATGCCTTATTGATTTCAGATTTCATTAATACAGTAACTCAGATATGGTTTTCATTTAATCTAATTAATTGCTATATTCATTGAATGTTATAATAGAAAAGTAAACAAGCCATAACGCCTAATCCCATATAGTTTATGAATCCCTACATATAATCTTTATATAGTGTCTCCATGTATTAAGTTATTAACAAGAGTATAAGCCGTGCTCATTGCATGAGAAAGATGAAGCGGATGAAAGAAATGGCTATCACATAATTATTATTCTTAAAAAATTTTATAGGTATCTCTTCTATTTAGACGTGGACGACAAGAACTCATACAATTTATTTTTTTAGAACTACTATAAATAAAAGTCAAATATTTTGAATTAATTGCTCTATACTTTTGGAGAAAAGGATTACGGCTCCTCCGGATTTTCCATTTCAGTTATGATGGTATGATGATACATTCTCCCTGTCTTAACTCGAGATCTCTTTTTTGGTAACTATTACGAATCGTATGCATAAATTCAAACGACAGTGCACTACTGCTGCATCATTCAGCACGCCTCCGAAGAGAGATGGCCTCTGGCTCTGGAATCCAGATACCAGTTCTCATCCTTCTGCTCTTCTCATTCCCGGCTATCATCCATGGCTGGGGAACAGATGGCCACTTGACTGTGTGCCAGATAGCACAGGTAGGTTTCTCCTGCTACAAATACTAGTCTTTCCTGTTGATAGCATTCATCATCTACATACGTAAAAAAAAAAAAAATTATTTTCATTTTTGATGTAATATCCATGTTAAACCTATAGTAAACTACATGCCACATGGCCCATTTCATGATTAATGGTCTGCATGCATGATCTTACATCATCATGTAGACGACATACTACACCATTCATCTTCTCATTTTTAGGTTAAACAAAAATCGTAGAAGCTACTCTGCATGGTCACCAGTTCACCACAAAAGCACGCAAATTACTATTCAGGATTGTCACCAGTTCGCCACAAAAGCATATGGCTTAAGCCATAAACAACACACGCAATTCATTTTTCTCCAAACACCATGATACTTTTCATGGGAGATAAAAGAACGGCTATATGACTATGCTACGCTTTTGTAATTCCTTGCAGCATATCCACACAAAAAAAGACAGGGATTGTAACTTCCATGCAAAAGAAGGATTGACCCCACTTCATGCGATTCCACTCAGATCACCCATCACACATATCTCAAAGCATATCAAAATCTACTATTTATTTGTCTACATAGATCTCAAAGCAACTAGTGGATAATTCAATGATTACTTCATGCGAAGGAAGATGAACCCTTCTTTTGCCAACCTCGACTTGCTTGAATATTATTAAGGTTATAATGATCGTTTGCACAAAAATAAATTTATAATTATATTTTCTCTCTTTGTTCTCAATTTCTACATTAACTTTACCATTATGGATTATAAATTCTTATCTTGCTGATACCGTAGCCATGCTTGTAAATTTGACCAATAATATGAGTATCTTTTTATTTGGTGTTTAGGAACGTCTAAGTGATGCTGCGGCGGCAGCAGTAAAGGAACTGCTTCCAAGCTAATGCTGCGGCGGCAGCAGTGAAGGAACTGCTTCCAAGCTATGCTGATAACGATCTAAGCAGCCTTTGCTCGTGGGCAGACAGGATTAAGTTCCGCTACCGGTGGTCATCGGAACTTCACTACATTAACACACCATACGTCTGCAATTACAACTTCAACAGTAAGCAGCAATATTCATTCTGTTTGCATCTGTACAAGCATTGTGAACATTTTAGTTTGCATCTAAGTAGCTTAAAGGTGCCTCAATGAACTCGAAAACTTTCACTACATAACCTTAATTATGTTAGCTACATACTGAAGTACTTAAAAATTAGAGTTTCTACTGAAAGATAAAAATGGCTTTGGTTATTAATTTTATTTTATCTTTCTCTTCATCTACTATTTTTGTTTCTAATATTAAGTATAAGATATCGAAGGATAAATATTAATATGTTTCTACTAAAAGGTTTTATGATTAATTCATGATATCAAAAAAAAAAAAAAATTAAAAATAACTCAAATTTGTAAATCATTTAGAAAGGGATGTTGCTATGATCATTGTCGCTTGCATACCTTTGCCTATAACAATAGCTACCAGGCAAGTATTCAGATGGCTCCTTATGAGGCTTTATATGGTAGGAAGTGTAGATCACCTATCTGTTGGGATGATGTGGGGGAGAGGAAGATTCTGGGTCCAGAGATTATTCAGCAGACAGTGGAGAAGGTCCAGCTGATCAGAGAGCGACTTCGGGCAGCTTAAAGCAGACAGAAGAGTTATGCTGATATCAGGAGGCGGGATCTGGAATTCCAAATCGGAGATCATGTTTTTCTCAGAGTGTCCCCTTCTAAAGGGGTAATGCGATTTGGAGTTCGGGGTCAGCTCAGCCCGAGATATGTGGGACCATTCGAGATTCTCGAGAGAGTTGGAGCTGTTGCTTATAAGCTGGCACTTCCACCTACTTTATCGGGGTTCATTCTGTTTTCCATGTCTCTATGTTGAGGAGGTATATTGCTGATCCCAGTCATGTGATTGAAATGGCACTTTTGCAGCTCCACGCAGATCTTTCTTATGTTGAGCAGCCTATCCGTATAGTGGATAGGAAGGACCAAGTTTTGAGGAGGTGCACGATTCTTTATGTAAAGGTGCAGTGGAGCAATCACAGTGAGAGAGAAGCTACTTGGGAGCTGGAGGAGGAGATGAGAGAAAAGTTTCCTGCCTTGTTCTTGGATTGAGATATGTTTTAATTTCGAGGACGAAATTTCTTTTAGTTGGTTAGAGTGTAAAGATTTGAATTTGGGCCCGTCCTTGGGCCCAACGAACTGAAGTCGGCAATGGGTAGTCGGCAATGGGTGCCTGTCACGCCCCGAACCCGAACCTAGGCCCGGGACGCGCCAGACGCCGCACACCCGCACGGCGGACCGCACGGGCGTGCAAGGCTGAATAATCAGACACTCAAGTCACAACATCAGATCACAATATCAATACTAAAAATCTATCATTTATGATAATCAAATCAATAATTCAATTTCAAATGTCTCAAATAAAGTTGATAACATTTATTTACAAGATCAATTACTTATGACAAAATGAATTTAAATCTATCTATGTCCAGTGTCATAAGTCCTCTCCTCCCGAATCCCCCATCAATCATCTCCTGCAATTATGTCAAAAACAGGTATGAGCTACAACAGCTCAGTAGGTAACAACATGCATAAAGTCACGATAACATGTATTAAAGCATATGCAATGTAACTACAGGTCATGTGCACAAAATAAATATGATGATCCGCAAACCAGTCCGATACTCAAGTAATATATATATACCATCTCAGTCTATCACATCACGCATAACATAATCTACAGATCAAACCGCATGACTACGGCCACATCATCCAGTGGCATGGTCACACCGAAGTGTCAACACTCTGCTCCTAATGGAGCCCTGCACCGCAGTGCTGCACCCCAGGGTGCCCAATCTCTGCTCCTCAGAACATGCTCCGCAGAGCCAAAACACCCCATAGTGCCGGAACTAGTTCCTCATACAAGTCGACAGGGCCAACGTTTCCACCCCATTGGCGGGAATCCTAGACAATAGTCACGCGGTCTCCAAAATCACATCCACAATTTTCAACAATCAAACTTAATATAAACATAAGTTTTCAAAACCAATATCTACATAATAGATTTTCAGATGATCGATTTCCAGTCAAAAACATGCTTCTAAATAATAATGATGCCAAGAATATAAAACATATCAATATGCTGGAAATAATCATACACATATGCATAATACATGTAAATCATACTTTGAGCAAGGTTACCTACCTGGGCTCGCTTAAAAATCCCTGCCACAGATATCACGAACCCCTGATATAAACATAAATATTAATTATTTAATTAATTAAGAAACATAATTTAAACTAATTCCAATCTCCTAAACTCCTAAGTTCATAGATCCAAGAATAAGTAAACTAGATCTCAAAAATCAGAGTTCTTTAGACCCAAACCAATTGTGGCCCAACACAAATTAGACCCAAATGAACCAAACCAGATTACAGGTCCAAATCAGATCTCGGGCCCAAACCAAACCAGCCCACAAATCCAATCAGACCCAACTCAGCCCAAAAACAGATCCCTAGCCCAACCCAAACCAGGTCTGACCAGACCAGATTAGATTAAATCTTGACGAACCAGATTACACTCAAATCAGGCTAACCCCAATTTCTGACTCAGATCCAAACCATAACCCAAACCTATTCACTCAAATTCAGATCAAACCCAATACAAGGATTAGGTGGAACCGGTTCATAATCTAAACCGGTTCATGGTCTGATCCCCACTTGAGGCACGGAAATCAAAGCAAGGACAAGCACCCAGCCGGAAGAAGAAGAAGAAGAAGAAGAAGAAGAAGAAAAAGAAGGAGAAGAGGAAGAAGAAGGAGAAGAAAAAGAAGAAAGGAAGAAGGGGGGGGGGGTGGCTGGTGGCTCCGGTCGGCCCTCGGCGGCCGACCGTGGCCCTCGGCGGCGGCGCTCGGCCAGCCGCCGTCGGCTACCCCACCTTCACAGGCGGCACCGAACGGGAAGAAGAAGAGAAGAAGGAGAGAGAGAGAGGAAGAAAAGGGAGGAAAGAGAGGGAGACCGGGGCTGGAAGCCCGGCCCCCGTTCACCCACCTCCGGCCGAACCCATTTCGGTCGGATTGACCCCGGCCGGCCGCCGTCGGCCGGCCGAATCTCCCAAAAAGGAACTTCCCCGAAACAGGGGAAGTAAAACTCATTGATTCCCATCGTTTCTCTCCCCTTAAATTCAAAAAAATAGGCCTACGTTGTCTTGCTCACCTCCGGTCGTCGACGAGTGTTTCTCCGGCGGCGATGGCGGCTCCGGCGACGACGGGGCTCCGGCGATCTTCTCAAAAGAGGGGAAAAAGAAGAGGAAGGGATGGGTTCTCAGAGAAGAAAAAGAGAGGGAGAGAGAGAGAGAGAGAGGGAGAGGGAAGAGGGGAAGAGGGAAGAGGGGGGGGGCTTGCGGAGATCACGCTGGCCGTTCGGCCGGCGTGTTCATCGTGGGAAGACCACGATGAACAGACTGAAGTCGGCATCCATTGCCGACTTCAGTTCATTGGGCCCAAGAATGGGCCCAATTTCAGGTCCTTACACTCTAACCAACAAAAAAAAAATTTCGTCCTCGAAATTAAAAACATACCTCAATCCGAGAATAAGGCTGGATACTTCTCTCTCATCTCCTCCTCCAGCTCCCAGGTGGCTTCTCTCTCACTATGATTGCTCCACTGGACCTTGACATATGGGATAGTGCGTCTTCTCAAGACTTGGTCCTTCCTATCCACTATACGGACAGGCTGCTCCACATATGTAAGATCGGCGCGAAGCTGCAAAGGTGCCACATCAATCACATGATTTGGATCAGCAATATACTTCCTCAGCATGGAGACATGAAATACAGAATGAACTCCCGATAGAGCAGGTGGAAGTGCCAGTCTATAAGCAACAGATCCAACTCTCTCGAGAATCTCGAAGGGTCCCACATATCTCGGACTGAGCTTGCCTCGAACTCCAAACCGCATGATCCCTTTAGAAGGGGATACTCTGAGGAACACATGATCTCCGACCTGAAATTCCAATTCCCGCCTCCTGATATCTGCATAGCTTTTCTGTCTGCTCTGAGCTGCTCGGAGTCGTTCTCTGATCAACTGAATCTTTTTCACTGTCTGCTGCACCATCTCTGGGCCCAAGATCTTCCTCTCCCCCACATCATCCCAACAGATAGGCGATCTGCACTTCCTACCATATAGAGCCTCATAAGAAGCCATCTGTATGCTTGCCTGGTAGCTATTATTATAAGCAAACTCTACCAGTGACAAGTGATGATCCCAAGAGCCCCTCATATCAATAGAGCAGGCTCTCAGCATATCCTCTAGAATCTGGATGGTCCTCTCAGACTGTCCATCTGTCTGTGGATGAAAGGCTGTACTGAAGCTAAGGGTGGTCCCCAAAGCTCTGTGCAAGCTGCCCCAGAAATGTGCCACAAACCGAGAATTTCTGTCTGATACAATGGATACTGGAACTCCGTGCAGCCGTATTATCTGCTCGATATATAATTCTGCCAGCTTCTCCAGTGTCATCCCAGTCTTAATTGCCAGAAAATGAGCTGTTTTGGTCAGTCTGTCTACGATCACCCAGACTGAATCATGACCTCTAAGGGTACGAGGTAGCCCTGATACGAAATCCATAGTGATATGCTCCCATTTCCACTCTGGAATCGGCAGAGGCTGTAGCATACCTACTGGTCTCTGATGCTCAATCTTAACTTGCTGACAAGTTAAGCATTGAGATACATGCTGGGCAATCTCCCTCTTCATGTAATTCCACCAAAACACCGCTTTCAGATCCTTGTACATCTTGGTACTGCCTGGGTGCACTGTATATCCCGTACTGTGAGCTTCATCCATGATTTCCTTCTTCAGACCAGGATTATCTGGAACACAGACTCTGTTAATAAACCTCAAAGAGCCATCTTCATGTATACGGAAATCTGACTGTGTACCAGACTCGATATCCCTCCTGATCTTCTGGAGTCGAGGGTCATCAACTTGCGCTGCCTTAATTTTATCAATAAGTGTAGGCTGGACTCGCAAGTTTGCCAATTTCATAGTAGCCTCATGTAGATACACCTCTATCTCTGCTCTCCTCAGATCTTCCAGAATATTCTTCTGAGTAGTAATCAAGGCTGCAATATTCCCTGAAGATTTTCGGCTCAGTGCATCTGCTACTACATTTGCCTTTCCAGGGTGATAGTGGATAGTCAGATCATAATCTTTTAACAACTCCAGCCACCTCCTCTGTCTCATGTTCAGCTCTTTTTGAGTAAAGAGATATTTCAGGCTTTTATGATCAGTATATACCTGACATGTCTCTCCATACAAATAGTGCCTCCATATTTTCAGAGCAAATACAACTGCTGCAAGCTCGAGATCATATGTGGGATAGTTTTCTTCATAAGGCTTGAGTTGTCTAGAGGCGTAGGCAATAACTTTTCCATTCTGCATCAGCACACAGCCCAAACCCTTCTTGGAGGCATCACTGTAAATAGTATAATCAACACCCGTGACTGGCAGAGTCAAAATAGGTGCTGACACTAGCCGGCGCTTCAATTCCTCGAAGCTCTTCTCACACTGATCCGACCACTCGAATTTCACTCCTTTGCGAGTGAGTCGAGTCAAGGGCCCAGCAATACTAGAGAAGCCTTCTACAAATCTTCTGTAATAGCCGGCTAATCCAAGAAAACTGCGGATCTCTGATACATTTGTCGGTCTGCTCCAGTCAACTACAGCTTCGATCTTCTTCGGGTCAACCATAATTCCTTCTTTAGATACCACATGCCCCAAGAACATCACCTGATCCAGCCAGAACTGACATTTCTTCAGTTTCCCATACAATTGATTCTGTCTCAAAATTTCCAAAACAATTTTCAAGTGTTGCTCATGCTCAGTATGACTCTTGGAATAGATTAAGATGTCATCAATAAACACAATTACAAATTTGTCCAAGAAAGGTTTAAATACCCTGTTCATCAGATCCATAAATGCAGCTGGAGCATTTGTCAACCCGAAAGGCATCACCAGATACTCATAATGGCCATATCTGGTGCGGAAGGCAGTCTTGGCTATATCAGACTCCTTTATCCTCAACTGATGATATCCAGATCGCAGATCAATCTTTGAAAACACCTGGGCACCCTGAAGCTGATCAAACAAGTCATCAATCCGGGGCAGGAGGTACCTGTTCTTGATAGTCACTTTGTTAATTTCTCGGAAATCAATGCATAGCCTCATACTGCCGTCCTTCTTCCTCACAAATAACACTGGTGCACCCCAAGGAGAGACACTGGGTCGAATGAAACCCAGATCCAATAGCTCCTGCAACTGTTCCTTCAGTTCTTTTAGTTCAGCAGGGGCCATTCTGTAAGGAGGTCTAGATATGGGTGCCGTACCAGGGTTTAGATCAATGGCAAATTCCACCTCTCTAACTGGTGGTAAACCAAGAAGCTCATCAGGGAAAACATCAGGGTATTCTCTGACCACGGGTATGTCTTCAATTTTCTGTTCCGACTGCTCAGAATTCATGACGGCTGCCATATACACAGAGCACCCCTTCCTGAGAGACCGAATACCCTATAAGGCTGCCACTATCTGAGGGGAGACACACCCTCCATCACCCACAAAATAAAACTCTTCAATGTCAGGGATTCGGAAAGTCACCCGCTTCGAGAAGCAGTCAATGGTAGCGTGATATATAGCTAACCAATCCATACCCAGAATTAAATCAAATTCATGTAAGTCCATAACAATAAGGTCAGCTTTCAAGTCTCTACCCTCTACAATTACTGGGCAAGACTTGCATATCAGTGAGGTGATCATCTTACCCCCAGCTGGGGTACTAACACATAATTCCCTCTCCAAGGGTGAGCAAAATATATCATGCTTATGCACATATGTAGATGAAATAAAAGAGTGTGTGGCCCCTGAGTTGAATGTGCATATGCATAAGTAGAATGTACTAATAAGGTACCTGTCACTGCCGTGTTGGATGCCTGAGCATCCTGCTGTGTCAGTGCATATATCCGTCCCTGGGTGCGAGACCCTCCTCCTGTCTGCTGTCTGGGAGCGGCTGGCTGAGAAATCTGTGCTGGATCAGGGGGAATCTGTCGCTGAGGAGCCCTAGCGCTCGGTGGCCTCTGCACAGATCCGGCCCGGGGACAACTAGAAATCCTGTGGCCCGGCTGACCACACCCATAACAGACAATAGTCCTAGACTGGGTCTGAGGACACTGAGCCATCTTGTGGCCCTGTTGGCCACATCTGTAACATGCTCCAACGCTGGGCCGTCTCCGGGGACAATCAATGGCCTTGTGTCCAATCTGACTGCAAAAATAACAGGCTCCTGATATCACCCGGTGCTCTGGTGCAGTCCTCCCAGGTGGAGCTCGCTGCCCTGCTCCGTGACGGATCTGCACGGGTCGGCGTACATGCCGCTCACTATCCGAATCAGAATCTCTGGCCCTCTTCAGCCTCCCTTTATGTGCTTCCTGCGTCTCTTTCCAGATAATCTCCATATTCTTCGCTCTGTCTACAAGATCATCATAGTCGGTCCACTGGACAGCAGCCAAGCCTCGACGCAGGTGGGGTCTCAATCCCTCCTCAAATCTACTCATCCTGGCTACAGGGTCCTGGACGAGGGAGGGTGCAAAACGAGACAGTCTATCGAACTCTGCCTCGTAATCCTCAACTGACATACTCCCCTGAGAGAGACTCAGGAACTCTCTCTCCAACTCTCTGACATGGCTGGACGGAAAATATTTGGAATAAAAAGCCGTCCGAAATCCAGCCCAAGTCACAGTCCCGATATCCTGTATCATGGTCCGCTCCACTGACTCCCACCAGTGGTGTGCCCGGTCCTGGAGCATATAAGTAGCATATCTGACTCTCTCCTCCTCGGTGCATCCCATGGCCCTGAAGGCCTTCTCCATCTCGTCAAGCCAGTGTTCGGCCTCCTGGGGATCTGTGGTTCCCTTGAAGGCCGGAGGAGCCAACTTCCGGAATTCTGCAATGCTCCTCCCCTGATCCGACGAGCTAGCAGAGGGATGCTGTGGCTGTGGGTCCCTCTGCTGTCTGACCAGCCCAATCACCTCCCTGACCAGTTCCAATATTGGGGTCGATCCTCCCGCCTGATCCTGCTCTGGTCGGTCTAAAACTGTCGGAGCAATCTCCTCTTCCTGAACTCACTCAGCTGGGCGAGGAGTCGCCGGATCATCTCCCATCGTCTCAATCAGACGACGAGGTGGTACACGAGCACGGCGGGGCGGCATCCTGATACAGACATAATACCACAAGTTAGGGTTAAGTCAAAAATCATCCTATGAGTTTACTACCCCACTCTCATTTCCTCACATGTGTCCCTATGCTCCTAGGGTTTTCATTAGTTATTGTTCTTTTGTTCTGATGTCCCTAGTGATCGTTAACCTAAGCTCTGATACCACTAAAATCTGTCACGCCCCGAACCCGAACCTAGGCCCGGGACGCGCCAGACGCCGCACACCCGCACGGCGGACCGCACGGGCGTGCAAGGCTGAATAATCAGACACTCAAGTCACAACATCAGATCACAATATCAATACTAAAAATCTATCATTTATGATAATCAAATCAATAATTCAATTTCAAATGTCTCAAATAAAGTTGATAACATTTATTTACAAGATCAATTACTTATGACAAAATGAATCTAAATCTATCTATGTCCAGTGTCATAAGTCCTCTCCTCCCGAATCCCCCATCAATCATCTCCTGCAATTATGTCAAAAACAGGTATGAGCTACAACAGCTCAGTAGGTAACAACATGCATAAAGTCACGATAAAATGTATTAAAGCATATGCAATGTAACTACAGGTCATGTGCACAAAATAAATATGATGATCCGCAAACCAGTCCGATACTCAAGTAATATATATATACCATCTCAGTCTATCACATCACGCATAACATAATCTACAGATCAAACCGCATGACTACGGCCACATCACCCAGTGGCATGGTCACACCGAAGTGTCAACACTCTGCTCCTAATGGAGCCCTGCACCGCAGTGCTGCACCCCAGGGTGCCCAATCTCTGCTCCTCAGAGCATGCTCCGCAGAGCCAAAACACCCCATAGTGCCGGAACTAGTTCCTCATACAAGTCGACAGGGCCAACGTTTCCACCCCATTGGCGGGAATCCTAGACAATAGTCACGCGGTCTCCAAAATCACATCCACAATTTTCAACAATCAAACTTAATATAAACATAAGTTTTCAAAACCAATATCTACATAATAGATTTTCAGATGATCGATTTTCAGTCAAAAACATGCTTCTAAATAATAATGATGCCAAGAATATAAAACATATCAATATGCTGGAAATAATCATACACATATGCATAATACATGTAAATCATACTTTGAGCAAGGTTACCTACCTGGGCTCGCTTAAAAATCCCTGCCACAGATATCACGAACCCCTGATTAAACATAAATATTAATTATTTAATTAATTAAGAAACATAATTTAAACTAATTCCAATCCCCTAAACTCCTAAGTTCATAGATCCAAGAATAAGTAAACTAGATCTCAAAAATCAGAGTTCTTTAGACCCAAACCAATTGTGGCCCAACACAGATTAGGCCCAAATGAACCAAACCAGATTACAGGTCCAAATCAGATCTCAGGCCCAAACCAAACCAGCCCACAAATCCAATCAGACCCAACTCAGCCCAAAAACAGGTCCCTAGCCCAACCCAAACCAGGTCTGACCAGACCAGATTAGATTAAATCTTGACGAACCAGATTACACTCAAATCAGGCTAACCCCAATTTCTGACTCAGATCCAAACCATAACCCAAACCTATTCACTCAAATTCAGATCAAACCCAATACAAGGATTAGGTGGAACCGGTTCATAATCTAAACCGGTTCATGGTCTGATCCCCACTTGAGGCACGGAAATCAAAGCAAGGACAAGCACCCAGCCGGAAGAAGAAGAAGAAGAAGAAGAAGAAAAAGAAGGAGAAGAGGAAGAAGAAGGAGAAGAAAAAGAAGAAAGGAAGAAGGGGGGGGGGGGGGGGGTGGCTGGTGGCTCCGGTCGGCCCTCGGCGGCCGACCGTGGCCCTCAGCGGCGGCGCTCGGCCAGCCGCCGTCGGCTACCCCACCTTCACAGGCGGCACCGAACGGGAAGAAGAAGAGAAGAAGGAGAGAGAGAGAGGAAGAAAAGGGAGGAAAGAGAGGGAGACCGGGGCTGGAAGCCCGGCCCCCGTTCAACCACCTCCGGCCGAACCCATTTCGGCCGGATTGACCCCGGCCGGCCGCCGTCGGCCGGCCGAATCTCCCAAAAAGGAACTTCCCCGAAACAGGGGAAGTAAAACCCATTGATTCCCATCGTTTCTCTCCCCTTAAATCCAAAAAAATAGGCCTACGTTGTCTTGCTCACCTCCGGTCGTCGACGAGTGTTTCTCCGGCGGCGATGGCGGCTCCGGCGACGACGGGGCTCCGGCGATCTTCTCAAAAGAGGGGAAAAAGAAGAGGAAGGGATGGGTTCTCAGAGAAGAGAAAGAGAGGGAGAGAGAGAGAGAGAGAGAGGGAGAGGGAAGAGGGGAAGAGGGAAGAGGGGGGGGGCTTGCGGAGATCACGCTGGCCGTTCGGCCGGCGTGTTCATCGTGGGAAGACCACGATGAACAGACTGAAGTCGGCATCCATTGACGACTTCAGTTCATTGGGCCCAAGAATGGGCCCAATTTCAGGTCCTTACAGTGCCGACTTCAGTTTGTTCATCGTGGTCATCCCCACGATAACCACGCCGGCCGAACGGCCAGCGAAACCCCCGCACCCCTCTCCTCTCTCTCTCTCTCTCTCTCTCTTCGTTAAAGAGAGTTTAGGAACTCTCAGAGGAGCCCCCATCTCTCTAAAAAAAAAAAAAATTAAGCTTTCCCCTCTTCTTTTTCCCTCTTCTTGAGAGGACCACCGGAGCCACCGTCGCCGCCGGGAATCTACTCGTCGACGACCGGAGGTGAGAAAGACAACCTATTTACTATTTTTTTATGGATTTAAGGAGAGAAGAATGATGGTATGTCAATCGGTTTCACTTCTCCTATTTCGGAAAAGTTTTTGTGAGTTTCGGCCGGCCGACGGTGGCCGGCCGGAGTTAATCCGGGCCGAAATGAGTTCGGCCGGAGGTGGACGAACGGGGGGCCGGGCTTTCCAGCCCCGGTCTCTTTCTTCCCTCCCTTTCTTCCTCTCCTTCTTCTGTTCTTCTTCTCTTCCGCTGCTCGTGACAGCGGCGTGGCCGACGATGGCTAGCCGAGCGCCGCCGCCGAGGGCCACGATCGGCCGCCGAAGGCCGACCGGAACCACCAGCCACCCTCCCTTCTTCCTTTCTTCCCCTTCTTCTTCTTCTTCTTCTTCTTCTCTTTCTTCTTCTTCTTCTTCTTTCTTCTTCCTGGGTTTTTCTTGCTTTGATTTCCGTTCCTCATTGTGGATCAGACCCTGAGCCGGTTGAGGCTATGAACCGGTTCCACCTATTCCTTGAATTGGGTTTGATCTGAGTCTGAGTGAATGGGTTTTGGTTATGGTTTGAATCTGAGTCAGAAATTTGGGTTAGTCTGATTTGAGTGTAATCTGGTTCGTTAAGATTGATCTAATCTGGTTTGATCAGATCTGGTTTGGGTTGGACTGGGGATTTGTTTTTGGGTTGAGTTGGACCTGATTGGATCTGTGGGCTGGTTTGTTTTGAGCCCGAAATCTGATCTAGACCTGTAATCTGTTTTGGTTCAATTGGGCCTAATCTGTTTTGGGCCACAATTGGTTTTGGGTTTAAGGGATTCTGATTTTGGGATTTTGGTTTACTTGTTCTTAGGGTCTATGTTTGATCTTAGGGGCCCATTCTTGGATCTATGAACTTAGGAGTTTAAGGGATTGGAAATAGTTTAAATTATGTTTCTTAATTAATTAAATAATTAATGTTTATGTTTTAATCAGGGGTTCGTGATATCTGTGGCAGGGATTGTTAAGCTAGCCCAGGTAGGTGACCTATTGCTTTAAAGTAGAATTTTAACATGTATCTTGCATAGGTTGATGTTATAATTTATTATTGGCATTATGTGATAGAATTAGAATTAAATATTTAATTTTATAAACTGTTATGTGCTTTACTATTGGGAGTATGATCATGACTTTGATTTGGAAATTTACCATGCGGAAAATTGATTTATTGATTTTTAAAACCGCGTGACTATAGTCTAGGCCCCGCCAATAGGATGATACGTTGGCCCTGTCGACTTGTACTGAGGAACTAGTTCCGACACTGCGACCACCGGTGATAGAATGGTGGCGGCACAGGGGTGCGTTTTACTCTTCGGAGCGGCTCGGTGGAGCGTGAGATTGGCATCAGGGGGTGGGGCACAGTGGTGCGTTGGCTTAGTGGAGCGGCTCTGCGGAGAGTTGTATTGGCACTTCGGTGTAACCATGCCACTGGGTGATGCGGCCGTAGTCATGCTGTTGAGTTATGTTGAGTCTCGGATCGGGTTTACGGTTTATCGTATGGATTTTTGGATTCATGAGTTTTAGCTGCTTTTTATATGCATCATGACTTGTTATATGATGACTTTATTGCATGATGTTGCCTACTGAGCTGTTAGCTCACTCCTACTATTTACATTTTTGCAGGTGATGACATATGATTATAGGGATTACGGGATGGAGTGATCTTGATGTATTTAGTTAGTAGATATTGACTTTTCTTTTGACATATGTATATGTGGACATTTGATATGAAAACTGAAATTTATTTTTATTTAGTTATTGATAGTTGATCTGATTTATCTACCTTGTGTGCCTGCGGGGTCCGCCCTGCAGGTGCGCGGCGTCTGCTCGCGTCCCGGGCCCCAGGTTCGGTGCGTGGTCTGATCTTCATATACAATGCCCATGTTCTCTCAATATAATTGAGACCCCACAAATTATCCAGAATATATATGTTCATTTCATATATTCCAGATGCTATTATTCTGGTATTACTTCCTCACTGCCATATGAAATTATTTTGATGAATAGTAAATAACGCTTGCAATTTTGAAATCCAAGCAGGAGACTGTAAGGATAAAAATGGGGAGAAAGGCAGATGTGTTTCAGGAGCAATCACAAATTACACCAATCAGCTTCTCACCTATGGAAACTCTTCTGCTGATAGTTCCTGTAACGTATTCCTAGATTTGCTCCTCGATTTTTTTTTATCAATTCAATCCTCACATGTATGACTGAATGAGAAAAGATGATCAATTGTTGCATGTTCATTGATCATTACAACCAACTGCTACTCCAGATAATCTCACAGAAGCACTTCTATTCCTCTCTCACTTCATGGGAGACATCCATCAGGTATGAAAGTTTCTTTAAAATCTCCGGCCCTCTTTCTTTCTTGTGCTTCAACTCTATATATCTTAAGGATCTGCCATGCAATCTGCAGCCACTACATGTAGGTTTTGCCTCAGATAAGGGAGGAAATACTATTGACGTCCATTGGTACAGAAGGAAAACAGTGGTCCATCATGTGAGTCTTATCGTTTCGTTCTTAGTTCCATAATTTTTTTTGTCAGCACCATTCTAATCAGTAGTTGCTTTAGAAGTCAGACAAGTACAATGACCGCAGTTTACAGAAATCTTAGTGCTTTAATTTGCCTTTATGCAGGCGTGGGATGATAACATTATTGAGACGGCAGAAGATCAATTCTACGAGTCCAACGTGGAAGATTTTGTCGATGCAATCAAAAAAAATATAACGGTATGCTATTTTTCTTTAAAAAAAAGTGTATGCCGTTGTGACCTTTCCCATCGATGGCCATCAGGTCCCCCAGTTCACCTCCAAATTAATATTTCGAACCACTTCTGAGTCTATTACAATAGCTAATGCATCTATTTGAAATTTGCTTATTGCTGATCTTCCATCCCTTAGCCCCCACCAGCTGATGTTTGGATTGTTTGAAACACAGGGAGACTGGTCTTATCAAGTTCGGAAATGGGAAAAATGCTCCAATAACGGCGTTGCATGCCCGGATATGTAAGTCACCCTTTGATTTTAATGAAAACAGATGATGGTGAACTTGATTGGAAAGTTTATGACCAATGGAACAGATCATGATGGTGAACTCTCCAAGTCTTTTCACTTTGCCTCTCTTTCGGTACTTCAGTTCTAATGGCTGGATGCAGGAGGCCGAATAACTTATAGTGGCTCATGCCTTGGACGGTGGCCGAATCCAATTACTTGAAGATCATGTCACACATTGAAATAAGATGTAAATCTATAATATCAAGTTCCAATATATAGTTACACTCAAAATACATAGAATATATTCAATCCCTGAGTTTTGTATTAACCGATCATTTTCATAAAACTTGGCGATCAAACATGTTAATAGGCTAGAGTGTATCACACAAATGGCATATCAGGAAGTTTGAAAAGCACAAAAAATGGCATCTAGTATATTGTATGTATGTGCATGCATCCTTGCGTTTTTGTTTAGAAGAAAATCACAGACTTGATCTGAGAAATTCCTAATGAATCCTTTGAGCTTTAAGGACATACCGAATTGCCGAATGTCTCTGAAATTGTACTGCTGAATAAGTTGTAGGCTGTTAAGAACAAAATTGAAACTAATATTTTGTGTCTATGTGTGCATGTGTGTGTGTATATATATATATGCGTATATATGCATGTGTGTATACATGCATATGCACTACAAAAAAAAAAAAAAAAGAATCTGAAACACGATACAACACATTCAAGCTCGAACATTTTTTTTAAATTCCACAGATATGCATCTGAAGGCATCACTGCAGCATGTGATTCGGCATACAAAGATGTGAAAGAAGATTCAGTGTTAGGAGGTATGTAAAGCAACCTCGATTATCTCCAGATTCTTCGTTTTGACAAAATGATAAGGACACGGTTGAGTGGTCCATGCAGATGACTATTTCCTCACCAGATTGCCGGTGGTAAGCTTGCGGCTGGCTCAAGGAGGAGTTAGGCTAGCCGCAACACTCAACCGGATTTTCGGATGAAGGCTCAAATCTCTCTCTCTCTCTCCCCTTATTTCCAGAAAAAATGATCAAATATTGTTTCTTTGGTGTTGTTCATTGAGATCTAGATGCAGTTAGCTATGAGAAACTTAGGGTGAGCTATTGAAACACTTTGTTATTTTCATTGCCAGTGAAGCTAATATTACCATGTCTGCCTCTAAAGCTGTGAGTTCGTTTTAGTCTGAAAGGCTTATGTGTGTACGTGCACGATTACAAACGAATCAATTTGCCCATGAATAAAGCTCATGCAGCTTTTACACCTCAGCTAGCAAATGACCTGAGCCTTAGTTGAATCTCTGTTATCAAACACAGCTATTCGAGCTCTGCTACAATTTAGGTAGCCCTTTCATATGCGTGAGCGCTCTCAAAACTTAATGGGGCCAAGTACAAACAGTGTGAGGATTACTAGTACCTGAGCTAGTATTCATTGGGCCGAACTGCTACAAGGAAGCTGAGCATCATGCTGCCATCCGTGGCATTCCTAGATCCGCACATTTGCAAGCGGGCCGGCACTTTTGGGTTCTTGTACGTTTCTAGGCCTCAAGCTGGATGCCTTCATAAAAAAATTATATATGTTTCTTTTTCTAAATTAATAAAGTATAAAGTACTTACTAGCAATGCACATGTAAAATGCACATTAAAGAACATATTAATAAAAACATGGATACGAAAAATAAGGTACGTGGTTTAGATAAATAGTATGGATGTTTTTATTTGTTTTTTTTTAATTTTAAAGGAAATTCAATTTGATGGAGTTTTGGATAAGAGATGGATGGAGATTTTCTTTTTAAATAGAGTTCAATTGATTTGAATATGTAGATATTGTTTTTTTTCTCTTAATATTGGTGAAAAGTGGAACTAAGAATATTCTAACCATAAAATTCGATAAATGAAATCTAAAACAATATATTTCTCTTTTATTTTAATAATATAGTATCAAAATAGACTGCCTTGAGATTTGTTACCATGATTCAAAATCCATCCAACATAGGTATAACATGTTGTTCCTACCACAAGTCGTGTGACATGACAGCATTCATCCAACATTATTATAACTTATATGGGACCAAAAAATCCAAAAAATACAATATAGCTAGCTTTTTTGAATGAGGTCCTGAGTTGTTATGGATATAGCATGTTGTGCCTACCACAGCTCATGTGGCATATCCGTCCAAAATATTGCTGTACTTGGTCGGTACAAGGACCAGTTCGATGAACTTGGAAAAAGAAAAGCAAAGAAAAGGCTGACTTGCCTCCAAAGTGGTCAGTTAGGGACAACAGGGTGCCGATGGGTAGAAAACAATGCAGCGAGATTGGTGACAATTCGTAGCCCAACAGAGCAAGGTACGATGCCTTAGCGCAGCACGTCCAGCGGTCTGGTTAGAGATCCAATTTGGAGTCAGTTGATGCCTATGGATTTTTCTTTCCCCCTATTCCAACTACTTGGTCATGGAGGGTCAGCAAGGTGTTTGGTTGCGTTGTCAAGTACTAGCTTTGGATACCCTGTATCTCCATTTGGATTCTTTGCACTTGATGGTCAAGGCGAAGATGACATTCAGTCCAAGGCGAAGATTATATTGAGTTGTAACAGAGTCAAGGCGAAGAAGAAGACATACTGGAGTCCGGATTCTTTGCACTTGATGGTCTTATACTGTATCTCCATTTGGATTGGTCACACTCATAAGTAGTGGGTGATTGAACGTGTAGTGCGATCCACTCCAAATCTCATTTTAGGTTATATTCAGTCCCTCAAGGCTACTTAGTAGCTGGGATCCACTAAAACAAAATATGGTGAAAAGATCTCTCAACTTCTATTTTTTGGGAAATTTTTGTCACCGTACCACGACTCCTGGTACCATTTCATGCGAGCATTTGGAAATTAAGCTGCAAACCAGTTGAGCAATTTGATTCCCCCCCCCGCCCCCGCTTATTTTTCTCTTTATTTATGCACGAGTTTGTAGCTAATATATATCAACACTTATGGCAACTAGCCACACGAGCCAAGACCATGCATGAGTTGCAGGGGATTTGGTCCACAAAACGCACCATGTAGCACTTGTATGCTCTGTTGAGCTGCACCTAAGCTGCATAAAACTGCACTTTAGTTGCACCATACCGCACATATCGAGCCATGTAGGAACTATATATGAACATGAAATATCTTACGAGATTGAAATGCGGCATCACTTGCAACTTAAGATCGCCGCCGCCTAAGGGTTAAATTCTGGAATCACTAGGCACTTTGGATTGAATTTAATTGCTCTGCTTTTCTCCTCTTTCTTGACACTTTGTTTCCTCTCTCATATGTAGATTCCAATATAGATATAAAAGTCCCACACATCCCTATCAATATCTCTTATAGTGTTCTTTCTGAAAGATATGATGACTCACTGCCAACCTTCTCTCAGGCATGGAAGAGCACCTTTGAGCTTGCGCACAAACGTTCTCCTTCCTAAAAGCCAAATCCAACTCATGCCCAACGATCTCAACCCACTCAGCCATTGTGGGCCAAGGCCTCTCCCTTGTGACCTGTCCATGCGTGGTAGAGGGATGGAAGCGGTTCAAAAGACCAGGACCAAAAGGGCGGATGGGGTCTCTCCATAATTCCCACTGCATGGTTTGGGGGATCCATCGTAACACAAACCCATCCCTCCACAGGGCCCATTGAAGCTGTCCCCTTCTCAAAGGAAGCCAACCTTTTCATAGGTTCAATGCATCCACCACATCACTAACACCCTCCCTAGCTCTCTCCCTCTCTCTCTCTCTCTCTCTCTCTCTCTCCAAAACACCACCAAAGAGGATGAGATCTACTCCCCAATCTCCCCTCAAAAACTTCCTCACCGGCAATCATTCACCCTCTGAATGAAGCTTTTCAGAGGATCTGTAGCTTTTTGTTGTCAGCGTCAGCCATTTGGATATGTCGTGCATGCAGATGCAGTTGTTAGCACGTCCCGTTCGGTCGCCCGGAGAGAACGGCTGGGGAAGCAGCACTCCGTGATGGTTTCTGGCATGGGCTAAGGAAAGCCCGAAGAAGTCCGAATCAATAGGTCTGATGACAGACAGTTGTACATAGTGTTTCTGTGAGCTTGTGTAAGACTTTTGCACAAGCATGTGAACGTCCTTCATCATCCATATGCTCCCGAGAAGTGACGCGTATTCAGGTCTAATTTGAGGCTGGCCGGTTGAAGCTTGTATAGGTGATCTGTTCTGCTGGAGTTGAAGCCGTATGATGGAGATTTGTGTTGCTTTCAAGCCCATGTAGTTAATGCTTCGCATCTACCATTATGAGGGAACAGCATGAACCATAAGAGATTTCGAATGTCGACGGACCATTGATAAAGAGAGGGATGCTCGCAGCTAGAGAATGTCTTTCAAGGGACCATTGATGAAGACTTTGTTTGGTTGAGGCATGAGTAACAACTGCGTATGATATGGAAACAAGTGTGATAACCCTAGAGATGACTAGGTAATTAGGTCACTCCATTAACAGCAAACTGTTTAGTTTTAACTGCATTCGATTAACAGATGACCAAATAAACCTTTTCCTAGATGTTATATATATAACACATAATTAGTTCATAACCTTATGCATTTATAAAGTCCTTAATATTTATTAATATAGCAACAATATTTCCATTACTATAATGGTAATGATTATAGTATTATTATATTATAAATAAATGCAATGCATGCCAGTATAAAATATTATAACAATTACTATCATATTATATAATAATAATGATTACAATGTACAATGTTATAATGTAATAGAAACATTATTTTAAAATTATAATAATTTTAATAATATGGCCTATAAATCAATGGGCACTCTCTGGAACATTTAGAAGGATACAGAATTATGACAGGAGCTAAATGAGAGGACAAAACCTTATTTTCTGACAGTACCATACAGCACTGTAGAGACACGGCTTCGGTGATAAGCATATTATGACAGTACCACATGATATATATGCATCTCATTCTTTATTAATCTTCTCTCTTTTCACCTGGATAGTAAATTAAGAAAAGATTTATCAATAAATATAAGAAGATGGTAGAGACACTACTCCAGTGACATAATAGAATTTTCTGATCCATTATAGGAAACAACTAAATCAAACTTTAGCATGCACCATGTCCCATTCAATACTCTTGTTCATGGGGGCACCAATTTTTTTTGTAATTATCATCATGAAAATTGTATCATAACTATTATAACGATAATTACTACAGTAATTAGGCCATTATAAAATATTTAGACATTTATACAGTTAGATATATGAATATCTTTATCAGTGTAATCGTAAAAATATTAATAATATGTTTGTACAGTTTATATAAAATTATCATGTCAACTATATCATCATTATTATAGAAATCCTATCACTATAAATTATTTAACAGTATAATAGGTATATGATTTATTGTAATCACTGATACATATTCATAATATTTATTATTATAAATAGTAATTATTGTATAATAAGAATCATTATCATACAATGATACTAGTTAAATAATTATATTATGATTATAATAGTAATTGCTATACTATTAAATGATTATTGCTCATAATATCATTGTAGTCATTTATTTTTGTAAAATTTATTTGATATTATAATTATTATGTACATTATTAGGATAATTAGCTAATATTTTATAATATATTTATTAAAATAACCGATATATTTAAGATATGAAAATTGTATGATTTATAATTATAATTTATGTTATGTGGGTGAGAGGGTGAGATAATACAAGTTGCGAGATAGGGTTTAGGTTAAGTTGAAATTTTTAGGACATTATTTTATACATTGCAAGGAGTGGTAGATTGATGCTCCAACTTTGACCATCTTGCTTTTGAACAAAATAAAAGGCCTCCCTTATGGCCATAGAATATAGTTATTAATACTTATTCACTAAAAAAGGCAACTCAATGCACAAGACTCCTACTATCATGACGTCTAAAGAGGATCAGATCGACATAAGCAATCTTATCCCTGTGCTTGGAGCAAATTTACTATATATTGCGTCAAGGCTCCAAGGCATATTCACTAAACAACAAAACTATTGGGTGAATTATCGGAGGGCGATATTCGAAAGTTTACTAAAAAAAGCTAATGCCATGTTGATCATAACCAAATAGAACCGGCACCTTTCGGTCATCGAAAACACGAGGCCGTGGCACATTAAAATATATCATACGATAAGATTATTTTTTTCCCTTTCTTCATAGAAAATAAACAGACGAGAAAAATACATGACAAAGGTATATGCTATACGTTGCCTTGCACGTGTGTGGGGAAGTACATGGTTCATGTGCAGGTGTGTCATGCATGGGATGATGAGGAGGGGCAGGCTTCTTGATCGGGCTGGGAGGAGGAAGGGCAAACGTATGCGGTCGAAGACATGGCAGAGACAAGAGCCAAAAGTGCGAGTCAAAAGGGATTTGTTGAGTGGAAGCTGGTGCACCACCCATACGCTTCCGTCCTTGCCCTCTCCACATCTTGGGCCTCACACGCGTCGCCCACCTGCAAACAGACACAGCCCTTCCATTATGCGCCCCCCCACAAATACGTCACCTCGCATGACAAGCATAGTAACCTCATTCATATAAAATATAAAGATTTCAAAAATAGCATTGCCCGTCTCCTTCAATTAATATACAATGATAGGTTTAGGTAAAATTTGCTGTCTTGATACCGGACACCATACCAGTACCATATTAGTATAGCATTAGTACGGTACGGTACGGAATTTTTTTTAACGTATCAAGTACCAGCATCGAACCGGTATGGTACGGTATATTCTGTACTATCCAGTTTGGATCGGTACGGCGAATTTTCATTTTAAGGCAATCTAGATGGTACTCTAAATGAGATAAATTTCAGTGCTCTTATCAAGAAAGTTCTATGGAGAATAATGGTAGGAACACCATCTTCTAGTAAAGGGTTGAGAAGGGAGGTGCTAATTGATGGATGAACATCCTATTAGCTTATAAATCAAAAAAAAAAAAAAACAATTCTAAATTATTTTGGTTGGTTCTTTTTTAATTTGAAAATGCTTTTATATCAATCAAAATTGGGGTTCCCTTGTGTTTTTGCATTGGTTTGCTCGGACTAAGATGAATCAAACATGATGTTTATCATGAGTTATATTAGATGCAAGGCAAGAAAGAAAGAAACAAAGAAAGAAAAAAAAGAGGGTGCATAGTTGATGTGATTGAGGACTGTGTGATAACACGGGCCCACATATTGATATTAAGGTATATGTCCAGTTTCCATCTGGTATGCATGCTTTTGGCTTGCACGAGCTGGACTCTACACGCTATCTCCATAGAAGTAAGATACTTCTTCGCTCTCTCTGACTTCATATCATTAGACATCGCTAAACTTTTATAACTTCATCTCGGCAAGCATTGCATTGTTGTCACCTTAATTACTAGGGTTGGCAAACTAATTCTTTGACATGGGGAGAAGATAGATATCGTTGGAAAAGGCGACAAGACTGTTTAGAATCTTTCCTATCATTTCCCCATATAGAACAGTCTTTCAAAATATAATCTTATTGTTCAGGAAACATAAAGAGCAAGGTGTGGTCCCTGCTCATCTGCCTCTCTCCCTAACAATACTGCACATGAACAGGTGGTTGGTAAATTCGAAGTGCACCTGTGGTGTCGCCATAGGTTCCAAGTCCAAGCTGCAGTCATAGAACGAGCTTGCTGCCGAAAGCTTCATTGAAAGAAACTGTTTATACACACAGGAATGGAGATTCGAAAATTGTGAAAAAGAATTGAAAGAAACATACATGCAACAACAACGAGTAAGAGATGGATCACCTCAACTTGGTTCTGCAGTGATTGCACATAGTTAATTATTTCGTCGAGCATCCCCGCCATGCCCATGGCCTACAAAGCCATGGTCACTCTTTAGAAAATTTAACAGTATAATGATAGATATCAAGTCATATTTCAGATAGTATATACCTTATAGCATCCAGGAACAAGGTCCTGCAAACATCTCATTTTTTCATTAATCCTCTCCCTCCTTACCTAAACAGTGAAGCAAAGATTTGTCAATGTCAGAAGGTGGCAGAAGCTAGCACTACTTCCATGACAAACCAGATTTTCCGATACATTGTATGAAGCAACCAGCAAGCAAACATTATCACCATGGCCCATTCAATATTCTAATAAGTGGGTGCACCCAAAAGAAATTTTGTGAGAAATGGCAATCTTACCCTTTCAGCTAGACTGTGGCTGTCAGTAGCTTGGCCTCTTCTTGCCCTGACATGAACCACCTCCTTTGGCTTCACCACTTCCTTTGAATTGCTCCTCCTCCTCTTCACACTCCCTGAACCCTGAAAGGCAAAATGCAGTACAAAAGAAGGCAACGCTCTTTAATAGCTCTTTCACCTGCAAAGAGTGAAGAGAATAAACAAGGAATCGAATTACAAGGGCAAAATAAACATACAGTCTTCCTCTTGGACTTGTCATCTCTTAAACAACTCTCTGTAGGAGGTTCAGAGGAGTTCGCAGAGCTGGTCTCTGGTGCTGCCTTCGCCTTCCTTTTCCCGTCTCCAGGACTCTGCTCCCCGTTGGAAGTCACAGGCTGACTAACGGTAACCGGTTTCGCGCACTCCAGGGGCAAAAAGCAAGACAAGTTATCAGCGAATGGCATCGAGAACTCAGGCTGGTGAGACAAATAGTTCTCACTGGGGAAGCCCATCAGTCCCACGCTGGAGTTCTCCATGGCAGTGCAATTAAGCTCTGCAAACTCGCCCATCAGCTCACAGCATGGATCCATTTCCATGAAGGGGAGAGAGGGCTTAAGGCAATTGAAGTTCTCCACAAACTCCGCCATGAATTGAAACGGAGTCCTTGAAAGGAGTCCTGAGAAGAGGAGAGATAAATGGAGGGGGAGTTTCTGGGAGGAAGCCTGCAATTTGTTTTGAATGGGAGGTGCCTCTGGCTCGTGACAAGGAATAGGGAAATGAGCGATGTATAGTTTCTAATAGAGCCCCAGATTCTGTGGTTAGGTTCGCCTTGCGGGTCAGTCTCCCAACTCTTGGATTTATGCTGAAAAATTTATACCAGTTAGATTTAAATAGCAGTGGGAACACTAATTATAAGAGATGCCACAGTATAAAGCAATCAGGAACTCCCGTAAAGCATTGTGCATCCTTGGATGGCTGTCCATCAGTTAGGTTTAAATAGCAGTGGCAACACTAATTGTAAGGGATGCCATAGTATAAAGCAATCAGGATTTACTGCAGAGTGCTGTGCATTCTTAGATGGCTGCCATCGGGAGATGGACCTCCATCAAACAAAACACGATGTGTATAACATGTCACGAGCTCGTGGATTGCCTTGTTTGATGGTTGTCCATTTTTTGATGGCGACCATCCACTATTGCACATCAATCTGCGGTGCAACGCATGCATCGTAGAGAATCCGTGCCTTAGTATAAAGTATTGATGATGACAGAATTCCTGTTAGATAAGGAGAGCAGGGATTTTCTTAGATCAATCTAATAGTCTTCTCAATTTAAGAATTGATAATTGATGGTTCTATATAGTTCTTCCCTCATGCAGGGTGAATACACACACACACGATTAATCACAATTTCAAATCCAAAATTTCTTAATAAAGTGCTTATCCTTATAAAATCCTCACAATTTCTAAATGTAACAAAGGTGGAAGGTCGGATAGAACCTTCATTAATTTTTGAAAGTATATGAAATGATTCTATGATAAGGGCTGAACAATTATGACACTGTGTTCTCGCCTAATGTTGGGTTTGAAGAACTATTAGAAATCTGTTTTTGGTATGGATATTGAGGAGTATGGACCTGAGTTTTGTAAGAACTTTTTATTCTAAGGAATATGTTTTTCTTTTGTGGCAGAGAAATTATCTCTATCTAGATCACCTTTGGAAACTATCAGAGGATTTGTCCCCACTTCTCTTGTAATAGTCCCCTTGGTCTCCATTCTTGTAATTCCACTTGTACTTTGGGGGAAGTTTCTCACTTCCTCCATTGTGGCGTCAAAAGATAAGTTCAATCATAATAATGCCTAAAAAAATTTTGATTGGCATTTCTCTAAATGATTTGGTATCTATGTATTTCGATCTAAAAGAAATCACTTCTCTTCTGAAAATCTCTTCATTGGGTATATCCTTTTGTCTTGCAGACAATATAGGTGTAGCTTACTAGGATCACTAAACAGAACATTTGGCTGACTCTTTAATCATTACACTTCCTTGCACCGTTGTTTTTGGTAAATTGTTACATCTGTAACATAACATGGAAAATAACCATCTAACTAGAGTTGAAACTAAAGACTGAAATGCGTATGTTGTTGCTTCACCCTGTGGAAAGAAGTTAGGTTGTCAGTGGAGGAGAAACCATCCTGAATATATTAATTATCTCTTGTCTATATACATTTAAGATAAGTTTAATTTGAGGGAAGAGAGATGGGTTGTAATGTCCAAGTTAGCTATACCTTTTCATCTCCAAAAGGATTTAGAGGGGAAAAAAGGGGTTAGCTCTGCCATTAAATGGAACAACAAGGGTTATTGCTGGACCTACATAAAATATAATGGGATTTATAATTTGGTTTGAAAGGCTGGCCACATTCATATACCCCATTAACATACCAATAAGCATCTGTACCATTACCTGAAATTTCTAATCCATGTGTATTGCACTTCAACCTTGTGGAAAAGAAGTTGTCTATTATGCAGCGGAGGTAATTCATATTGATTAATGTTCTCCCGTCTCCAATGGCTTAAGAATTGGATAGAATAATTTACAGAGGTTCAATGGAGAGGCAAAATGTTTGTAGTCCCCTTTTTCTTACCGGTTGAAACAATTGAGTATTAGGATTGTTGCTGGAAATTGGACCCGGGGGCCGCCGCGAAGCCGGGGAAGGAGGAGCTCCGCTGCTGTAGGAGGCGGGCGGCGGTGCGCCGGCTGGCTGCGTCCTCCACCGCGGGGGGTGTGCAAGTCCTGCAAGGAAAACCGGTGGCCGGGCTCCCCGGCGCCGGCCCTCCGATGCCTAAGTCAGTGGGGACAAGTATGTGGAGAGAGCAGGGAAGAGAGTATATGGAGAAGACAGCAAGAACATTAGGATAAGATAAAGAAGACGAAGAGGATGATGTCCTCAATTGCGTCTGTGCTTCCCGGCGGGTTCAGTCCCGGGGATCTGTTTCCGTTTTCGTTGTCCCCCCCCCTTGGTTCTCCCAGGTTCCCTTTTATAGGAGGGGATTACGTTACCTGGGAGGTAACCGGGGGATTTGTCCCTGTCTGTGATAATTGGGCACGATTTGGCCCATTTATGGCATAGTGGAGAACGGGGCCGAATCAGACCGGAACCAGGGAGTTGTCACGGTCGATCGGACCTGTTGGAGTGGTTGAACCACCGGCCGTAGCGGGCCTGGGGTCTGTGGATGGTAAGTGCATTTATTACCGAATGAACCGGCGGTCAGGTAGAGCCATGCGCTCTGATGGTTCAGTGATCCGGAGATCGTCTTGGGCCGTGTTCATTAAATGCCTGAGTGCATCGGAGACTTGAGGGAGTCTCATGCATTAATGGCAGGTCGTGCCGAACGCCTGCGGAGATCTTATGCCTTGATGGCTTGGAGATAGTGGCAGGTCGCAAGCCGTAGGAGTTGTCAAGTCCCTTGGACTTTAGGCGGAGGTTGAACATTTGGTTAAGGCATCGGCTCGGCAAGGGTGCCGAGCCGAGCTGGTCGCCCAATGGGGCGCCCTGTGGCGGGGCTGCTTTGAGCACTCCTGGTCGGCGCCCTTTAGGCGAGCACCTTCTAGTAGAGCGCCTCGGCGCTGTCTTTGGTCGGCACTTTCTAACCGAGCAGCTTATTTTGGTTGGGCACCTCTTGGCACGCACTCTGGTCGGCGCCCTCTAGTCGAGCGCCTTCCTGGTCGGCATCCTTTGGCCGAGCAGCTTTCTGGCCGGCACTCCTTGGCCGAGCAGCTTTCCGGTCGGCGTACTTCGGCCGAGCGCCTCCGTGGATGTATGACTTGGGGTTTTTCCCCCAACACTACCTCCCGACTTCCGAGCTCCAGTTGGCTACCAGCTGGAGTGCGGGAAGTAGCTTTAATTGGGTCATTACGAATTCCGAAAATTTCGATTTACTGCGCGTTTTGAGTTATCGAACGCTTCGAGGTGCCTTTAATAGGCGGCGTCTCTTCTTTCCCGAAGAGCCTCATTATTGGGACACCTTTTGCGAAGCGTCCTCGCGTCGTGGGCTCATGATGGGGCCGCACGATCTTCGATTGCGGACGCCTTTCCGTGCGATCCGATGGGGCGCTTTAGTGTCCGAAGCGCTAGCCCTAATTAAATGCGTCGTTCTGTCTTTTGGATCGACATGCGTCGCCATCTAAACAGGACACAGCGTTTTTCTCGCTAATCTGGGCCGTTGGGGAGGTCTATTTAAACTCTCCCTGGCTCCTTGTCCTCTTTCTATTGCCTTCTGCTTCCAGCTTTCCTTCCAGTCTTCCTCAGACCGAAGTTCCTTCTCTCCGGCGTTTCCCTCAGGTCCCTCTTCTTTTTGATTTCTCTCTCTTGCAATGGGTTCTTTGCCTAGCGAAGTAGTGTCCACCATGAGTGCCCTGGAGGTCGAGATGACCGAAGAGTGGTTTTTCCCTCTTCACGGGTTCCGTTTGGAACCCGCCAGGCGAAGGGATCGGGTAACCGATCCTCCGGTAGGCCGGATCGGAGTGCACTCGGAGTCACTCTGGGCCGGCCTCCGATTCCCTCTCCACAGTTTTGTGAATGAGTTGCTGGCGGTATGCCAGTTGGTTCCGGCGCAACTCACTCCAAACGCTTGGAGGACAGTGATGGGTTTCCTGTCACTGTGTTTACTGCAGGGGATTCCTACCTCTGTCAACGTCTTCCGGCGACTTTTTATTTTTAAGTCGAACCCGGAAGACGGGGAGTGGCTCTACATCGCCCTTCGGGCGGGTCGGCCACTCTTTCAAGATGCTCCTTCGTCCATTCATGGCTGGAAGGAGAAATTCTTCTTCCTTGGTTCTGCACAGTCCTGGGGGTTTGACCCCAGGTGGAGGCCGGCCCAGCTTAAATCCATCAACAGGCTCCCCCAGCTTTCTCCGCGTGAGCAGGAGATCTTTGACACCATCCGCAGCCTTGGGGACGGGATTTTGCTGAATGGCCTCATTAGCGAGGACGCCCTGGTGAACGTGGGCTTGAGCTCGGCACGTCCTCAGGGTAAGGATAGTTACAGCAACTTTTTATTTCCTTATTGTTCTAATGTTCTAATTTTGCTTATCTTTGCAGACATCGTAAAAATGGTGACCAAGAGTGAAGTCTTTTACGCCCGCTTCCAGAAGAGGGCAGCCGAGCTCTCGGGGGAGCCCGCGGAGCCGAGAAAGAAGCAGAAGGTCTCGGCAACCTCGACTCCCTCGGCGGCAGTGGTGGCCGAGGCGGGCTCTTCCCGCCCTACACATCCCGAGGCGGGGCCTTCTCGCCCCGCTATCTCCGAGGCGGGGCCTTCTCAGCCCGCGCGCCCTGAGGCTGATCGGAGAGAGGGCACGAGCTCCGGGGGCTCGGGCTCCAGAACCCCGATGGCACCCCCATGCCCGGCGCCCTTGGTGCAAGTCCCTGGTCGGCAGGACGCTCCAGTTGCCGACCAGGGGAGGAGTTCAGCGGGTCCCGTGCTTGCACGCCCCGCTGTAGTTGTGCGGCGGTTAGACCAGCCGCTCGCCCGACCCCAGCCCCTTAGCTCCCAGCCGGGGAGCGGTCAAGGAGCCTCGGGGTCGGCTCCACCTAGGCCAGATGGCGCTGGCCTCCCGGGCCCTTTGAGCTCGGAAGAACGGGTGCCCTTCGCACCCACCTGGTCGGTGTTCGAGGGCGATTCGGCCCTCGAAAACCCGCGAGTGGCGCGCGAAATTTTTCGGCTCGCGCTGCTCCCGGCCGACCGGGCCATAATGCAGTCCATGAGCTACAACGCTTTTATGGACGCTACGCGCTGCAACTCCGTCCGGGTAAGCGAAATTTTTCGCCTGAGTAATCTGTATTGTTTTTCTACTAGCGGCGTCTTATGTTTTCCTTTTCGTCTTCTTTACAGTATTTGCACGAGACGGAGATGCTGATGCACCTAGTTCAAGAATACCGGGAGAAAGCCCGGAGGTGCCAGAGCGGCTATGAGGAGGCCCAGAGAAGGTACATGGCCGCCGAGGCGAAGTACCAAGCCTCCGAAGAGAAGTACCAGGCCTCTGAGGCCGAACAACGGGTGCTCCAAGAGAAGGTCGGAGCATCCGATGAAAGGATTCGAGCTCTGACCGCCGAGCTCGATGAAGAGAAGGGCGCGCACGCATTGGCAAGATCCGAGCTGCGCGCCGCGGAGGCTCGATTGGCTAAGGCCGAGCAGGCATTGGCCTCCCGCGAGCAGGAGGTGGGAAATGCCCGCCTCCGACATTCGAAGCTCGAGCAGGAGCTGAGGGGCCTCGAGCGGAGAGCCGCTTACCACGAGGCCCGGGAGATAGAGGCCCGGGAGAACGCCCAAAACGCAGTGAAGCTCTTCCGTGAGTCGGAAGAGTTTCACGAACTCATGGCTGAGGAGGGCGTGAATGGGCTGATCCAAGGCTTCCGGGATTTCCGCAATCAGTTGCGGCGGCTTCTCCCAGATTTTGATGTTAACCTGCTCCAGCCGGGAGCAGGGAGGGCGGAGGCAGAAGCAGAAACCCCGGAGGCGGAGGCAGAAACTTCGGGGGCCGAGGCGGCCGCAGCTATCCCCGAAGTGACCGAGGTTGCCCCCGAGGTCGCCCCCGAGGCTACTCCTATTGTCGCCGAGGCCATCGAAGAGGTCCCGGCAGCCGAGCCAACCACTCCTAGTACTGCCGAGGC